>NW_028327187.1:6771944-7091666 GCF_987537825.1 Furipterus horrens
GTTTCACCACGTTGTGGGACTCTATGTTGGGGAGGGGTCTGAGAGGGAACAAAGCCGCTTGCTCAGCACTCGCTCCTTTTCCAGGCCCTTCTCCCACTTCCGTATGGGATTGGCGCCTCTCTAGCCGTTGCCGTGGCCATCGTTCCCAGAGCGGGTGGGTTTGTGAACGTTCTAGGACCATAGGGGCCCTTTAAACAAGCAGACTCTATCGAGAGACTGGCACTTTCTTCCTTCACCCCAACCCCCACTGGTTTGCACAGTCAGTAGCAATGAGACGTGATTTTCCCCAGTGCTGGGACCTTGAGCTGCTCGGTCTGGTCTGGTGCTGGGAGTCCTCCCCAGGTGTCCCTCTCGACTTTTTAAAACGTGTGACTGTGCTTTCCACCGGCCTGCCACTGCCGCTGCCGCTGCTGCCACAACACCGTGTCTTCTTCATCCAGGCTCCACCCCTCCTACCTGTCTGGATGAGTATTTCTTCTTTATATCCTTGTTTGTTGGCCTTCCATGCAGCTCGATTATCTGGAACTTCTGGTTGTCTCTAGTTGTGAGGTAGTTGTATTCCTTCTTAGTTGTGGAGGGAGACAGGGTGTCTGTCTAGGCCTCCATCTTCGCCGGAACTGATAAGTATTTTTTTGATATTCTTTAATTGATGTATTGAGATCATGGGGCTATGCTAATGACGCAGGTTGTTTGCATCGCCACATTCCCGGTGCCATTTTTTTTTTTTTTTATTCTGGTGTGGAAAAATCTTTCTTCATACAAACCCTCCATTCACAAGCTTCGATATTTGTGTTTGCTTCCTGCCCAATAGGAGACATCTCCACCTAGCCAAGTCCTTCCACCATGGTAAGAAGGGCTTTGTACAAGCTCCTCTCTCTTTGCTTCTCCTTGCAAGTGATCCCCTATGGCAGTGACTGTTGTGCCATGCTTTTCATTCTCTCAGTAACTGTGAGTAATACACCCATCTTTCAGAGGCAGTTGGCTTTCTTTCTGTCATCTTAGCACACCTGACTAAAACAAATCCTGGTGCATTTTACAACAGCAGACTGGCAATTCCAAACCCTGTCAGCTGACTGGCAGGCTGGAGACCACAAAAGAGCAGATGCTGCAGGATCCTCCTTGATCAGGGGAAGGTTTGTTCAAGCCTTCAGCTGAATGGATTATGCCCACATGCAGTGAAGGGGTGCAACCTGCTTCCCTCAGAGTCTGCCAGTTTAAATGTAAAATCTCATCCAAAATAATCGCACAGAAACAGCAGAGATAAACTTTGCCCACACAGGTGGGAACGGTGGCCGACCAGGTTGACCCATATGGCTAACCATCACAAGCTCACCCCTTATCATCTTGGTACCCACATGCATCTCCTTAAACTGTACACCATCTCCAAATAAACACAATGACAAAACGTACGTTCGTTCACCTATGAGGATGCAACTGTCCTGTGCACAAATGGACACACCCTCCCCTTTTCACAACAAGAGGATGCAAAGTCCTTGGGGGATGTTTACTCTCTCCTTGATATCCTCTAACTCACTGATTTGCAAACGGTGTGCCACCAGAAGTTTTTAAAGACGCAATACCTGACTACTTAGTCAAGGGCACTGACCTCTTTTCCCTTAGACTGATAAATTAGAAAGTGACAATAGCCAACACAACAATAGCCCTCAAGTGTGAAGGAACCCAAATTATAACTATCGTGGTTTTTTTTTTTTTTTTTTTTTTTTGTCAGATCGGCAAAAAGTATGTTTTTTGGTGTGGCACCGAATTTTAATTATGAGTTTACGTGTGCCGTGAGATGAAAAAGGTTGAAAATCGCTGCCCTTACCTACTTACTCTGATGTAAATTTGACACCGCTTAAATAATATGATACCAGGTCAATACATCTTATGTCACAAGATAGGGGGCTAGCAAGGGAAGAAAAACATATCGGGTACACAGACAGGAACTTGCTTAGGAACATATTCATAATAAAGCAAGGAAGAAATGCTCAGATCAATTCGAGTTTCCCTTTTGGTCGCTGGTCATGTGGCCACAGCAGGGATTCATAAATACCTTCATCTACTACCCATTCCATATCCCGGCCCTCAGCCACCACCTCAGCTTCATGGTTCTTCATCTGGCAGGGTGCCTCAGTCCTTCATTCCTGAAGGGTTTGGGCCATTGGTAACCCCGCCTAATTGGAGTGTTATAGTTTTCTATTGAGTTTAATTGCAGGGCATGTTATTACTAAGGGATGCCTTAAGGGGTCTCCTGTATTCTGGACCTACTCCACCACACCTCTCTTGTGCACAGGAAGTCTCACTTCCCCTTGCTGGTCAGTATCAATAACCTCATTCAGCACAGCAACTCCCTTCTTTGCCCGTTGATTCAGAGGCATCAGAAATCCAAAGGGGCCGGGTGGCAGTCTTAATTTTCAATCTGTGGAGAAGAGTGATCATGGAGCTCTTCAAGGATGCTGGGATTCCCCTCATATGTTTATTTCTCACAGCCATGGTGAACTATGTGTTCTGTGGACCCTCCCACGGTGAGCGACCAGGTGTTAGGTAGCAAATGCACCGTAACACTCCTACCGCCCCAAGCCTTTGAGTCATTTCTTCTGCAGAAAACCAAGGGCAGGTCTGGCATTTCCAGGTCACATGCTGTTGGCCACATTCAGGGCCATGTGTTAGCTGACCAACAAAACAAACTCACAGACCCCTTTCAAAAGCTCCAAGCTACAACGATAAATGCAGAATCTCTGCTTAGTGGACCCGTGTCAGTAAACACTCCCTGATCCAAATGTATGTTCCTCCCAGTGTTACCCCACACCTTTAACATCCAGCCCCATGCATGCCTCTCTATTTCTGTCTGTATAAATTAGAAAAACCTAGTAGCCCTTTTGTAGTACAGCACACGTCCTCATGGGTTACGCACTTTACCTCACGGGAGTCCTGTTACAGGTCTGGAAGCAGAGATGGGTAGTGAGGCCTGAGGAGCATCAGCAGTGCCTTCCAAGGACATTTCCTCCGGGGAGGCTGTGACACTTCCCTGAGGCACTTCAGGGCTCATCTCCTTAGACTGGTGGTGGGGTGGGGGTTGGGGTGGGGAGAGGCCGCTTCTACAGGGTTTGGAAAGGCTGCTTCCACTGGGGAAGGTGACTCATGAGTGTTTAGGAACTCAACGTTCCCAGCTTCATCAAGGTCTTCCCACATGTTCCCATTCCAATGTGCAGGATCCCATTCCTCCCCAATTGATGCCTTCACTTTTATGGTAGATACAGGGGGAGTTCAGGAATCCAATTTGCATTGTAATTCAGCCACTCACCAAATAAGGTGCCGGGTTTTGTTTTCAGTAAGCTCAGCCTCGAGGTTGCAGAAAAGAAGAGTCCCTTTCAGGGCAGAAACAGAAGCTTTCAGGTCATTGAAGCGGTGCTGGAGCAGGGCCTTGACATCTCTGAGTTCATCCTTTTCTTTTCCCACACGGACCAGTGCCATTAGGAGTGACCAGACATTCTCATTATACTCTTTAGTTTGACAAAAATGTTTTAGGGTATCGTACACATGGCCACTTAGTTCCTTGTCTCTTCTAAGTGCTTGATTAGGAGTATGCAATGGTGAAACTTTGTGTGTCTCTACGGCCACATCACACCACAGACAACCAGAGGGCTCTTGACAGCTGGCGATGCGGTCATCAGTGCCTTTCCATATAATCAGTTCCAAGAGCGAAACCTGGAACCTCACAACCAATTCGAAAAATTCATTAGTAAGATTCTGTTCTTCAGAAACAGACCTGGTACCACAGTTTGCATGAGACCGGGCTCTCAGAGAAACAGAACCAACAGGATGCACGAATGTGTGTGCGCATATGTGCAAGTGTGTGTGTGAAAGCACACACGCATAGAAGAAGAGAAACAGAGATAGAGAGACAGAGAGGCAGAGGGATTTATTTCAAGGAAGTGGCTTCTACAATTATGGAGACTGGCAAGTCCAAAATCTACAGGATATGCTCACAGACCGGCTACTGAAGGGAGAGCCGAGGCTGCAATTTATGTCCAAAGGCCACCAAGCTGGAGACACAGAGAAGGGCCAAAGTTGCAGATGCAGTCCAAGGGCCATCTGCTGCAGAATTCCCTCTTGCTCGGGGAGATCAAAGTTTTGTTCTGTTCTGACCTTCACTGGACTGTCTAAGGCCCACCCTCATTATAGGTGGAGAGTCACATAAAGTCCATGGATTTAAAAGTTATTCTCATGCAAAAACACCGACGCAGAATCGTCCACAATAATGTTTGACCGCATACCTGGTCCAGCCAAACGGACGCATAAAATTAACCATCACAGTGCCTTTCTCCCAGTCTTTTCCTTTTCATTCCCTCATTGACTTTCATTTTAACACGGAGCGTGTTGTGTGGCAAGATGTTCACGGCCTAGGGTTTGCATCATTTCTTCTGCTCACGTGAAGTATTCTACATAACTGCCACCACAACTTTACGAACTAGTTAGGGAAGGCATCCATAGTTTCTTCTTATGTGCGACAAGAGAGGTGACGTGATTTGCTCCAGGCTAAACAGACAACACGAGGCCCTTCCAGGAGTCAAACCCAGGCCTTCTGAATCAAGACTCCTAGCTCTTCCAAATGACTTTTAGCTCCTCAGCAGGGAGTGCACTGAAGATTGTGACATTGGCCATATCTTAAACCACTTACTGACACCCATAGTATTCCTGGAGTCACCCTGGTATGTACCACGGCCATTGGCATGATGTGGGGCAGGAGTAGGCGTCCTCAGTTCCGTTTCTTAGCTCTCCTTCTATTATTTCTGTCTGTAGTATGTTAGCTTTCTGTTGCATTGGACAGTAAGCAGCACTCAAGAGAGGCAGCCCACTGACTCTGAAACAGGAAGCGCCAGTGAATGGGCAAGAAAAGAGGTCCTGACTTCCGGCCAAGATGGCGGCTTAGACTGACACGCTTGGTCTCCCTCTACAACTAGAAAGGAATACAACTACCTCAAAACAAATGATAATTAGAAATTCCAGGGAATAAAACTACATGGAAGCCCAACGTATGAAGTTATAAACCAGCGGTGCTCGTCGGACAGGTAGGAAGAGCAAATCAGGCAGCAGATCGTGACCCCGACTTGGGGAAAGGCAGCCCCCGCATTGCCTCTGACGGTGAGGCCCGGAGGGCGGGAGGATGGATCCCGGTCTCCCAGCGGAGAATAACGGCAGGAATCCATCTTGGACCACCACCCTGACACAAAGTGCCACAGCGCCGCGAAAAAGGTTGCGAATTGCCACTGTTCGCTGGGTAGTGATGACAAAACCCCACAGCGTGGCGCAAAATGTTGTGGATCGCCACCGGTCACCAGGTAGTGACGACAAAGCGCCACAGCATGGCCAAAAAGATAGCGGATCGCTGCCGGTTGCCGGGTTCTGACGAGTACGCGGGCTCCGCCCCCCCACACAGCCTGTCCAAGAAGCAAAGCAAAACACAAATCTGTCAAAATGAGGCGGACAACTATAGAAATCCCAGTGACGCAGCTCACCAGGCAGCAGATGAAAAATCAGACAGATGAACAAGAAACCTTTCAGAGGCTCAATTCATAGCTATAGTAATTACGTGGTTTACAGAATTAACAAAAGATTTGGAACAAGATGAGAAAGGATTGAAAGCCACTCATACTGAAAAGAATGAAAACACATACGAGACAAGTGGTGCGGAAATAAAATCCAGAGATCAAATCAACAAACCGGAACATAGGGAAGGAACAAACAGTCAACCAGTGCAGAAAGAGGAAACGAGAAGTGAGGAAAGTGAGGAGAGGATCGGAACCCTCTGGGACGGCTATAAGAGATCGAACATATGGATTATAGGATTGCCAGAGGGCGAAGTAGAACTAGAAATTGAAAAATTATGTGAAAAAATAATGAAGCAGAACTTCCCGATCTTGGGGAAGGAAATAGACTTACAGGTCCATGGAGCACAGAGAGTTCCAGAAAAACTGGACCCAGGGAGAACCACACCAAGACACATTATCATCAAAATGTCAAAAATTAAAGATAAAGAGAGAATCTTAAAAGCAGCAAGAGAGAAGAAGAGAATTACATACAAAGGGGTCCCAATAAGACTATCAGCTGACTTCTCAAGGAAGACCCTGCAGGCAAGAAGGGACTGGTAAGAAATATTCAAAGTAATGACAATCCAAAACCTACAGCCACGAATACTCTATCCAGCGAAGCTGTCATTCAGAATAGAAGGGCAGAGAAAGTGCTTCCAGGACAAAATAAAACTGAAAGAGTTCATTAGATCCAAACCACTATTATATGAGATGTCAAAGGGACTGGTTTAGAAAAAGGAGGATCAAAACTATGAATATTAAAATGAAAATTAGTAAGGGAAGGGTTTACTCAAAGAACTTGTATAAATGACTCATGGACATGGACAACGGGGAGGGATATGATTGCGGGATAGGGGGTGGGTTGGGTGGGGGAGAGAAATTGGGGGAAAAGGGGACAACTGTAATTGAAAAACCAAAAATTAAAAAAAATACAATAAAATGAAAACTGCATCACAAGGACCAACAACAGAAGCTAGGGAATCAAAACAAAGGCAAACTAAATAGGCAACGAGAGTGGAAAAAGAATTATAGGTATGGGGAACGTACTGTGGAGAGGTCAGCAGGGAGGGGGCAGGGGGAGACGGAGGGAGATAGTACAGGAATTAAGAAGCATAGTAGGAGGGAATAGAATAGACAGGAAGAAGTTGAGAAGAACTATATGCACAACCAATGGACATGGGCTAAAAGGGGGGGACAACTGGAGGGGGGGCCACCGGGTGGAGGGGAGCAGAGGGAAGGGAAATTGGGAAAACTGTAACAGTATAATCAATAAAACATATTTTTAAAAAAGAAAAGAAAAGAGGTCCTGACGCATTTCTGTCCTCTTATGAGGCCACCGGCTTCTTTACTCATCGGCTAGATAATGTTATTACCTTTCATCAGGGGCCTGAATGGACTCTGATCCCCTGTGTTCTGCCCCCTTTTGTGGCCGAGGCAGCAGAGGTTTTATCTTTAAGTGATAAACCCATGGATCAGTGTGGCATGATCGTGAATTAACCTGCAGCTCTTAAATATAATAGGAATGAAATACTGTGCTTCACAGGATGAATGAGTGCAAAGTAAAGAAAAAGAGATACAAACAGAACCTGATTGTTTCAATGAAAATAATACGGTGGGCTCAGCATATTGAACCTTACGCATGAACTACTGATTAATGTCATAATCTTTATTTTCACAAAGCCTTCCTTCTTGCATAAAATACACCCAAACGGGGACATTTTAAGTGATCTCCATGATGGCTTCAAAGGCACTTTCCTGTATGTCACAGAAGCAACAACAGTGGGCTCAAGAGGACATACTCAGTCCAGCTCAGAGAGTCTCCTTAGCATCTACTTTGTACCTGGCACAGTGCCTGTAACTGTAAGGAACGCAAGGATGCAGCCTCTTTGGGTTGGGGGCGGGGGGAGGCATAGATTTAATTCACAAGTGCAAACACGTGGCGGCCCTTTACACAGCCAGCACTGTTCCAGGCACCGTGAGACTCGAAGAGGAAACTGAGAGAAGGAAGACATGTTCACTTGTTAGTGGCCTTAGAATCCAGCGGGGAGTACTAGTGAGACCGAAAACCTTAGCCATAGGAAAGAAGCCGAGTCACCATTACTGTCAGGCTGTAAGTGCTACCAGGTTTCCAAGAGGAAAGACATCGAGGCGGGACTCGGGTGTGGGAGGGGATTGTGAAACTGGGACGGGAAGGGTGAGTGAGATCTCTACAGGCAGAGCAGAGGAGGAAAGGATTCCTGGGAGAATGAGGGAAAAGCGAACACAGACGCAGAGATTGGAATGTGCATGGCAAGTGTGGGAAGTGGCCAGGAGAGTATTCAGGACATGAAAGAAGGCACTGTGGACGGCATCATAGAAGTGGCCTCACGGGGCCACGCAGAGCACGGCAGACTGGGAATCAGAGGGCCAGCTGGAAGGTCCCGGGGCGTTATCCTGGCTCTGCACTCAGTCGGTGGGTGGCCTCGGGTAGGTCAGTTAGCTAGCTCCTCCATGCCCGACCGCCCTGGCTTACTGTCTGTGAGGTGAGGGTATGGACAGTAGTGTGCCGCTCTCCCACGCTTGTTGTAAACAACAACGAGTGACGATGCCTGCAGAAGTGCTTTTTTGGGCGTCGAATGAAACTGCAGACCCTGTTTTCCATCTTGTATCATAGCAGCACAGTGAGGAAACGGTTCCTGAGTGTGCAGGAAGGAGGGTTTGCTTTCTATTGGGCTGCAGGCAGAAGGTTATCATGTGTGGCTGGGTAGGGTATAGGGGGAGCTGATTAACTGACGTGAAGGCAATTTTTGCCCCTGGAGAGTGCCATGCCCAGGAGTCTGGACACAGGGGAGACGAACAAGCTGCACAAGAGGGGTCTCTTGAGTTCTTTCCCGGGTTGTAGGAGACCACGACCTCTCTGGAGGTGGTTGCTAGTCTCTGATGTCGATGAAACAGGCGATGGCACTGTACATGAAGACCAGTGAGGTGTGGTGGAAAGAGACCTGGACCTGGAGTGAAATTAATTGGAGGTAAGTTTAAGGGTTCACTTCATACGGAATATTTGAACATCAGCAAGCAACCTCCTACATGTGGGCCCCTGTTCCCTCATCTGTCAAACTGAAGTCAAAACGGGAGCTGTCCCACTTCCTTACGGTGGGCTGTTGCAAGGATCACATGCACAGGACGTGAGAGGTTTCTGTAAATTCTAAAATGGTAGGCCAACATGGCTCCCTTTTCTCACTAGCAGGTGAACAGTAGGTTTTCTGATCAGTTACAATCTACTACTTGAGCATGCTCTGCCATCCCTCCAGAAAGGCTGTGTTTCAGAAAGCTAGCTGGACTTTAGCACAGCTGGCCCTGAGTCAGAATAAGACTCGAAAAAGCAGACTCACAGTCGGGCTTAGGGAAGGCTGCTTGCGGGTACTCTGGCTGCGCCGTTGGAGGGAGGCCTTGGGGCAGCGGCTAGGCGGCCACGATGAGAGGAAACGCAGACAAGACCTCAGACAGGGTCAGGGCTCCATCTGTCAGCGTCACTGAGTTCCCACATGTCGCAGAGTGAAGTTGGGCCGAATTCTTAGAGTGTCCATATTAACAGCCTCAGTTCCCACGCCATACCCCGCCGCCCCCCCGCCCGCCTGCCCCTGTCTGGGAGTTCCCTGTGATAGTGGGGTACATCAACCCGAGCTCCGTTTGGCCTTGATCAGCCCTAGACTCACAGCTCCGAGATAACGGCTGAACTCAATCGTTTCTTTTTTCTTCCCCCTATAAAGTAACCCCCTCCTTCCCTAGGACCTGAGTCGGGCTTCCTCCGCGCTTGCTAATTTCCCTCAATAAACTTCTTTCCTTATGCTTGCTGTGTCCTCATGGTTCTCTGAGCGACACTGTTCTTACACATATCATTAAATCAGAAGCTCCATTGAGTACGAAGACCTGAGAGCTATCTGAGAAACAAAAAATGTTCGCAACGACAGTGAAAGCCTGAGCTCTGCCTGAGTGTTCGGCTTACGCAAGCGAGAACGCCACAGCGTTCAAGGGGGTTTTCACACTAGTCTAGCACGCAAAGCGTCCCCCTCGGCAGGTTCGCTAGTTGACAAAGCTCACGTTAGTGGACACGAGCCTGTGCCAGTTTAATGTCCTCTCAGGCCTAGCCTTCTGCCCTGGCGGGCTTCCTGTGTCCGTGGGCAGGAAAACAAACACTAAAGAAAAAAGCGGAAACCCAAAAGGCAGTGGGCTTCTCTGAGTGGGTCTTTGTTTCAGGTGGTTGTCATTTTGCCTCCAAGGACAGAAACTGCCTCACTCCCATTCCCGGTGGTGGCAGACAAGGGGCTGAGGAGGAGGAGGGTGGGGGGCGGAGCAGGGTTTTGCCAGAGAGCCCCTGGGGAGCGCCCTCAGGAGGCTCTGGACCTCCCCAAGCAACGGAAGGGGCTGGAAAGTGGGTCCTCTCCTCGCATGCACTCAAGCACGCAAGACAGTCTTCGAGAAGACCCCTCTGTCGAGCCTTCTGGGTGCCCCCTCTCCACCAGGGACCAAGAGGCACAGCGACGTGGCCCCATTATCACGTAGCCCCCAGACCAGGTACCTCCCGGAGCAACTAGCCCGTGGAACATGTAGCCCTCAGAGCATGTAGCCCCCGGAGCACGTAGCCCCGTCAGCAAGTAGCCCCCGGAGCACGTAGGCCCCGGAGCACGTAGCCCCCGGAGCAAGTAGCCCCCTGAGCATGTAGCCCCGTGAGCACGTAGCCCACTGAGCACGTACCCCCTGAGCACGTTACCCCCGGAGCACGTAGCCCACTGAGCACGTAGCCCCCGGAGCACGTAGCCCCGTGAGCACGTAGCCCCGTGAGCACGTAGCCCCCTGAGCACGTTACCCCCGGAGCACGTAGCCCACTGAGCACGTAGCCCCCGGAGCACGTAGCCCCGTGAGCACGTAGCCCCCGGGGCACGTAGCCCCCGGGGCACGTAGCCCCGTGAGCACGTAGCCCCGTGAGCACGTGGCAGCTTAGGCCCCGCCCCCTAGCTACAGCCACCTCTAGGGCGCCCGTTCGTGACGTCATGCGCAGGCGCCCTTTGGTGCCCGTCTAGCCTCCCGAGGACTCGCCTGAGGCTTCTCGAAAGCGTCGCAGAGCGAAGCCGAGAGTCCTTGGACCTGACCGGAGACTGTCCTGCGGTGAGCCCCCCCCCCCCCGCCTCCGGAACACCGCCCACCCCATCCCCTCCGGGCAGGCTTCCCTCACTCTCTCTGAGGGAGGAGAGAAAGCAGGCCCCATGAGTGAGGCCGGAGAGGCCGCCCTACAGGGCCTGGCTGCCTCAGTCTCCGACCAGGCCGCGCAGGAAGACCTGTTGTCCTCGGGGGGCGGGGACTCTCCCGGGGCCCTAGCCACCAGCCCGGGCGATGGAGACCCGACCCCGACCCTGGGAGCGACGGCGGGGGAGGGCTCCGAGGGAAGGGCGCCCGGGGAGGTCATTGCCACGAGGGTGAGCGGAATCGTGAAGTGGTTCAACGTGAAGCTCGGGTACGGGTTCATCTTCCTGCACGGCATGGAGGCAGATACCTTCGTTCACTATTCGGCCATCACCGGGGACGCCCCGCGCACCCTGGACAACGGAGAGGCCGTCGAGTTCGACGTGGTGCAGACCGAGCGTGGCTCCAAGGCCTCCAACGTGACCGGGCCTGGCGGCGCCCCCGTGAAGGGCTTCCGCTATGGCTTCAACACCCGCCGTGGCGCCCCGGAGCCCCGCCATGGTGCCCCGGAGCCCCACGGTGACGGCAGAGCTGAGGAGGATGTCGCCGTCGTTGCCATCGATGCCAGCACCGGCCACAGTGAAGACCTCGCCGCGGAGCAGAGCCAGAGGCGCCGCCTGTCGGGCCGCTTCCTGCCCTCCCGCAGTGTCCCGGCAGCATTTCGACGACGCCCTGCCGCCAAGGTTCCCACCGCCTGCCAGCCTGCCGCGCCACAGGCTGGGGCCGCCGCCGCTGCTGCCATCACCGGGCCCGAGGGCACACCGCCGCGCTTCGCATCCCACCGCCCCCGCAACGTGCGCTGTTGCCAGCAGCAGCCGCCTGGAGAGCAGGCCCCGGAGCAGAAAGCCGCGGAGGGCAGCGTCATTGGGGAGGGCGAGGTCGTAGGGGATGGCAAGATCAAGGTGGTGGGGGATGGCAAGGCCATTGGGGAGGGCGAGCACAAGGTCAAGGTGGTGGGGGAGGGCCCTGCTGAAATACCTCCGTGTGTCGCCAAGAAGAGCGACACCTCAGAGGGGGCAGCCGCAGTTGCAAAGGCATCCTTTGCAGCCCAGGCCCCGTAAGCCCCACTGCCCCCCCGCCCCCGACTCCCTGGTCAGGGCTGCAGGTGATGTCCCCTTGAGCAGATGCCCTTCCCCAAGTTTTGAGAGTAAACAACAAGCCCTGTAGATTGCTTAACTCCTCCCTCTTACTATCTTTCTTGTTGGTTGCGCCCGACCCCCCACCCCGCACTGCCGCCCGCCCGCACCCTCACACACCTCTCATGCCATTCTTTCCAATGATCTGACCAGCCTCACACCCCGCATGAATGAGGCACTGCACCTTAAAAAGATTGTTTGTAATGCAAAAACAAAGATGATCTGATGTTGAAGCTTAGCTGACATGTGTGCTGTTACTTAGCAGTGTGGACATTTCCTCAATAAATCGATTAATGTTGCTTTGATTTGTTCTCACTGCGGTCTGAATTTTTAAAGCCTGCCAGTGCATAATTGTGCTGACACAGTCCCTTCAGTCCTTTAACCAGAACCACTTTGAGCAAACAGCATACCTGCTGTTCTTTTTCCAAGTCACAAACTGAAGGCTAGTCCTGCGATTACGGATTGAACTTCTCAGGATAGTCTAAAGGGTTAGATCACGTGGAGAGGGAAGAAGCGCCCCCACCGCTTCCCTTTTCATCCTCCTCCCCACCCCCACAAAATTGGCCTCCTCTGGAAATAGTTTCTTTCAGTGGATTTGACCTAATACCATTTAGGTATCTAAAAGAAAGGGGACATGAGGGGTAGAGGGTGGGGGAGATGGATCCGTATGGGTCAAAAGGTACAAACTTTCAGAGGAAGAGTAAGGTCCGGGGACCTACCCTACAGCATGCTGACTGAGTGACAGGTACTCTGCGGTTTACCTGAAAGATACTCTAAGCAACCAAATGCCAATGATTATGTCCAGGGGAGGCTGTGCTTATCCGTATCTGGGTAAACATTCCACAATGAATACATGTATCAGATCACCCCAGCACACATCTGAAATGTACACAATGTTCTGTGTCACAGCTCATTAAGGCTAGGGCGAGAGCTAAAGAAAAAAAAAAAAAAATGGGCGTGGAAGCAGGCGTGGTTATTGTTGCGCGTGCTTCTGGCGCTGAAGGGAAACCTGGTCCATAGTTTCTGTCTGTGCTTCCTGGTGGAGTCCATTCAGGGGGGCCTGTGGAGGATCCCCAGAAGTCTGCACAGGGGAGGGCTAGTCCACCTCTGGCCCTTTTCCATCAGACAGAAGCTCCGACTTCCCTGTGCTGGTTTTCCTTCTAACATATAGCGCGGTTGCTGGGATGGAGGCAGGGGCTGGGTTTGGGGGAGTGGGTGCTTAATACATTGCAAGCCAACGGGAGTCTTTAAACCTCATTTTACCAGTTCAGAGAATTGGATTATCAGTAGCAACAGCAAAGTACCTTTCTTGTGTTGAAGTTGACACAATTTACACCACATTATAGACTAGCCCAAGTGATTGTTAGGAGAGTGGGTATCCCATGCTTTGGTGTGGCTAAAATACCCTCCATCAGTTTGAGTAGAAGCACTAGAGACCACTCATTTGGCAAGTACTTGAGTGCCCACTTGTGCCAGAGGCTCTGCCGGGCACTAGGAGTTGTATCATGGTGAAGAAGATGGTCCCTGCTCCCAAGGAGCCCGACATCCGGTACAGAGTGAGGCAAAGCTGGCAAGGACTCTGCAACGGAAGGAGTGTTCTGCTGAGAGGAAACACAGTTAGCCCAGACGATGTTGAGCTGGGCTCCAGGTCAGAGGAACCACTACCTGCATGCTTGATTTTAAAATTTTATCTTGGAGTCGGGGCCTGGATGGCAGGGTAGGATGCAGGGACTGTACACCCATACACAGAGCAAATTCCTCCTGAACAACAAATGAGAGCGCGACCACACAGAAAAGGGCAGGAGCACGTAGCCCCGTGAGCACGTAGCCCCCTGAGCACGTTACCCCCGGAGCACGTAGCCCACTGAGCACGTAGCCCCCGGGGCACGTAGCCCCCTGAGCACGTAGCCCCCGGGGCACGTAGCCCCCTGAGCACGTAGCCCCGTGAGCACGTAGCCCCCGGAGCACGTAGCCCCCGGAGCACGTAGCCCCGTGAGCACGTAGCCCCCGGAGCACATTACCCCCGGAGCACGTAGCCCCGTGAGCACGTTACCCCCGGAGCACATAGCCCCGTGAGCACGTTACCCCCGGAGCACGTAGCCCCGTGAGCACGTAGCCCCCGGGGCACGTAGCCCCCTGAGCACGTAGCCCCCTGAGCACGTAGCCCCCTGAGCACGTAGCCCCCGGGGCACGTAGCCCCCTGAGCACGTAGCCCCCGGGGCACGTACCCCCAGAGCACGTAGCCCCCGGGGCACGTAGCCCCAGGAGCACGTGGCAGCTTAGGCCCCGCCCCCTAGCTACAGCCACCTCTAGGGCGCCCCTTCGTGACGTCATGCGCAGGCGCCCTTTGGTGCCCGTCTAGCCTCCCGAGGACTCGCCTGAGGCTTCTCGAAAGCGTAGCAGAGCGAAGCCGAGAGTCCTTGGACCTGACCGGAGACTGTCCTGCGGTGAGCCCCCCCGCCTCCGGAACACCGCCCACCCCATCCCCTCCGGGCAGGCTTCCCTCACTCTCTCTGAGGGAGGAAAGAAAGCAGGCCCCATGAGTGAGGCCGGAGAGGCCGCCCTACAGGGCCTGGCTGCCTCAGTCTCCGACCAGGCCGCGCAGGAAGACCTGTTGTCCTCGGGGGGCGGGGACTCTCCCGGGGCCCTAGCCACCAGCCCGGGCGATGGAGACCCGACCCCGACCCTGGGAGCGACGGCGGGGGAGGGCTCCGAGGGAAGGGCGCCCGGGGAGGTCATTGCCACGAGGGTGAGCGGAATCGTGAAGTGGTTCAACGTGAAGCTCGGGTACGGGTTCATCTTCCTGCACGGCATGGAGGCAGATACCTTCGTTCACTATTCGGCCATCACCGGGGACGCCCCGCGCACCCTGGACAACGGAGAGGCCGTCGAGTTCGACGTGGTGCAGACCGAGCGTGGCTCCAAGGCCTCCAACGTGACCGGGCCTGGCGGCGCCCCCGTGAAGGGCTTCCGCTATGGCTTCAACACCCGCCGTGGCGCCCCGGAGCCCCGCCATGGTGCCCCGGAGCCCCACGGTGACGGCAGAGCTGAGGAGGATGTCGCCGTCGTTGCCATCGATGCCAGCACCGGCCACAGTGAAGACCTCGCCGCGGAGCAGAGCCAGAGGCGCCGCCTGTCGGGCCGCTTCCTGCCCTCCCGCAGTGTCCCGGCAGCATTTCGACGACGCCCTGCCGCCAAGGTTCCCACCGCCTGCCAGCCTGCCGCGCCACAGGCTGGGGCCGCCGCCGCTGCTGCCATCACCGGGCCTGAGGGCACACCGCCGCGCTTCGCATCCCACCGCCCCCGCAACGTGCGCTGTTGCCAGCAGCAGCCGCCTGGAGAGCAGGCCCCGGAGCAGAAAGCCGCGGAGGGCAGCGTCATTGGGGAGGGCGAGGTCGTAGGGGATGGCAAGATCAAGGTGGTGGGGGATGGCAAGGCCATTGGGGAGGGCGAGCACAAGGTCAAGGTGGTGGGGGAGGGCCCTGCTGAAATACCTCCGTGTGTCGCCAAGAAGAGCGACACCTCAGAGGGGGCAGCCGCAGTTGCAAAGGCATCCTTTGCAGCCCAGGCCCCGTAAGCCCCACTGCCCCCCCGCCCCCGACTCCCTGGTCAGGGCTGCAGGTGATGTCCCCTTGAGCAGATGCCCTTCCCCAAGTTTTGAGAGTAAACAACAAGCCCTGTAGATTGCTTAACTCCTCCCTCTTACTATCTTTCTTGTTGGTTGCGCCCGACCCCCCACCCCGCACTGCCGCCCGCCCGCACCCTCACACACCTCTCATGCCATTCTTTCCAATGATCTGACCAGCCTCACACCCCGCATGAATGAGGCACTGCACCTTAAAAAGATTGTTTGTAATGCAAAAACAAAGATGATCTGATGTTGAAGCTTAGCTGACATGTGTGCTGTTACTTAGCAGTGTGGACATTTCCTCAATAAATCGATTAATGTTGCTTTGATTTGTTCTCACTGCGGTCTGAATTTTTAAAGCCTGCCAGTGCATAATTGTGCTGACACAGTCCCTTCAGTCCTTTAACCAGAACCACTTTGAGCAAACAGCATACCTGCTGTTCTTTTTCCAAGTCACAAACTGAAGGCTAGTCCTGCGATTACGGATTGAACTTCTCAGGATAGTCTAAAGGGTTAGATCACGTGGAGAGGGAAGAAGCGCCCCCACCGCTTCCCTTTTCATCCTCCTCCCCACCCCCACAAAATTGGCCTCCTCTGGAAATAGTTTCTTTCAGTGGATTTGACCTAATACCATTTAGGTATCTAAAAGAAAGGGGACATGAGGGGTAGAGGGTGGGGGAGATGGATCCGTATGGGTCAAAAGGTACAAACTTTCAGAGGAAGAGTAAGGTCCGGGGACCTACCCTACAGCATGCTGACTGAGTGACAGGTACTCTGCGGTTTACCTGAAAGATACTCTAAGCAACCAAATGCCAATGATTATGTCCAGGGGAGGCTGTGCTTATCCGTATCTGGGTAAACATTCCACAATGAATACATGTATCAGATCACCCCAGCACACATCTGAAATGTACACAATGTTCTGTGTCACAGCTCATTAAGGCTAGGGCGAGAGCTGAAGAAAAAAAAAAAAAAATGGGCGTGGAAGCAGGCGTGGTTATTGTTGCGCGTGCTTCTGGCGCTGAAGGGAAACCTGGTCCATAGTTTCTGTCTGTGCTTCCTGGTGGAGTCCATTCAGGGGGGCCTGTGGAGGATCCCCAGAAGTCTGCACAGGGGAGGGCTAGTCCACCTCTGGCCCTTTTCCATCAGACAGAAGCTCCGACTTCCCTGTGCTGGTTTTCCTTCTAACATATAGCGCGGTTGCTGGGATGGAGGCAGGGGCTGGGTTTGGGGGAGTGGGTGCTTAATACATTGCAAGCCAACGGGAGTCTTTAAACCTCATTTTACCAGTTCAGAGAATTGGATTATCAGTAGCAACAGCAAAGTACCTTTCTTGTGTTGAAGTTGACACAATTTACACCACATTATAGACTAGCCCAAGTGATTGTTAGGAGAGTGGGTATCCCGTGCTTTGGTGTGGCTAAAATACCCTCCATCAGTTTGAGTAGAAGCACTAGAGACCACTCATTTGGCAAGTACTTGAGTGCCCACTTGTGCCAGAGGCTCTGCCGGGCACTAGGAGTTGTATCATGGTGAAGAAGATGGTCCCTGCTCCCAAGGAGCCCGACATCCGGTACAGAGTGAGGCAAAGCTGGCAAGGACTCTGCAACGGAAGGAGTGTTCTGCTGAGAGGAAACACAGTCAGCCCAGACGATGTTGAGCTGGGCTCCAGGTCAGAGGAACCACTACCTGCATGCTTGATTTTAAAATTTTATCTTGGAGTCGGGGCCTGGATGGCAGGGTAGGATGCAGGGACTGTACACCCATACACAGAGCAAATTCCTCCTGAACAACAAATGAGAGCGCGACCACACAGAAAAGGGCAGGAGCACGTAGCCCCGTGAGCACGTAGCCCCCTGAGCACGTTACCCCCGGAGCACGTAGCCCACTGAGCACGTAGCCCCCGGGGCACGTAGCCCCCTGAGCACGTAGCCCCCGGGGCACGTAGCCCCCTGAGCACGTAGCCCCGTGAGCACGTAGCCCCCGGAGCACGTAGCCCCCGGAGCACGTAGCCCCGTGAGCACGTAGCCCCCGGAGCACATTACCCCCGGAGCACGTAGCCCCGTGAGCACGTTACCCCCGGAGCACGTAGCCCCGTGAGCACGTTACCCCCGGAGCACGTAGCCCCGTGAGCACGTAGCCCCCGGGGCACGTAGCCCCCTGAGCACGTAGCCCCCTGAGCACGTAGCCCCCTGAGCACGTAGCCCCCGGGGCACGTACCCCCAGAGCACGTAGCCCCCGGGGCACGTAGCCCCAGGAGCACGTGGCAGCTTAGGCCCCGCCCCCTAGCTACAGCCACCTCTAGGGCGCCCCTTCGTGACGTCATGCGCAGGCGCCCTTTGGTGCCCGTCTAGCCTCCCGAGGACTCGCCTGAGGCTTCTCGAAAGCGTAGCAGAGCGAAGCCGAGAGTCCTTGGACCTGACCGGAGACTGTCCTGCGGTGAGCCCCCCCGCCTCCGGAACACCGCCCACCCCATCCCCTCCGGGCAGGCTTCCCTCACTCTCTCTGAGGGAGGAAAGAAAGCAGGCCCCATGAGTGAGGCCGGAGAGGCCGCCCTACAGGGCCTGGCTGCCTCAGTCTCCGACCAGGCCGCGCAGGAAGACCTGTTGTCCTCGGGGGGCGGGGACTCTCCCGGGGCCCTAGCCACCAGCCCGGGCGATGGAGACCCGACCCCGACCCTGGGAGCGACGGCGGGGGAGGGCTCCGAGGGAAGGGCGCCCGGGGAGGTCATTGCCACGAGGGTGAGCGGAATCGTGAAGTGGTTCAACGTGAAGCTCGGGTACGGGTTCATCTTCCTGCACGGCATGGAGGCAGATACCTTCGTTCACTATTCGGCCATCACCGGGGACGCCCCGCGCACCCTGGACAACGGAGAGGCCGTCGAGTTCGACGTGGTGCAGACCGAGCGTGGCTCCAAGGCCTCCAACGTGACCGGGCCTGGCGGCGCCCCCGTGAAGGGCTTCCGCTATGGCTTCAACACCCGCCGTGGCGCCCCGGAGCCCCGCCATGGTGCCCCGGAGCCCCACGGTGACGGCAGAGCTGAGGAGGATGTCGCCGTCGTTGCCATCGATGCCAGCACCGGCCACAGTGAAGACCTCGCCGCGGAGCAGAGCCAGAGGCGCCGCCTGTCGGGCCGCTTCCTGCCCTCCCGCAGTGTCCCGGCAGCATTTCGACGACGCCCTGCCGCCAAGGTTCCCACCGCCTGCCAGCCTGCCGCGCCACAGGCTGGGGCCGCCGCCGCTGCTGCCATCACCGGGCCCGAGGGCACACCGCCGCGCTTCGCATCCCACCGCCCCCGCAACGTGCGCTGTTGCCAGCAGCAGCCGCCTGGAGAGCAGGCCCCGGAGCAGAAAGCCGCGGAGGGCAGCGTCATTGGGGAGGGCGAGGTCGTAGGGGATGGCAAGATCAAGGTGGTGGGGGATGGCAAGGCCATTGGGGAGGGCGAGCACAAGGTCAAGGTGGTGGGGGAGGGCCCTGCTGAAATACCTCCGTGTGTCGCCAAGAAGAGCGACACCTCAGAGGGGGCAGCCGCAGTTGCAAAGGCATCCTTTGCAGCCCAGGCCCCGTAAGCCCCACTGCCCCCCCGCCCCCGACTCCCTGGTCAGGGCTGCAGGTGATGTCCCCTTGAGCAGATGCCCTTCCCCAAGTTTTGAGAGTAAACAACAAGCCCTGTAGATTGCTTAACTCCTCCCTCTTACTATCTTTCTTGTTGGTTGCGCCCGACCCCCCACCCCGCACTGCCGCCCGCCCGCACCCTCACACACCTCTCATGCCATTCTTTCCAATGATCTGACCAGCCTCACACCCCGCATGAATGAGGCACTGCACCTTAAAAAGATTGTTTGTAATGCAAAAACAAAGATGATCTGATGTTGAAGCTTAGCTGACATGTGTGCTGTTACTTAGCAGTGTGGACATTTCCTCAATAAATCGATTAATGTTGCTTTGATTTGTTCTCACTGCGGTCTGAATTTTTAAAGCCTGCCAGTGCATAATTGTGCTGACACAGTCCCTTCAGTCCTTTAACCAGAACCACTTTGAGCAAACAGCATACCTGCTGTTCTTTTTCCAAGTCACAAACTGAAGGCTAGTCCTGCGATTACGGATTGAACTTCTCAGGATAGTCTAAAGGGTTAGATCACGTGGAGAGGGAAGAAGCGCCCCCACCGCTTCCCTTTTCATCCTCCTCCCCACCCCCACAAAATTGGCCTCCTCTGGAAATAGTTTCTTTCAGTGGATTTGACCTAATACCATTTAGGTATCTAAAAGAAAGGGGACATGAGGGGTAGAGGGTGGGGGAGATGGATCCGTATGGGTCAAAAGGTACAAACTTTCAGAGGAAGAGTAAGGTCCGGGGACCTACCCTACAGCATGCTGACTGAGTGACAGGTACTCTGCGGTTTACCTGAAAGATACTCTAAGCAACCAAATGCCAATGATTATGTCCAGGGGAGGCTGTGCTTATCCGTATCTGGGTAAACATTCCACAATGAATACATGTATCAGATCACCCCAGCACACATCTGAAATGTACACAATGTTCTGTGTCACAGCTCATTAAGGCTAGGGCGAGAGCTGAAGAAAAAAAAAAAAAAATGGGCGTGGAAGCAGGCGTGGTTATTGTTGCGCGTGCTTCTGGCGCTGAAGGGAAACCTGGTCCATAGTTTCTGTCTGTGCTTCCTGGTGGAGTCCATTCAGGGGGGCCTGTGGAGGATCCCCAGAAGTCTGCACAGGGGAGGGCTAGTCCACCTCTGGCCCTTTTCCATCAGACAGAAGCTCCGACTTCCCTGTGCTGGTTTTCCTTCTAACATATAGCGCGGTTGCTGGGATGGAGGCAGGGGCTGGGTTTGGGGGAGTGGGTGCTTAATACATTGCAAGCCAACGGGAGTCTTTAAACCTCATTTTACCAGTTCAGAGAATTGGATTATCAGTAGCAACAGCAAAGTACCTTTCTTGTGTTGAAGTTGACACAATTTACACCACATTATAGACTAGCCCAAGTGATTGTTAGGAGAGTGGGTATCCCGTGCTTTGGTGTGGCTAAAATACCCTCCATCAGTTTGAGTAGAAGCACTAGAGACCACTCATTTGGCAAGTACTTGAGTGCCCACTTGTGCCAGAGGCTCTGCCGGGCACTAGGAGTTGTATCATGGTGAAGAAGATGGTCCCTGCTCCCAAGGAGCCCGACATCCGGTACAGAGTGAGGCAAAGCTGGCAAGGACTCTGCAACGGAAGGAGTGTTCTGCTGAGAGGAAACACAGTCAGCCCAGACGATGTTGAGCTGGGCTCCAGGTCAGAGGAACCACTACCTGCATGCTTGATTTTAAAATTTTATCTTGGAGTCGGGGCCTGGATGGCAGGGTAGGATGCAGGGACTGTACACCCATACACAGAGCAAATTCCTCCTGAACAACAAATGAGAGCGCGACCACACAGAAAAGGGCAGGAGCACGTAGCCCCGTGAGCACGTAGCCCCCTGAGCACGTTACCCCCGGAGCACGTAGCCCACTGAGCACGTAGCCCCCGGGGCACGTAGCCCCCTGAGCACGTAGCCCCCGGGGCACGTAGCCCCCTGAGCACGTAGCCCCGTGAGCACGTAGCCCCCGGAGCACGTAGCCCCCGGAGCACGTAGCCCCGTGAGCACGTAGCCCCCGGAGCACATTACCCCCGGAGCACGTAGCCCCGTGAGCACGTTACCCCCGGAGCACGTAGCCCCGTGAGCACGTTACCCCCGGAGCACGTAGCCCCGTGAGCACGTAGCCCCCTGAGCACGTAGCCCCCTGAGCACGTAGCCCCCGGAGCACGTAGCCCCCGGGGCACGTAGCCCCCGGGGCGCGTAGCCCCCTGAGCACGTAGCCCCTGGGGCACGTACCCCCAGAGCACGTAGCCCCCGGGGCACGTAGCCCCAGGAGCACGTGGCAGCTTAGGCCCCGCCCCCTAGCTACAGCCACCTCTAGGGCGCCCCTTCGTGACGTCATGCGCAGGCGCCCTTTGGTGCCCGTCTAGCCTCCCGAGGACTCGTCGCAGAGCGAAGCCGAGAGTCCTTGGACCTGACCGGAGACTGTCCTGCGGTGAGCCCCCCCGCCTCCGGAACACCGCCCACCCCATCCCCTCCGGGCAGGCTTCCCTCACTCTCTCTGAGGGAGGAGAGAAAGCAGGCCCCATGAGTGAGGCCGGAGAGGCCGCCCTACAGGGCCTGGCTGCCTCAGTCTCCGACCAGGCCGCGCAGGAAGACCTGTTGTCCTCGGGGGGCGGGGACTCTCCCGGGGCCCTAGCCACCAGCCCGGGCGATGGAGACCCGACCCCGACCCTGGGAGCGACGGCGGGGGAGGGCTCCGAGGGAAGGGCGCCCGGGGAGGTCATTGCCACGAGGGTGAGCGGAATCGTGAAGTGGTTCAACGTGAAGCTCGGGTACGGGTTCATCTTCCTGCACGGCATGGAGGCAGATACCTTCGTTCACTATTCGGCCATCACCGGGGACGCCCCGCGCACCCTGGACAACGGAGAGGCCGTCGAGTTCGACGTGGTGCAGACCGAGCGTGGCTCCAAGGCCTCCAACGTGACCGGGCCTGGCGGCGCCCCCGTGAAGGGCTTCCGCTATGGCTTCAACACCCGCCGTGGCGCCCCGGAGCCCCGCCATGGTGCCCCGGAGCCCCACGGTGACGGCAGAGCTGAGGAGGATGTCGCCGTCGTTGCCATCGATGCCAGCACCGGCCACAGTGAAGACCTCGCCGCGGAGCAGAGCCAGAGGCGCCGCCTGTCGGGCCGCTTCCTGCCCTCCCGCAGTGTCCCGGCAGCATTTCGACGACGCCCTGCCGCCAAGGTTCCCACCGCCTGCCAGCCTGCCGCGCCACAGGCTGGGGCCGCCGCCGCTGCTGCCATCACCGGGCCCGAGGGCACACCGCCGCGCTTCGCATCCCACCGCCCCCGCAACGTGCGCTGTTGCCAGCAGCAGCCGCCTGGAGAGCAGGCCCCGGAGCAGAAAGCCGCGGAGGGCAGCGTCATTGGGGAGGGCGAGGTCGTAGGGGATGGCAAGATCAAGGTGGTGGGGGATGGCAAGGCCATTGGGGAGGGCGAGCACAAGGTCAAGGTGGTGGGGGAGGGCCCTGCTGAAATACCTCCGTGTGTCGCCAAGAAGAGCGACACCTCAGAGGGGGCAGCCGCAGTTGCAAAGGCATCCTTTGCAGCCCAGGCCCCGTAAGCCCCACTGCCCCCCCGCCCCCGACTCCCTGGTCAGGGCTGCAGGTGATGTCCCCTTGAGCAGATGCCCTTCCCCAAGTTTTGAGAGTAAACAACAAGCCCTGTAGATTGCTTAACTCCTCCCTCTTACTATCTTTCTTGTTGGTTGCGCCCGACCCCCCACCCCGCACTGCCGCCCGCCCGCACCCTCACACACCTCTCATGCCATTCTTTCCAATGATCTGACCAGCCTCACACCCCGCATGAATGAGGCACTGCACCTTAAAAAGATTGTTTGTAATGCAAAAACAAAGATGATCTGATGTTGAAGCTTAGCTGACATGTGTGCTGTTACTTAGCAGTGTGGACATTTCCTCAATAAATCGATTAATGTTGCTTTGATTTGTTCTCACTGCGGTCTGAATTTTTAAAGCCTGCCAGTGCATAATTGTGCTGACACAGTCCCTTCAGTCCTTTAACCAGAACCACTTTGAGCAAACAGCATACCTGCTGTTCTTTTTCCAAGTCACAAACTGAAGGCTAGTCCTGCGATTACGGATTGAACTTCTCAGGATAGTCTAAAGGGTTAGATCACGTGGAGAGGGAAGAAGCGCCCCCACCGCTTCCCTTTTCATCCTCCTCCCCACCCCCACAAAATTGGCCTCCTCTGGAAATAGTTTCTTTCAGTGGATTTGACCTAATACCATTTAGGTATCTAAAAGAAAGGGGACATGAGGGGTAGAGGGTGGGGGAGATGGATCCGTATGGGTCAAAAGGTACAAACTTTCAGAGGAAGAGTAAGGTCCGGGGACCTACCCTACAGCATGCTGACTGAGTGACAGGTACTCTGCGGTTTACCTGAAAGATACTCTAAGCAACCAAATGCCAATGATTATGTCCAGGGGAGGCTGTGCTTATCCGTATCTGGGTAAACATTCCACAATGAATACATGTATCAGATCACCCCAGCACACATCTGAAATGTACACAATGTTCTGTGTCACAGCTCATTAAGGCTAGGGCGAGAGCTGAAGAAAAAAAAAAAAAAATGGGCGTGGAAGCAGGCGTGGTTATTGTTGCGCGTGCTTCTGGCGCTGAAGGGAAACCTGGTCCATAGTTTCTGTCTGTGCTTCCTGGTGGAGTCCATTCAGGGGGGCCTGTGGAGGATCCCCAGAAGTCTGCACAGGGGAGGGCTAGTCCACCTCTGGCCCTTTTCCATCAGACAGAAGCTCCGACTTCCCTGTGCTGGTTTTCCTTCTAACATATAGCGCGGTTGCTGGGATGGAGGCAGGGGCTGGGTTTGGGGGAGTGGGTGCTTAATACATTGCAAGCCAACGGGAGTCTTTAAACCTCATTTTACCAGTTCAGAGAATTGGATTATCAGTAGCAACAGCAAAGTACCTTTCTTGTGTTGAAGTTGACACAATTTACACCACATTATAGACTAGCCCAAGTGATTGTTAGGAGAGTGGGTATCCCGTGCTTTGGTGTGGCTAAAATACCCTCCATCAGTTTGAGTAGAAGCACTAGAGACCACTCATTTGGCAAGTACTTGAGTGCCCACTTGTGCCAGAGGCTCTGCCGGGCACTAGGAGTTGTATCATGGTGAAGAAGATGGTCCCTGCTCCCAAGGAGCCCGACATCCGGTACAGAGTGAGGCAAAGCTGGCAAGGACTCTGCAACGGAAGGAGTGTTCTGCTGAGAGGAAACACAGTCAGCCCAGACGATGTTGAGCTGGGCTCCAGGTCAGAGGAACCACTACCTGCATGCTTGATTTTAAAATTTTATCTTGGAGTCGGGGCCTGGATGGCAGGGTAGGATGCAGGGACTGTACACCCATACACAGAGCAAATTCCTCCTGAACAACAAATGAGAGCGCGACCACACAGAAAAGGGCAGGAGCACGTAGCCCCGTGAGCACGTAGCCCCCTGAGCACGTTACCCCCGGAGCACGTAGCCCACTGAGCACGTAGCCCCCGGGGCACGTAGCCCCCTGAGCACGTAGCCCCCGGGGCACGTAGCCCCCTGAGCACGTAGCCCCGTGAGCACGTAGCCCCCGGAGCACGTAGCCCCCGGAGCACGTAGCCCCGTGAGCACGTAGCCCCCGGAGCACATTACCCCCGGAGCACGTAGCCCCGTGAGCACGTTACCCCCGGAGCACGTAGCCCCGTGAGCACGTTACCCCCGGAGCACGTAGCCCCGTGAGCACGTAGCCCCCGGGGCACGTAGCCCCCTGAGCACGTAGCCCCCTGAGCACGTAGCCCCCTGAGCACGTAGCCCCCGGGGCACGTACCCCCAGAGCACGTAGCCCCCGGGGCACGTAGCCCCAGGAGCACGTGGCAGCTTAGGCCCCGCCCCCTAGCTACAGCCACCTCTAGGGCGCCCCTTCGTGACGTCATGCGCAGGCGCCCTTTGGTGCCCGTCTAGCCTCCCGAGGACTCGCCTGAGGCTTCTCGAAAGCGTAGCAGAGCGAAGCCGAGAGTCCTTGGACCTGACCGGAGACTGTCCTGCGGTGAGCCCCCCCGCCTCCGGAACACCGCCCACCCCATCCCCTCCGGGCAGGCTTCCCTCACTCTCTCTGAGGGAGGAAAGAAAGCAGGCCCCATGAGTGAGGCCGGAGAGGCCGCCCTACAGGGCCTGGCTGCCTCAGTCTCCGACCAGGCCGCGCAGGAAGACCTGTTGTCCTCGGGGGGCGGGGACTCTCCCGGGGCCCTAGCCACCAGCCCGGGCGATGGAGACCCGACCCCGACCCTGGGAGCGACGGCGGGGGAGGGCTCCGAGGGAAGGGCGCCCGGGGAGGTCATTGCCACGAGGGTGAGCGGAATCGTGAAGTGGTTCAACGTGAAGCTCGGGTACGGGTTCATCTTCCTGCACGGCATGGAGGCAGATACCTTCGTTCACTATTCGGCCATCACCGGGGACGCCCCGCGCACCCTGGACAACGGAGAGGCCGTCGAGTTCGACGTGGTGCAGACCGAGCGTGGCTCCAAGGCCTCCAACGTGACCGGGCCTGGCGGCGCCCCCGTGAAGGGCTTCCGCTATGGCTTCAACACCCGCCGTGGCGCCCCGGAGCCCCGCCATGGTGCCCCGGAGCCCCACGGTGACGGCAGAGCTGAGGAGGATGTCGCCGTCGTTGCCATCGATGCCAGCACCGGCCACAGTGAAGACCTCGCCGCGGAGCAGAGCCAGAGGCGCCGCCTGTCGGGCCGCTTCCTGCCCTCCCGCAGTGTCCCGGCAGCATTTCGACGACGCCCTGCCGCCAAGGTTCCCACCGCCTGCCAGCCTGCCGCGCCACAGGCTGGGGCCGCCGCCGCTGCTGCCATCACCGGGCCCGAGGGCACACCGCCGCGCTTCGCATCCCACCGCCCCCGCAACGTGCGCTGTTGCCAGCAGCAGCCGCCTGGAGAGCAGGCCCCGGAGCAGAAAGCCGCGGAGGGCAGCGTCATTGGGGAGGGCGAGGTCGTAGGGGATGGCAAGATCAAGGTGGTGGGGGATGGCAAGGCCATTGGGGAGGGCGAGCACAAGGTCAAGGTGGTGGGGGAGGGCCCTGCTGAAATACCTCCGTGTGTCGCCAAGAAGAGCGACACCTCAGAGGGGGCAGCCGCAGTTGCAAAGGCATCCTTTGCAGCCCAGGCCCCGTAAGCCCCACTGCCCCCCCGCCCCCGACTCCCTGGTCAGGGCTGCAGGTGATGTCCCCTTGAGCAGATGCCCTTCCCCAAGTTTTGAGAGTAAACAACAAGCCCTGTAGATTGCTTAACTCCTCCCTCTTACTATCTTTCTTGTTGGTTGCGCCCGACCCCCCACCCCGCACTGCCGCCCGCCCGCACCCTCACACACCTCTCATGCCATTCTTTCCAATGATCTGACCAGCCTCACACCCCGCATGAATGAGGCACTGCACCTTAAAAAGATTGTTTGTAATGCAAAAACAAAGATGATCTGATGTTGAAGCTTAGCTGACATGTGTGCTGTTACTTAGCAGTGTGGACATTTCCTCAATAAATCGATTAATGTTGCTTTGATTTGTTCTCACTGCGGTCTGAATTTTTAAAGCCTGCCAGTGCATAATTGTGCTGACACAGTCCCTTCAGTCCTTTAACCAGAACCACTTTGAGCAAACAGCATACCTGCTGTTCTTTTTCCAAGTCACAAACTGAAGGCTAGTCCTGCGATTACGGATTGAACTTCTCAGGATAGTCTAAAGGGTTAGATCACGTGGAGAGGGAAGAAGCGCCCCCACCGCTTCCCTTTTCATCCTCCTCCCCACCCCCACAAAATTGGCCTCCTCTGGAAATAGTTTCTTTCAGTGGATTTGACCTAATACCATTTAGGTATCTAAAAGAAAGGGGACATGAGGGGTAGAGGGTGGGGGAGATGGATCCGTATGGGTCAAAAGGTACAAACTTTCAGAGGAAGAGTAAGGTCCGGGGACCTACCCTACAGCATGCTGACTGAGTGACAGGTACTCTGCGGTTTACCTGAAAGATACTCTAAGCAACCAAATGCCAATGATTATGTCCAGGGGAGGCTGTGCTTATCCGTATCTGGGTAAACATTCCACAATGAATACATGTATCAGATCACCCCAGCACACATCTGAAATGTACACAATGTTCTGTGTCACAGCTCATTAAGGCTAGGGCGAGAGCTGAAGAAAAAAAAAAAAAAATGGGCGTGGAAGCAGGCGTGGTTATTGTTGCGCGTGCTTCTGGCGCTGAAGGGAAACCTGGTCCATAGTTTCTGTCTGTGCTTCCTGGTGGAGTCCATTCAGGGGGGCCTGTGGAGGATCCCCAGAAGTCTGCACAGGGGAGGGCTAGTCCACCTCTGGCCCTTTTCCATCAGACAGAAGCTCCGACTTCCCTGTGCTGGTTTTCCTTCTAACATATAGCGCGGTTGCTGGGATGGAGGCAGGGGCTGGGTTTGGGGGAGTGGGTGCTTAATACATTGCAAGCCAACGGGAGTCTTTAAACCTCATTTTACCAGTTCAGAGAATTGGATTATCAGTAGCAACAGCAAAGTACCTTTCTTGTGTTGAAGTTGACACAATTTACACCACATTATAGACTAGCCCAAGTGATTGTTAGGAGAGTGGGTATCCCGTGCTTTGGTGTGGCTAAAATACCCTCCATCAGTTTGAGTAGAAGCACTAGAGACCACTCATTTGGCAAGTACTTGAGTGCCCACTTGTGCCAGAGGCTCTGCCGGGCACTAGGAGTTGTATCATGGTGAAGAAGATGGTCCCTGCTCCCAAGGAGCCCGACATCCGGTACAGAGTGAGGCAAAGCTGGCAAGGACTCTGCAACGGAAGGAGTGTTCTGCTGAGAGGAAACACAGTCAGCCCAGACGATGTTGAGCTGGGCTCCAGGTCAGAGGAACCACTACCTGCATGCTTGATTTTAAAATTTTATCTTGGAGTCGGGGCCTGGATGGCAGGGTAGGATGCAGGGACTGTACACCCATACACAGAGCAAATTCCTCCTGAACAACAAATGAGAGCGCGACCACACAGAAAAGGGCAGGAGCACGTAGCCCCGTGAGCACGTAGCCCCCTGAGCACGTTACCCCCGGAGCACGTAGCCCACTGAGCACGTAGCCCCCGGGGCACGTAGCCCCCTGAGCACGTAGCCCCCGGGGCACGTAGCCCCCTGAGCACGTAGCCCCGTGAGCACGTAGCCCCCGGAGCACGTAGCCCCCGGAGCACGTAGCCCCGTGAGCACGTAGCCCCCGGAGCACATTACCCCCGGAGCACGTAGCCCCGTGAGCACGTTACCCCCGGAGCACGTAGCCCCGTGAGCACGTTACCCCCGGAGCACGTAGCCCCGTGAGCACGTAGCCCCCTGAGCACGTAGCCCCCTGAGCACGTAGCCCCCGGAGCACGTAGCCCCCGGGGCACGTAGCCCCCGGGGCGCGTAGCCCCCTGAGCACGTAGCCCCTGGGGCACGTACCCCCAGAGCACGTAGCCCCCGGGGCACGTAGCCCCAGGAGCACGTGGCAGCTTAGGCCCCGCCCCCTAGCTACAGCCACCTCTAGGGCGCCCCTTCGTGACGTCATGCGCAGGCGCCCTTTGGTGCCCGTCTAGCCTCCCGAGGACTCGTCGCAGAGCGAAGCCGAGAGTCCTTGGACCTGACCGGAGACTGTCCTGCGGTGAGCCCCCCCGCCTCCGGAACACCGCCCACCCCATCCCCTCCGGGCAGGCTTCCCTCACTCTCTCTGAGGGAGGAGAGAAAGCAGGCCCCATGAGTGAGGCCGGAGAGGCCGCCCTACAGGGCCTGGCTGCCTCAGTCTCCGACCAGGCCGCGCAGGAAGACCTGTTGTCCTCGGGGGGCGGGGACTCTCCCGGGGCCCTAGCCACCAGCCCGGGCGATGGAGACCCGACCCCGACCCTGGGAGCGACGGCGGGGGAGGGCTCCGAGGGAAGGGCGCCCGGGGAGGTCATTGCCACGAGGGTGAGCGGAATCGTGAAGTGGTTCAACGTGAAGCTCGGGTACGGGTTCATCTTCCTGCACGGCATGGAGGCAGATACCTTCGTTCACTATTCGGCCATCACCGGGGACGCCCCGCGCACCCTGGACAACGGAGAGGCCGTCGAGTTCGACGTGGTGCAGACCGAGCGTGGCTCCAAGGCCTCCAACGTGACCGGGCCTGGCGGCGCCCCCGTGAAGGGCTTCCGCTATGGCTTCAACACCCGCCGTGGCGCCCCGGAGCCCCGCCATGGTGCCCCGGAGCCCCACGGTGACGGCAGAGCTGAGGAGGATGTCGCCGTCGTTGCCATCGATGCCAGCACCGGCCACAGTGAAGACCTCGCCGCGGAGCAGAGCCAGAGGCGCCGCCTGTCGGGCCGCTTCCTGCCCTCCCGCAGTGTCCCGGCAGCATTTCGACGACGCCCTGCCGCCAAGGTTCCCACCGCCTGCCAGCCTGCCGCGCCACAGGCTGGGGCCGCCGCCGCTGCTGCCATCACCGGGCCTGAGGGCACACCGCCGCGCTTCGCATCCCACCGCCCCCGCAACGTGCGCTGTTGCCAGCAGCAGCCGCCTGGAGAGCAGGCCCCGGAGCAGAAAGCCGCGGAGGGCAGCGTCATTGGGGAGGGCGAGGTCGTAGGGGATGGCAAGATCAAGGTGGTGGGGGATGGCAAGGCCATTGGGGAGGGCGAGCACAAGGTCAAGGTGGTGGGGGAGGGCCCTGCTGAAATACCTCCGTGTGTCGCCAAGAAGAGCGACACCTCAGAGGGGGCAGCCGCAGTTGCAAAGGCATCCTTTGCAGCCCAGGCCCCGTAAGCCCCACTGCCCCCCCGCCCCCGACTCCCTGGTCAGGGCTGCAGGTGATGTCCCCTTGAGCAGATGCCCTTCCCCAAGTTTTGAGAGTAAACAACAAGCCCTGTAGATTGCTTAACTCCTCCCTCTTACTATCTTTCTTGTTGGTTGCGCCCGACCCCCCACCCCGCACTGCCGCCCGCCCGCACCCTCACACACCTCTCATGCCATTCTTTCCAATGATCTGACCAGCCTCACACCCCGCATGAATGAGGCACTGCACCTTAAAAAGATTGTTTGTAATGCAAAAACAAAGATGATCTGATGTTGAAGCTTAGCTGACATGTGTGCTGTTACTTAGCAGTGTGGACATTTCCTCAATAAATCGATTAATGTTGCTTTGATTTGTTCTCACTGCGGTCTGAATTTTTAAAGCCTGCCAGTGCATAATTGTGCTGACACAGTCCCTTCAGTCCTTTAACCAGAACCACTTTGAGCAAACAGCATACCTGCTGTTCTTTTTCCAAGTCACAAACTGAAGGCTAGTCCTGCGATTACGGATTGAACTTCTCAGGATAGTCTAAAGGGTTAGATCACGTGGAGAGGGAAGAAGCGCCCCCACCGCTTCCCTTTTCATCCTCCTCCCCACCCCCACAAAATTGGCCTCCTCTGGAAATAGTTTCTTTCAGTGGATTTGACCTAATACCATTTAGGTATCTAAAAGAAAGGGGACATGAGGGGTAGAGGGTGGGGGAGATGGATCCGTATGGGTCAAAAGGTACAAACTTTCAGAGGAAGAGTAAGGTCCGGGGACCTACCCTACAGCATGCTGACTGAGTGACAGGTACTCTGCGGTTTACCTGAAAGATACTCTAAGCAACCAAATGCCAATGATTATGTCCAGGGGAGGCTGTGCTTATCCGTATCTGGGTAAACATTCCACAATGAATACATGTATCAGATCACCCCAGCACACATCTGAAATGTACACAATGTTCTGTGTCACAGCTCATTAAGGCTAGGGCGAGAGCTGAAGAAAAAAAAAAAAAAATGGGCGTGGAAGCAGGCGTGGTTATTGTTGCGCGTGCTTCTGGCGCTGAAGGGAAACCTGGTCCATAGTTTCTGTCTGTGCTTCCTGGTGGAGTCCATTCAGGGGGGCCTGTGGAGGATCCCCAGAAGTCTGCACAGGGGAGGGCTAGTCCACCTCTGGCCCTTTTCCATCAGACAGAAGCTCCGACTTCCCTGTGCTGGTTTTCCTTCTAACATATAGCGCGGTTGCTGGGATGGAGGCAGGGGCTGGGTTTGGGGGAGTGGGTGCTTAATACATTGCAAGCCAACGGGAGTCTTTAAACCTCATTTTACCAGTTCAGAGAATTGGATTATCAGTAGCAACAGCAAAGTACCTTTCTTGTGTTGAAGTTGACACAATTTACACCACATTATAGACTAGCCCAAGTGATTGTTAGGAGAGTGGGTATCCCGTGCTTTGGTGTGGCTAAAATACCCTCCATCAGTTTGAGTAGAAGCACTAGAGACCACTCATTTGGCAAGTACTTGAGTGCCCACTTGTGCCAGAGGCTCTGCCGGGCACTAGGAGTTGTATCATGGTGAAGAAGATGGTCCCTGCTCCCAAGGAGCCCGACATCCGGTACAGAGTGAGGCAAAGCTGGCAAGGACTCTGCAACGGAAGGAGTGTTCTGCTGAGAGGAAACACAGTCAGCCCAGACGATGTTGAGCTGGGCTCCAGGTCAGAGGAACCACTACCTGCATGCTTGATTTTAAAATTTTATCTTGGAGTCGGGGCCTGGATGGCAGGGTAGGATGCAGGGACTGTACACCCATACACAGAGCAAATTCCTCCTGAACAACAAATGAGAGCGCGACCACACAGAAAAGGGCAGGAGCACGTAGCCCCGTGAGCACGTAGCCCCCTGAGCACGTTACCCCCGGAGCACGTAGCCCACTGAGCACGTAGCCCCCGGGGCACGTAGCCCCCTGAGCACGTAGCCCCCGGGGCACGTAGCCCCCTGAGCACGTAGCCCCGTGAGCACGTAGCCCCCGGAGCACGTAGCCCCCGGAGCACGTAGCCCCGTGAGCACGTAGCCCCCGGAGCACATTACCCCCGGAGCACGTAGCCCCGTGAGCACGTTACCCCCGGAGCACGTAGCCCCGTGAGCACGTTACCCCCGGAGCACGTAGCCCCGTGAGCACGTAGCCCCCTGAGCACGTAGCCCCCTGAGCACGTAGCCCCCGGAGCACGTAGCCCCCGGGGCACGTAGCCCCCGGGGCGCGTAGCCCCCTGAGCACGTAGCCCCTGGGGCACGTACCCCCAGAGCACGTAGCCCCCGGGGCACGTAGCCCCAGGAGCACGTGGCAGCTTAGGCCCCGCCCCCTAGCTACAGCCACCTCTAGGGCGCCCCTTCGTGACGTCATGCGCAGGCGCCCTTTGGTGCCCGTCTAGCCTCCCGAGGACTCGTCGCAGAGCGAAGCCGAGAGTCCTTGGACCTGACCGGAGACTGTCCTGCGGTGAGCCCCCCCGCCTCCGGAACACCGCCCACCCCATCCCCTCCGGGCAGGCTTCCCTCACTCTCTCTGAGGGAGGAGAGAAAGCAGGCCCCATGAGTGAGGCCGGAGAGGCCGCCCTACAGGGCCTGGCTGCCTCAGTCTCCGACCAGGCCGCGCAGGAAGACCTGTTGTCCTCGGGGGGCGGGGACTCTCCCGGGGCCCTAGCCACCAGCCCGGGCGATGGAGACCCGACCCCGACCCTGGGAGCGACGGCGGGGGAGGGCTCCGAGGGAAGGGCGCCCGGGGAGGTCATTGCCACGAGGGTGAGCGGAATCGTGAAGTGGTTCAACGTGAAGCTCGGGTACGGGTTCATCTTCCTGCACGGCATGGAGGCAGATACCTTCGTTCACTATTCGGCCATCACCGGGGACGCCCCGCGCACCCTGGACAACGGAGAGGCCGTCGAGTTCGACGTGGTGCAGACCGAGCGTGGCTCCAAGGCCTCCAACGTGACCGGGCCTGGCGGCGCCCCCGTGAAGGGCTTCCGCTATGGCTTCAACACCCGCCGTGGCGCCCCGGAGCCCCGCCATGGTGCCCCGGAGCCCCACGGTGACGGCAGAGCTGAGGAGGATGTCGCCGTCGTTGCCATCGATGCCAGCACCGGCCACAGTGAAGACCTCGCCGCGGAGCAGAGCCAGAGGCGCCGCCTGTCGGGCCGCTTCCTGCCCTCCCGCAGTGTCCCGGCAGCATTTCGACGACGCCCTGCCGCCAAGGTTCCCACCGCCTGCCAGCCTGCCGCGCCACAGGCTGGGGCCGCCGCCGCTGCTGCCATCACCGGGCCCGAGGGCACACCGCCGCGCTTCGCATCCCACCGCCCCCGCAACGTGCGCTGTTGCCAGCAGCAGCCGCCTGGAGAGCAGGCCCCGGAGCAGAAAGCCGCGGAGGGCAGCGTCATTGGGGAGGGCGAGGTCGTAGGGGATGGCAAGATCAAGGTGGTGGGGGATGGCAAGGCCATTGGGGAGGGCGAGCACAAGGTCAAGGTGGTGGGGGAGGGCCCTGCTGAAATACCTCCGTGTGTCGCCAAGAAGAGCGACACCTCAGAGGGGGCAGCCGCAGTTGCAAAGGCATCCTTTGCAGCCCAGGCCCCGTAAGCCCCACTGCCCCCCCGCCCCCGACTCCCTGGTCAGGGCTGCAGGTGATGTCCCCTTGAGCAGATGCCCTTCCCCAAGTTTTGAGAGTAAACAACAAGCCCTGTAGATTGCTTAACTCCTCCCTCTTACTATCTTTCTTGTTGGTTGCGCCCGACCCCCCACCCCGCACTGCCGCCCGCCCGCACCCTCACACACCTCTCATGCCATTCTTTCCAATGATCTGACCAGCCTCACACCCCGCATGAATGAGGCACTGCACCTTAAAAAGATTGTTTGTAATGCAAAAACAAAGATGATCTGATGTTGAAGCTTAGCTGACATGTGTGCTGTTACTTAGCAGTGTGGACATTTCCTCAATAAATCGATTAATGTTGCTTTGATTTGTTCTCACTGCGGTCTGAATTTTTAAAGCCTGCCAGTGCATAATTGTGCTGACACAGTCCCTTCAGTCCTTTAACCAGAACCACTTTGAGCAAACAGCATACCTGCTGTTCTTTTTCCAAGTCACAAACTGAAGGCTAGTCCTGCGATTACGGATTGAACTTCTCAGGATAGTCTAAAGGGTTAGATCACGTGGAGAGGGAAGAAGCGCCCCCACCGCTTCCCTTTTCATCCTCCTCCCCACCCCCACAAAATTGGCCTCCTCTGGAAATAGTTTCTTTCAGTGGATTTGACCTAATACCATTTAGGTATCTAAAAGAAAGGGGACATGAGGGGTAGAGGGTGGGGGAGATGGATCCGTATGGGTCAAAAGGTACAAACTTTCAGAGGAAGAGTAAGGTCCGGGGACCTACCCTACAGCATGCTGACTGAGTGACAGGTACTCTGCGGTTTACCTGAAAGATACTCTAAGCAACCAAATGCCAATGATTATGTCCAGGGGAGGCTGTGCTTATCCGTATCTGGGTAAACATTCCACAATGAATACATGTATCAGATCACCCCAGCACACATCTGAAATGTACACAATGTTCTGTGTCACAGCTCATTAAGGCTAGGGCGAGAGCTGAAGAAAAAAAAAAAAAAATGGGCGTGGAAGCAGGCGTGGTTATTGTTGCGCGTGCTTCTGGCGCTGAAGGGAAACCTGGTCCATAGTTTCTGTCTGTGCTTCCTGGTGGAGTCCATTCAGGGGGGCCTGTGGAGGATCCCCAGAAGTCTGCACAGGGGAGGGCTAGTCCACCTCTGGCCCTTTTCCATCAGACAGAAGCTCCGACTTCCCTGTGCTGGTTTTCCTTCTAACATATAGCGCGGTTGCTGGGATGGAGGCAGGGGCTGGGTTTGGGGGAGTGGGTGCTTAATACATTGCAAGCCAACGGGAGTCTTTAAACCTCATTTTACCAGTTCAGAGAATTGGATTATCAGTAGCAACAGCAAAGTACCTTTCTTGTGTTGAAGTTGACACAATTTACACCACATTATAGACTAGCCCAAGTGATTGTTAGGAGAGTGGGTATCCCGTGCTTTGGTGTGGCTAAAATACCCTCCATCAGTTTGAGTAGAAGCACTAGAGACCACTCATTTGGCAAGTACTTGAGTGCCCACTTGTGCCAGAGGCTCTGCCGGGCACTAGGAGTTGTATCATGGTGAAGAAGATGGTCCCTGCTCCCAAGGAGCCCGACATCCGGTACAGAGTGAGGCAAAGCTGGCAAGGACTCTGCAACGGAAGGAGTGTTCTGCTGAGAGGAAACACAGTCAGCCCAGACGATGTTGAGCTGGGCTCCAGGTCAGAGGAACCACTACCTGCATGCTTGATTTTAAAATTTTATCTTGGAGTCGGGGCCTGGATGGCAGGGTAGGATGCAGGGACTGTACACCCATACACAGAGCAAATTCCTCCTGAACAACAAATGAGAGCGCGACCACACAGAAAAGGGCAGGAGCACGTAGCCCCGTGAGCACGTAGCCCCCTGAGCACGTTACCCCCGGAGCACGTAGCCCACTGAGCACGTAGCCCCCGGGGCACGTAGCCCCCTGAGCACGTAGCCCCCGGGGCACGTAGCCCCCTGAGCACGTAGCCCCGTGAGCACGTAGCCCCCGGAGCACGTAGCCCCCGGAGCACGTAGCCCCGTGAGCACGTAGCCCCCGGAGCACATTACCCCCGGAGCACGTAGCCCCGTGAGCACGTTACCCCCGGAGCACGTAGCCCCGTGAGCACGTTACCCCCGGAGCACGTAGCCCCGTGAGCACGTAGCCCCCTGAGCACGTAGCCCCCTGAGCACGTAGCCCCCGGAGCACGTAGCCCCCGGGGCACGTAGCCCCCGGGGCGCGTAGCCCCCTGAGCACGTAGCCCCTGGGGCACGTACCCCCAGAGCACGTAGCCCCCGGGGCACGTAGCCCCAGGAGCACGTGGCAGCTTAGGCCCCGCCCCCTAGCTACAGCCACCTCTAGGGCGCCCCTTCGTGACGTCATGCGCAGGCGCCCTTTGGTGCCCGTCTAGCCTCCCGAGGACTCGTCGCAGAGCGAAGCCGAGAGTCCTTGGACCTGACCGGAGACTGTCCTGCGGTGAGCCCCCCCGCCTCCGGAACACCGCCCACCCCATCCCCTCCGGGCAGGCTTCCCTCACTCTCTCTGAGGGAGGAGAGAAAGCAGGCCCCATGAGTGAGGCCGGAGAGGCCGCCCTACAGGGCCTGGCTGCCTCAGTCTCCGACCAGGCCGCGCAGGAAGACCTGTTGTCCTCGGGGGGCGGGGACTCTCCCGGGGCCCTAGCCACCAGCCCGGGCGATGGAGACCCGACCCCGACCCTGGGAGCGACGGCGGGGGAGGGCTCCGAGGGAAGGGCGCCCGGGGAGGTCATTGCCACGAGGGTGAGCGGAATCGTGAAGTGGTTCAACGTGAAGCTCGGGTACGGGTTCATCTTCCTGCACGGCATGGAGGCAGATACCTTCGTTCACTATTCGGCCATCACCGGGGACGCCCCGCGCACCCTGGACAACGGAGAGGCCGTCGAGTTCGACGTGGTGCAGACCGAGCGTGGCTCCAAGGCCTCCAACGTGACCGGGCCTGGCGGCGCCCCCGTGAAGGGCTTCCGCTATGGCTTCAACACCCGCCGTGGCGCCCCGGAGCCCCGCCATGGTGCCCCGGAGCCCCACGGTGACGGCAGAGCTGAGGAGGATGTCGCCGTCGTTGCCATCGATGCCAGCACCGGCCACAGTGAAGACCTCGCCGCGGAGCAGAGCCAGAGGCGCCGCCTGTCGGGCCGCTTCCTGCCCTCCCGCAGTGTCCCGGCAGCATTTCGACGACGCCCTGCCGCCAAGGTTCCCACCGCCTGCCAGCCTGCCGCGCCACAGGCTGGGGCCGCCGCCGCTGCTGCCATCACCGGGCCCGAGGGCACACCGCCGCGCTTCGCATCCCACCGCCCCCGCAACGTGCGCTGTTGCCAGCAGCAGCCGCCTGGAGAGCAGGCCCCGGAGCAGAAAGCCGCGGAGGGCAGCGTCATTGGGGAGGGCGAGGTCGTAGGGGATGGCAAGATCAAGGTGGTGGGGGATGGCAAGGCCATTGGGGAGGGCGAGCACAAGGTCAAGGTGGTGGGGGAGGGCCCTGCTGAAATACCTCCGTGTGTCGCCAAGAAGAGCGACACCTCAGAGGGGGCAGCCGCAGTTGCAAAGGCATCCTTTGCAGCCCAGGCCCCGTAAGCCCCACTGCCCCCCCGCCCCCGACTCCCTGGTCAGGGCTGCAGGTGATGTCCCCTTGAGCAGATGCCCTTCCCCAAGTTTTGAGAGTAAACAACAAGCCCTGTAGATTGCTTAACTCCTCCCTCTTACTATCTTTCTTGTTGGTTGCGCCCGACCCCCCACCCCGCACTGCCGCCCGCCCGCACCCTCACACACCTCTCATGCCATTCTTTCCAATGATCTGACCAGCCTCACACCCCGCATGAATGAGGCACTGCACCTTAAAAAGATTGTTTGTAATGCAAAAACAAAGATGATCTGATGTTGAAGCTTAGCTGACATGTGTGCTGTTACTTAGCAGTGTGGACATTTCCTCAATAAATCGATTAATGTTGCTTTGATTTGTTCTCACTGCGGTCTGAATTTTTAAAGCCTGCCAGTGCATAATTGTGCTGACACAGTCCCTTCAGTCCTTTAACCAGAACCACTTTGAGCAAACAGCATACCTGCTGTTCTTTTTCCAAGTCACAAACTGAAGGCTAGTCCTGCGATTACGGATTGAACTTCTCAGGATAGTCTAAAGGGTTAGATCACGTGGAGAGGGAAGAAGCGCCCCCACCGCTTCCCTTTTCATCCTCCTCCCCACCCCCACAAAATTGGCCTCCTCTGGAAATAGTTTCTTTCAGTGGATTTGACCTAATACCATTTAGGTATCTAAAAGAAAGGGGACATGAGGGGTAGAGGGTGGGGGAGATGGATCCGTATGGGTCAAAAGGTACAAACTTTCAGAGGAAGAGTAAGGTCCGGGGACCTACCCTACAGCATGCTGACTGAGTGACAGGTACTCTGCGGTTTACCTGAAAGATACTCTAAGCAACCAAATGCCAATGATTATGTCCAGGGGAGGCTGTGCTTATCCGTATCTGGGTAAACATTCCACAATGAATACATGTATCAGATCACCCCAGCACACATCTGAAATGTACACAATGTTCTGTGTCACAGCTCATTAAGGCTAGGGCGAGAGCTGAAGAAAAAAAAAAAAAAATGGGCGTGGAAGCAGGCGTGGTTATTGTTGCGCGTGCTTCTGGCGCTGAAGGGAAACCTGGTCCATAGTTTCTGTCTGTGCTTCCTGGTGGAGTCCATTCAGGGGGGCCTGTGGAGGATCCCCAGAAGTCTGCACAGGGGAGGGCTAGTCCACCTCTGGCCCTTTTCCATCAGACAGAAGCTCCGACTTCCCTGTGCTGGTTTTCCTTCTAACATATAGCGCGGTTGCTGGGATGGAGGCAGGGGCTGGGTTTGGGGGAGTGGGTGCTTAATACATTGCAAGCCAACGGGAGTCTTTAAACCTCATTTTACCAGTTCAGAGAATTGGATTATCAGTAGCAACAGCAAAGTACCTTTCTTGTGTTGAAGTTGACACAATTTACACCACATTATAGACTAGCCCAAGTGATTGTTAGGAGAGTGGGTATCCCGTGCTTTGGTGTGGCTAAAATACCCTCCATCAGTTTGAGTAGAAGCACTAGAGACCACTCATTTGGCAAGTACTTGAGTGCCCACTTGTGCCAGAGGCTCTGCCGGGCACTAGGAGTTGTATCATGGTGAAGAAGATGGTCCCTGCTCCCAAGGAGCCCGACATCCGGTACAGAGTGAGGCAAAGCTGGCAAGGACTCTGCAACGGAAGGAGTGTTCTGCTGAGAGGAAACACAGTCAGCCCAGACGATGTTGAGCTGGGCTCCAGGTCAGAGGAACCACTACCTGCATGCTTGATTTTAAAATTTTATCTTGGAGTCGGGGCCTGGATGGCAGGGTAGGATGCAGGGACTGTACACCCATACACAGAGCAAATTCCTCCTGAACAACAAATGAGAGCGCGACCACACAGAAAAGGGCAGGAGCACGTAGCCCCGTGAGCACGTAGCCCCCTGAGCACGTTACCCCCGGAGCACGTAGCCCACTGAGCACGTAGCCCCCGGGGCACGTAGCCCCCTGAGCACGTAGCCCCCGGGGCACGTAGCCCCCTGAGCACGTAGCCCCGTGAGCACGTAGCCCCCGGAGCACGTAGCCCCCGGAGCACGTAGCCCCGTGAGCACGTAGCCCCCGGAGCACATTACCCCCGGAGCACGTAGCCCCGTGAGCACGTTACCCCCGGAGCACGTAGCCCCGTGAGCACGTTACCCCCGGAGCACGTAGCCCCGTGAGCACGTAGCCCCCTGAGCACGTAGCCCCCTGAGCACGTAGCCCCCGGAGCACGTAGCCCCCGGGGCACGTAGCCCCCGGGGCGCGTAGCCCCCTGAGCACGTAGCCCCTGGGGCACGTACCCCCAGAGCACGTAGCCCCCGGGGCACGTAGCCCCAGGAGCACGTGGCAGCTTAGGCCCCGCCCCCTAGCTACAGCCACCTCTAGGGCGCCCCTTCGTGACGTCATGCGCAGGCGCCCTTTGGTGCCCGTCTAGCCTCCCGAGGACTCGTCGCAGAGCGAAGCCGAGAGTCCTTGGACCTGACCGGAGACTGTCCTGCGGTGAGCCCCCCCGCCTCCGGAACACCGCCCACCCCATCCCCTCCGGGCAGGCTTCCCTCACTCTCTCTGAGGGAGGAGAGAAAGCAGGCCCCATGAGTGAGGCCGGAGAGGCCGCCCTACAGGGCCTGGCTGCCTCAGTCTCCGACCAGGCCGCGCAGGAAGACCTGTTGTCCTCGGGGGGCGGGGACTCTCCCGGGGCCCTAGCCACCAGCCCGGGCGATGGAGACCCGACCCCGACCCTGGGAGCGACGGCGGGGGAGGGCTCCGAGGGAAGGGCGCCCGGGGAGGTCATTGCCACGAGGGTGAGCGGAATCGTGAAGTGGTTCAACGTGAAGCTCGGGTACGGGTTCATCTTCCTGCACGGCATGGAGGCAGATACCTTCGTTCACTATTCGGCCATCACCGGGGACGCCCCGCGCACCCTGGACAACGGAGAGGCCGTCGAGTTCGACGTGGTGCAGACCGAGCGTGGCTCCAAGGCCTCCAACGTGACCGGGCCTGGCGGCGCCCCCGTGAAGGGCTTCCGCTATGGCTTCAACACCCGCCGTGGCGCCCCGGAGCCCCGCCATGGTGCCCCGGAGCCCCACGGTGACGGCAGAGCTGAGGAGGATGTCGCCGTCGTTGCCATCGATGCCAGCACCGGCCACAGTGAAGACCTCGCCGCGGAGCAGAGCCAGAGGCGCCGCCTGTCGGGCCGCTTCCTGCCCTCCCGCAGTGTCCCGGCAGCATTTCGACGACGCCCTGCCGCCAAGGTTCCCACCGCCTGCCAGCCTGCCGCGCCACAGGCTGGGGCCGCCGCCGCTGCTGCCATCACCGGGCCCGAGGGCACACCGCCGCGCTTCGCATCCCACCGCCCCCGCAACGTGCGCTGTTGCCAGCAGCAGCCGCCTGGAGAGCAGGCCCCGGAGCAGAAAGCCGCGGAGGGCAGCGTCATTGGGGAGGGCGAGGTCGTAGGGGATGGCAAGATCAAGGTGGTGGGGGATGGCAAGGCCATTGGGGAGGGCGAGCACAAGGTCAAGGTGGTGGGGGAGGGCCCTGCTGAAATACCTCCGTGTGTCGCCAAGAAGAGCGACACCTCAGAGGGGGCAGCCGCAGTTGCAAAGGCATCCTTTGCAGCCCAGGCCCCGTAAGCCCCACTGCCCCCCCGCCCCCGACTCCCTGGTCAGGGCTGCAGGTGATGTCCCCTTGAGCAGATGCCCTTCCCCAAGTTTTGAGAGTAAACAACAAGCCCTGTAGATTGCTTAACTCCTCCCTCTTACTATCTTTCTTGTTGGTTGCGCCCGACCCCCCACCCCGCACTGCCGCCCGCCCGCACCCTCACACACCTCTCATGCCATTCTTTCCAATGATCTGACCAGCCTCACACCCCGCATGAATGAGGCACTGCACCTTAAAAAGATTGTTTGTAATGCAAAAACAAAGATGATCTGATGTTGAAGCTTAGCTGACATGTGTGCTGTTACTTAGCAGTGTGGACATTTCCTCAATAAATCGATTAATGTTGCTTTGATTTGTTCTCACTGCGGTCTGAATTTTTAAAGCCTGCCAGTGCATAATTGTGCTGACACAGTCCCTTCAGTCCTTTAACCAGAACCACTTTGAGCAAACAGCATACCTGCTGTTCTTTTTCCAAGTCACAAACTGAAGGCTAGTCCTGCGATTACGGATTGAACTTCTCAGGATAGTCTAAAGGGTTAGATCACGTGGAGAGGGAAGAAGCGCCCCCACCGCTTCCCTTTTCATCCTCCTCCCCACCCCCACAAAATTGGCCTCCTCTGGAAATAGTTTCTTTCAGTGGATTTGACCTAATACCATTTAGGTATCTAAAAGAAAGGGGACATGAGGGGTAGAGGGTGGGGGAGATGGATCCGTATGGGTCAAAAGGTACAAACTTTCAGAGGAAGAGTAAGGTCCGGGGACCTACCCTACAGCATGCTGACTGAGTGACAGGTACTCTGCGGTTTACCTGAAAGATACTCTAAGCAACCAAATGCCAATGATTATGTCCAGGGGAGGCTGTGCTTATCCGTATCTGGGTAAACATTCCACAATGAATACATGTATCAGATCACCCCAGCACACATCTGAAATGTACACAATGTTCTGTGTCACAGCTCATTAAGGCTAGGGCGAGAGCTGAAGAAAAAAAAAAAAAATGGGCGTGGAAGCAGGCGTGGTTATTGTTGCGCGTGCTTCTGGCGCTGAAGGGAAACCTGGTCCATAGTTTCTGTCTGTGCTTCCTGGTGGAGTCCATTCAGGGGGGCCTGTGGAGGATCCCCAGAAGTCTGCACAGGGGAGGGCTAGTCCACCTCTGGCCCTTTTCCATCAGACAGAAGCTCCGACTTCCCTGTGCTGGTTTTCCTTCTAACATATAGCGCGGTTGCTGGGATGGAGGCAGGGGCTGGGTTTGGGGGAGTGGGTGCTTAATACATTGCAAGCCAACGGGAGTCTTTAAACCTCATTTTACCAGTTCAGAGAATTGGATTATCAGTAGCAACAGCAAAGTACCTTTCTTGTGTTGAAGTTGACACAATTTACACCACATTATAGACTAGCCCAAGTGATTGTTAGGAGAGTGGGTATCCCGTGCTTTGGTGTGGCTAAAATACCCTCCATCAGTTTGAGTAGAAGCACTAGAGACCACTCATTTGGCAAGTACTTGAGTGCCCACTTGTGCCAGAGGCTCTGCCGGGCACTAGGAGTTGTATCATGGTGAAGAAGATGGTCCCTGCTCCCAAGGAGCCCGACATCCGGTACAGAGTGAGGCAAAGCTGGCAAGGACTCTGCAACGGAAGGAGTGTTCTGCTGAGAGGAAACACAGTCAGCCCAGACGATGTTGAGCTGGGCTCCAGGTCAGAGGAACCACTACCTGCATGCTTGATTTTAAAATTTTATCTTGGAGTCGGGGCCTGGATGGCAGGGTAGGATGCAGGGACTGTACACCCATACACAGAGCAAATTCCTCCTGAACAACAAATGAGAGCGCGACCACACAGAAAAGGGCAGGAGCACGTAGCCCCGTGAGCACGTAGCCCCCTGAGCACGTTACCCCCGGAGCACGTAGCCCACTGAGCACGTAGCCCCCGGGGCACGTAGCCCCCTGAGCACGTAGCCCCCGGGGCACGTAGCCCCCTGAGCACGTAGCCCCGTGAGCACGTAGCCCCCGGAGCACGTAGCCCCCGGAGCACGTAGCCCCGTGAGCACGTAGCCCCCGGAGCACATTACCCCCGGAGCACGTAGCCCCGTGAGCACGTTACCCCCGGAGCACGTAGCCCCGTGAGCACGTTACCCCCGGAGCACGTAGCCCCGTGAGCACGTAGCCCCCGGGGCACGTAGCCCCCTGAGCACGTAGCCCCCTGAGCACGTAGCCCCCTGAGCACGTAGCCCCCGGGGCACGTACCCCCAGGGCACGTAGCCCCCGGGGCACGTAGCCCCAGGAGCACGTGGCAGCTTAGGCCCCGCCCCCTAGCTACAGCCACCTCTAGGGCGCCCCTTCGTGACGTCATGCGCAGGCGCCCTTTGGTGCCCGTCTAGCCTCCCGAGGACTCGCCTGAGGCTTCTCGAAAGCGTCGCAGAGCGAAGCCGAGAGTCCTTGGACCTGACCGGAGACTGTCCTGCGGTGAGCCCCCCCGCCTCCGGAACACCGCCCACCCCATCCCCTCCGGGCAGGCTTCCCTCACTCTCTCTGAGGGAGGAAAGAAAGCAGGCCCCATGAGTGAGGCCGGAGAGGCCGCCCTACAGGGCCTGGCTGCCTCAGTCTCCGACCAGGCCGCGCAGGAAGACCTGTTGTCCTCGGGGGGCGGGGACTCTCCCGGGGCCCTAGCCACCAGCCCGGGCGATGGAGACCCGACCCCGACCCTGGGAGCGACGGCGGGGGAGGGCTCCGAGGGAAGGGCGCCCGGGGAGGTCATTGCCACGAGGGTGAGCGGAATCGTGAAGTGGTTCAACGTGAAGCTCGGGTACGGGTTCATCTTCCTGCACGGCATGGAGGCAGATACCTTCGTTCACTATTCGGCCATCACCGGGGACGCCCCGCGCACCCTGGACAACGGAGAGGCCGTCGAGTTCGACGTGGTGCAGACCGAGCGTGGCTCCAAGGCCTCCAACGTGACCGGGCCTGGCGGCGCCCCCGTGAAGGGCTTCCGCTATGGCTTCAACACCCGCCGTGGCGCCCCGGAGCCCCGCCATGGTGCCCCGGAGCCCCACGGTGACGGCAGAGCTGAGGAGGATGTCGCCGTCGTTGCCATCGATGCCAGCACCGGCCACAGTGAAGACCTCGCCGCGGAGCAGAGCCAGAGGCGCCGCCTGTCGGGCCGCTTCCTGCCCTCCCGCAGTGTCCCGGCAGCATTTCGACGACGCCCTGCCGCCAAGGTTCCCACCGCCTGCCAGCCTGCCGCGCCACAGGCTGGGGCCGCCGCCGCTGCTGCCATCACCGGGCCCGAGGGCACACCGCCGCGCTTCGCATCCCACCGCCCCCGCAACGTGCGCTGTTGCCAGCAGCAGCCGCCTGGAGAGCAGGCCCCGGAGCAGAAAGCCGCGGAGGGCAGCGTCATTGGGGAGGGCGAGGTCGTAGGGGATGGCAAGATCAAGGTGGTGGGGGATGGCAAGGCCATTGGGGAGGGCGAGCACAAGGTCAAGGTGGTGGGGGAGGGCCCTGCTGAAATACCTCCGTGTGTCGCCAAGAAGAGCGACACCTCAGAGGGGGCAGCCGCAGTTGCAAAGGCATCCTTTGCAGCCCAGGCCCCGTAAGCCCCACTGCCCCCCCGCCCCCGACTCCCTGGTCAGGGCTGCAGGTGATGTCCCCTTGAGCAGATGCCCTTCCCCAAGTTTTGAGAGTAAACAACAAGCCCTGTAGATTGCTTAACTCCTCCCTCTTACTATCTTTCTTGTTGGTTGCGCCCGACCCCCCACCCCGCACTGCCGCCCGCCCGCACCCTCACACACCTCTCATGCCATTCTTTCCAATGATCTGACCAGCCTCACACCCCGCATGAATGAGGCACTGCACCTTAAAAAGATTGTTTGTAATGCAAAAACAAAGATGATCTGATGTTGAAGCTTAGCTGACATGTGTGCTGTTACTTAGCAGTGTGGACATTTCCTCAATAAATCGATTAATGTTGCTTTGATTTGTTCTCACTGCGGTCTGAATTTTTAAAGCCTGCCAGTGCATAATTGTGCTGACACAGTCCCTTCAGTCCTTTAACCAGAACCACTTTGAGCAAACAGCATACCTGCTGTTCTTTTTCCAAGTCACAAACTGAAGGCTAGTCCTGCGATTACGGATTGAACTTCTCAGGATAGTCTAAAGGGTTAGATCACGTGGAGAGGGAAGAAGCGCCCCCACCGCTTCCCTTTTCATCCTCCTCCCCACCCCCACAAAATTGGCCTCCTCTGGAAATAGTTTCTTTCAGTGGATTTGACCTAATACCATTTAGGTATCTAAAAGAAAGGGGACATGAGGGGTAGAGGGTGGGGGAGATGGATCCGTATGGGTCAAAAGGTACAAACTTTCAGAGGAAGAGTAAGGTCCGGGGACCTACCCTACAGCATGCTGACTGAGTGACAGGTACTCTGCGGTTTACCTGAAAGATACTCTAAGCAACCAAATGCCAATGATTATGTCCAGGGGAGGCTGTGCTTATCCGTATCTGGGTAAACATTCCACAATGAATACATGTATCAGATCACCCCAGCACACATCTGAAATGTACACAATGTTCTGTGTCACAGCTCATTAAGGCTAGGGCGAGAGCTGAAGAAAAAAAAAAAAAATGGGCGTGGAAGCAGGCGTGGTTATTGTTGCGCGTGCTTCTGGCGCTGAAGGGAAACCTGGTCCATAGTTTCTGTCTGTGCTTCCTGGTGGAGTCCATTCAGGGGGGCCTGTGGAGGATCCCCAGAAGTCTGCACAGGGGAGGGCTAGTCCACCTCTGGCCCTTTTCCATCAGACAGAAGCTCCGACTTCCCTGTGCTGGTTTTCCTTCTAACATATAGCGCGGTTGCTGGGATGGAGGCAGGGGCTGGGTTTGGGGGAGTGGGTGCTTAATACATTGCAAGCCAACGGGAGTCTTTAAACCTCATTTTACCAGTTCAGAGAATTGGATTATCAGTAGCAACAGCAAAGTACCTTTCTTGTGTTGAAGTTGACACAATTTACACCACATTATAGACTAGCCCAAGTGATTGTTAGGAGAGTGGGTATCCCGTGCTTTGGTGTGGCTAAAATACCCTCCATCAGTTTGAGTAGAAGCACTAGAGACCACTCATTTGGCAAGTACTTGAGTGCCCACTTGTGCCAGAGGCTCTGCCGGGCACTAGGAGTTGTATCATGGTGAAGAAGATGGTCCCTGCTCCCAAGGAGCCCGACATCCGGTACAGAGTGAGGCAAAGCTGGCAAGGACTCTGCAACGGAAGGAGTGTTCTGCTGAGAGGAAACACAGTCAGCCCAGACGATGTTGAGCTGGGCTCCAGGTCAGAGGAACCACTACCTGCATGCTTGATTTTAAAATTTTATCTTGGAGTCGGGGCCTGGATGGCAGGGTAGGATGCAGGGACTGTACACCCATACACAGAGCAAATTCCTCCTGAACAACAAATGAGAGCGCGACCACACAGAAAAGGGCAGGAGCACGTAGCCCCGTGAGCACGTAGCCCCCTGAGCACGTTACCCCCGGAGCACGTAGCCCACTGAGCACGTAGCCCCCGGGGCACGTAGCCCCCTGAGCACGTAGCCCCCGGGGCACGTAGCCCCCTGAGCACGTAGCCCCGTGAGCACGTAGCCCCCGGAGCACGTAGCCCCCGGAGCACGTAGCCCCGTGAGCACGTAGCCCCCGGAGCACATTACCCCCGGAGCACGTAGCCCCGTGAGCACGTTACCCCCGGAGCACGTAGCCCCGTGAGCACGTTACCCCCGGAGCACGTAGCCCCGTGAGCACGTAGCCCCCGGGGCACGTAGCCCCCTGAGCACGTAGCCCCCTGAGCACGTAGCCCCCTGAGCACGTAGCCCCCGGGGCACGTACCCCCAGGGCACGTAGCCCCCGGGGCACGTAGCCCCAGGAGCACGTGGCAGCTTAGGCCCCGCCCCCTAGCTACAGCCACCTCTAGGGCGCCCCTTCGTGACGTCATGCGCAGGCGCCCTTTGGTGCCCGTCTAGCCTCCCGAGGACTCGCCTGAGGCTTCTCGAAAGCGTCGCAGAGCGAAGCCGAGAGTCCTTGGACCTGACCGGAGACTGTCCTGCGGTGAGCCCCCCCGCCTCCGGAACACCGCCCACCCCATCCCCTCCGGGCAGGCTTCCCTCACTCTCTCTGAGGGAGGAGAGAAAGCAGGCCCCATGAGTGAGGCCGGAGAGGCCGCCCTACAGGGCCTGGCTGCCTCAGTCTCCGACCAGGCCGCGCAGGAAGACCTGTTGTCCTCGGGGGGCGGGGACTCTCCCGGGGCCCTAGCCACCAGCCCGGGCGATGGAGACCCGACCCCGACCCTGGGAGCGACGGCGGGGGAGGGCTCCGAGGGAAGGGCGCCCGGGGAGGTCATTGCCACGAGGGTGAGCGGAATCGTGAAGTGGTTCAACGTGAAGCTCGGGTACGGGTTCATCTTCCTGCACGGCATGGAGGCAGATACCTTCGTTCACTATTCGGCCATCACCGGGGACGCCCCGCGCACCCTGGACAACGGAGAGGCCGTCGAGTTCGACGTGGTGCAGACCGAGCGTGGCTCCAAGGCCTCCAACGTGACCGGGCCTGGCGGCGCCCCCGTGAAGGGCTTCCGCTATGGCTTCAACACCCGCCGTGGCGCCCCGGAGCCCCGCCATGGTGCCCCGGAGCCCCACGGTGACGGCAGAGCTGAGGAGGATGTCGCCGTCGTTGCCATCGATGCCAGCACCGGCCACAGTGAAGACCTCGCCGCGGAGCAGAGCCAGAGGCGCCGCCTGTCGGGCCGCTTCCTGCCCTCCCGCAGTGTCCCGGCAGCATTTCGACGACGCCCTGCCGCCAAGGTTCCCACCGCCTGCCAGCCTGCCGCGCCACAGGCTGGGGCCGCCGCCGCTGCTGCCATCACCGGGCCCGAGGGCACACCGCCGCGCTTCGCATCCCACCGCCCCCGCAACGTGCGCTGTTGCCAGCAGCAGCCGCCTGGAGAGCAGGCCCCGGAGCAGAAAGCCGCGGAGGGCAGCGTCATTGGGGAGGGCGAGGTCGTAGGGGATGGCAAGATCAAGGTGGTGGGGGATGGCAAGGCCATTGGGGAGGGCGAGCACAAGGTCAAGGTGGTGGGGGAGGGCCCTGCTGAAATACCTCCGTGTGTCGCCAAGAAGAGCGACACCTCAGAGGGGGCAGCCGCAGTTGCAAAGGCATCCTTTGCAGCCCAGGCCCCGTAAGCCCCACTGCCCCCCCGCCCCCGACTCCCTGGTCAGGGCTGCAGGTGATGTCCCCTTGAGCAGATGCCCTTCCCCAAGTTTTGAGAGTAAACAACAAGCCCTGTAGATTGCTTAACTCCTCCCTCTTACTATCTTTCTTGTTGGTTGCGCCCGACCCCCCACCCCGCACTGCCGCCCGCCCGCACCCTCACACACCTCTCATGCCATTCTTTCCAATGATCTGACCAGCCTCACACCCCGCATGAATGAGGCACTGCACCTTAAAAAGATTGTTTGTAATGCAAAAACAAAGATGATCTGATGTTGAAGCTTAGCTGACATGTGTGCTGTTACTTAGCAGTGTGGACATTTCCTCAATAAATCGATTAATGTTGCTTTGATTTGTTCTCACTGCGGTCTGAATTTTTAAAGCCTGCCAGTGCATAATTGTGCTGACACAGTCCCTTCAGTCCTTTAACCAGAACCACTTTGAGCAAACAGCATACCTGCTGTTCTTTTTCCAAGTCACAAACTGAAGGCTAGTCCTGCGATTACGGATTGAACTTCTCAGGATAGTCTAAAGGGTTAGATCACGTGGAGAGGGAAGAAGCGCCCCCACCGCTTCCCTTTTCATCCTCCTCCCCACCCCCACAAAATTGGCCTCCTCTGGAAATAGTTTCTTTCAGTGGATTTGACCTAATACCATTTAGGTATCTAAAAGAAAGGGGACATGAGGGGTAGAGGGTGGGGGAGATGGATCCGTATGGGTCAAAAGGTACAAACTTTCAGAGGAAGAGTAAGGTCCGGGGACCTACCCTACAGCATGCTGACTGAGTGACAGGTACTCTGCGGTTTACCTGAAAGATACTCTAAGCAACCAAATGCCAATGATTATGTCCAGGGGAGGCTGTGCTTATCCGTATCTGGGTAAACATTCCACAATGAATACATGTATCAGATCACCCCAGCACACATCTGAAATGTACACAATGTTCTGTGTCACAGCTCATTAAGGCTAGGGCGAGAGCTGAAGAAAAAAAAAAAAAAATGGGCGTGGAAGCAGGCGTGGTTATTGTTGCGCGTGCTTCTGGCGCTGAAGGGAAACCTGGTCCATAGTTTCTGTCTGTGCTTCCTGGTGGAGTCCATTCAGGGGGGCCTGTGGAGGATCCCCAGAAGTCTGCACAGGGGAGGGCTAGTCCACCTCTGGCCCTTTTCCATCAGACAGAAGCTCCGACTTCCCTGTGCTGGTTTTCCTTCTAACATATAGCGCGGTTGCTGGGATGGAGGCAGGGGCTGGGTTTGGGGGAGTGGGTGCTTAATACATTGCAAGCCAACGGGAGTCTTTAAACCTCATTTTACCAGTTCAGAGAATTGGATTATCAGTAGCAACAGCAAAGTACCTTTCTTGTGTTGAAGTTGACACAATTTACACCACATTATAGACTAGCCCAAGTGATTGTTAGGAGAGTGGGTATCCCGTGCTTTGGTGTGGCTAAAATACCCTCCATCAGTTTGAGTAGAAGCACTAGAGACCACTCATTTGGCAAGTACTTGAGTGCCCACTTGTGCCAGAGGCTCTGCCGGGCACTAGGAGTTGTATCATGGTGAAGAAGATGGTCCCTGCTCCCAAGGAGCCCGACATCCGGTACAGAGTGAGGCAAAGCTGGCAAGGACTCTGCAACGGAAGGAGTGTTCTGCTGAGAGGAAACACAGTCAGCCCAGACGATGTTGAGCTGGGCTCCAGGTCAGAGGAACCACTACCTGCATGCTTGATTTTAAAATTTTATCTTGGAGTCGGGGCCTGGATGGCAGGGTAGGATGCAGGGACTGTACACCCATACACAGAGCAAATTCCTCCTGAACAACAAATGAGAGCGCGACCACACAGAAAAGGGCAGGAGCACGTAGCCCCGTGAGCACGTAGCCCCCTGAGCACGTTACCCCCGGAGCACGTAGCCCACTGAGCACGTAGCCCCCGGGGCACGTAGCCCCCTGAGCACGTAGCCCCCGGGGCACGTAGCCCCCTGAGCACGTAGCCCCGTGAGCACGTAGCCCCCGGAGCACGTAGCCCCCGGAGCACGTAGCCCCGTGAGCACGTAGCCCCCGGAGCACATTACCCCCGGAGCACGTAGCCCCGTGAGCACGTAGCCCCCGGAGCACATTACCCCCGGAGCACGTAGCCCCGTGAGCACGTTACCCCCGGAGCACGTAGCCCCGTGAGCACGTTACCCCCGGAGCACGTAGCCCCGTGAGCACGTAGCCCCCGGGGCACGTAGCCCCCTGAGCACGTAGCCCCCTGAGCACGTAGCCCCCTGAGCACGTAGCCCCCGGGGCACGTACCCCCAGGGCACGTAGCCCCCGGGGCACGTAGCCCCAGGAGCACGTGGCAGCTTAGGCCCCGCCCCCTAGCTACAGCCACCTCTAGGGCGCCCCTTCGTGACGTCATGCGCAGGCGCCCTTTGGTGCCCGTCTAGCCTCCCGAGGACTCGCCTGAGGCTTCTCGAAAGCGTCGCAGAGCGAAGCCGAGAGTCCTTGGACCTGACCGGAGACTGTCCTGCGGTGAGCCCCCCCGCCTCCGGAACACCGCCCACCCCATCCCCTCCGGGCAGGCTTCCCTCACTCTCTCTGAGGGAGGAGAGAAAGCAGGCCCCATGAGTGAGGCCGGAGAGGCCGCCCTACAGGGCCTGGCTGCCTCAGTCTCCGACCAGGCCGCGCAGGAAGACCTGTTGTCCTCGGGGGGCGGGGACTCTCCCGGGGCCCTAGCCACCAGCCCGGGCGATGGAGACCCGACCCCGACCCTGGGAGCGACGGCGGGGGAGGGCTCCGAGGGAAGGGCGCCCGGGGAGGTCATTGCCACGAGGGTGAGCGGAATCGTGAAGTGGTTCAACGTGAAGCTCGGGTACGGGTTCATCTTCCTGCACGGCATGGAGGCAGATACCTTCGTTCACTATTCGGCCATCACCGGGGACGCCCCGCGCACCCTGGACAACGGAGAGGCCGTCGAGTTCGACGTGGTGCAGACCGAGCGTGGCTCCAAGGCCTCCAACGTGACCGGGCCTGGCGGCGCCCCCGTGAAGGGCTTCCGCTATGGCTTCAACACCCGCCGTGGCGCCCCGGAGCCCCGCCATGGTGCCCCGGAGCCCCACGGTGACGGCAGAGCTGAGGAGGATGTCGCCGTCGTTGCCATCGATGCCAGCACCGGCCACAGTGAAGACCTCGCCGCGGAGCAGAGCCAGAGGCGCCGCCTGTCGGGCCGCTTCCTGCCCTCCCGCAGTGTCCCGGCAGCATTTCGACGACGCCCTGCCGCCAAGGTTCCCACCGCCTGCCAGCCTGCCGCGCCACAGGCTGGGGCCGCCGCCGCTGCTGCCATCACCGGGCCCGAGGGCACACCGCCGCGCTTCGCATCCCACCGCCCCCGCAACGTGCGCTGTTGCCAGCAGCAGCCGCCTGGAGAGCAGGCCCCGGAGCAGAAAGCCGCGGAGGGCAGCGTCATTGGGGAGGGCGAGGTCGTAGGGGATGGCAAGATCAAGGTGGTGGGGGATGGCAAGGCCATTGGGGAGGGCGAGCACAAGGTCAAGGTGGTGGGGGAGGGCCCTGCTGAAATACCTCCGTGTGTCGCCAAGAAGAGCGACACCTCAGAGGGGGCAGCCGCAGTTGCAAAGGCATCCTTTGCAGCCCAGGCCCCGTAAGCCCCACTGCCCCCCCGCCCCCGACTCCCTGGTCAGGGCTGCAGGTGATGTCCCCTTGAGCAGATGCCCTTCCCCAAGTTTTGAGAGTAAACAACAAGCCCTGTAGATTGCTTAACTCCTCCCTCTTACTATCTTTCTTGTTGGTTGCGCCCGACCCCCCACCCCGCACTGCCGCCCGCCCGCACCCTCACACACCTCTCATGCCATTCTTTCCAATGATCTGACCAGCCTCACACCCCGCATGAATGAGGCACTGCACCTTAAAAAGATTGTTTGTAATGCAAAAACAAAGATGATCTGATGTTGAAGCTTAGCTGACATGTGTGCTGTTACTTAGCAGTGTGGACATTTCCTCAATAAATCGATTAATGTTGCTTTGATTTGTTCTCACTGCGGTCTGAATTTTTAAAGCCTGCCAGTGCATAATTGTGCTGACACAGTCCCTTCAGTCCTTTAACCAGAACCACTTTGAGCAAACAGCATACCTGCTGTTCTTTTTCCAAGTCACAAACTGAAGGCTAGTCCTGCGATTACGGATTGAACTTCTCAGGATAGTCTAAAGGGTTAGATCACGTGGAGAGGGAAGAAGCGCCCCCACCGCTTCCCTTTTCATCCTCCTCCCCACCCCCACAAAATTGGCCTCCTCTGGAAATAGTTTCTTTCAGTGGATTTGACCTAATACCATTTAGGTATCTAAAAGAAAGGGGACATGAGGGGTAGAGGGTGGGGGAGATGGATCCGTATGGGTCAAAAGGTACAAACTTTCAGAGGAAGAGTAAGGTCCGGGGACCTACCCTACAGCATGCTGACTGAGTGACAGGTACTCTGCGGTTTACCTGAAAGATACTCTAAGCAACCAAATGCCAATGATTATGTCCAGGGGAGGCTGTGCTTATCCGTATCTGGGTAAACATTCCACAATGAATACATGTATCAGATCACCCCAGCACACATCTGAAATGTACACAATGTTCTGTGTCACAGCTCATTAAGGCTAGGGCGAGAGCTGAAGAAAAAAAAAAAAAATGGGCGTGGAAGCAGGCGTGGTTATTGTTGCGCGTGCTTCTGGCGCTGAAGGGAAACCTGGTCCATAGTTTCTGTCTGTGCTTCCTGGTGGAGTCCATTCAGGGGGGCCTGTGGAGGATCCCCAGAAGTCTGCACAGGGGAGGGCTAGTCCACCTCTGGCCCTTTTCCATCAGACAGAAGCTCCGACTTCCCTGTGCTGGTTTTCCTTCTAACATATAGCGCGGTTGCTGGGATGGAGGCAGGGGCTGGGTTTGGGGGAGTGGGTGCTTAATACATTGCAAGCCAACGGGAGTCTTTAAACCTCATTTTACCAGTTCAGAGAATTGGATTATCAGTAGCAACAGCAAAGTACCTTTCTTGTGTTGAAGTTGACACAATTTACACCACATTATAGACTAGCCCAAGTGATTGTTAGGAGAGTGGGTATCCCGTGCTTTGGTGTGGCTAAAATACCCTCCATCAGTTTGAGTAGAAGCACTAGAGACCACTCATTTGGCAAGTACTTGAGTGCCCACTTGTGCCAGAGGCTCTGCCGGGCACTAGGAGTTGTATCATGGTGAAGAAGATGGTCCCTGCTCCCAAGGAGCCCGACATCCGGTACAGAGTGAGGCAAAGCTGGCAAGGACTCTGCAACGGAAGGAGTGTTCTGCTGAGAGGAAACACAGTCAGCCCAGACGATGTTGAGCTGGGCTCCAGGTCAGAGGAACCACTACCTGCATGCTTGATTTTAAAATTTTATCTTGGAGTCGGGGCCTGGATGGCAGGGTAGGATGCAGGGACTGTACACCCATACACAGAGCAAATTCCTCCTGAACAACAAATGAGAGCGCGACCACACAGAAAAGGGCAGGAGCACGTAGCCCCGTGAGCACGTAGCCCCCTGAGCACGTTACCCCCGGAGCACGTAGCCCCCTGAGCACGTAGCCCCCGGGGCACGTAGCCCCCTGAGCACGTAGCCCCCGGGGCACGTAGCCCCCTGAGCACGTAGCCCCGTGAGCACGTAGCCCCCGGAGCACGTAGCCCCCGGAGCACGTAGCCCCGTGAGCACGTAGCCCCCGGAGCACATTACCCCCGGAGCACGTAGCCCCGTGAGCACGTTACCCCCGGAGCACGTAGCCCCGTGAGCACGTTACCCCCGGAGCACGTAGCCCCGTGAGCACGTAGCCCCCGGGGCACGTAGCCCCCTGAGCACGTAGCCCCCTGAGCACGTAGCCCCCGGAGCACGTAGCCCCCGGGGCACGTAGCCCCCGGGGCGCGTAGCCCCCTGAGCACGTAGCCCCTGGGGCACGTACCCCCAGAGCACGTAGCCCCCGGGGCACGTAGCCCCAGGAGCACGTGGCAGCTTAGGCCCCGCCCCCTAGCTACAGCCACCTCTAGGGCGCCCCTTCGTGACGTCATGCGCAGGCGCCCTTTGGTGCCCGTCTAGCCTCCCGAGGACTCGCCTGAGGCTTCTCGAAAGCGTCGCAGAGCGAAGCCGAGAGTCCTTGGACCTGACCGGAGACTGTCCTGCGGTGAGCCCCCCCGCCTCCGGAACACCGCCCACCCCATCCCCTCCGGGCAGGCTTCCCTCACTCTCTCTGAGGGAGGAAAGAAAGCAGGCCCCATGAGTGAGGCCGGAGAGGCCGCCCTACAGGGCCTGGCTGCCTCAGTCTCCGACCAGGCCGCGCAGGAAGACCTGTTGTCCTCGGGGGGCGGGGACTCTCCCGGGGCCCTAGCCACCAGCCCGGGCGATGGAGACCCGACCCCGACCCTGGGAGCGACGGCGGGGGAGGGCTCCGAGGGAAGGGCGCCCGGGGAGGTCATTGCCACGAGGGTGAGCGGAATCGTGAAGTGGTTCAACGTGAAGCTCGGGTACGGGTTCATCTTCCTGCACGGCATGGAGGCAGATACCTTCGTTCACTATTCGGCCATCACCGGGGACGCCCCGCGCACCCTGGACAACGGAGAGGCCGTCGAGTTCGACGTGGTGCAGACCGAGCGTGGCTCCAAGGCCTCCAACGTGACCGGGCCTGGCGGCGCCCCCGTGAAGGGCTTCCGCTATGGCTTCAACACCCGCCGTGGCGCCCCGGAGCCCCGCCATGGTGCCCCGGAGCCCCACGGTGACGGCAGAGCTGAGGAGGATGTCGCCGTCGTTGCCATCGATGCCAGCACCGGCCACAGTGAAGACCTCGCCGCGGAGCAGAGCCAGAGGCGCCGCCTGTCGGGCCGCTTCCTGCCCTCCCGCAGTGTCCCGGCAGCATTTCGACGACGCCCTGCCGCCAAGGTTCCCACCGCCTGCCAGCCTGCCGCGCCACAGGCTGGGGCCGCCGCCGCTGCTGCCATCACCGGGCCCGAGGGCACACCGCCGCGCTTCGCATCCCACCGCCCCCGCAACGTGCGCTGTTGCCAGCAGCAGCCGCCTGGAGAGCAGGCCCCGGAGCAGAAAGCCGCGGAGGGCAGCGTCATTGGGGAGGGCGAGGTCGTAGGGGATGGCAAGATCAAGGTGGTGGGGGATGGCAAGGCCATTGGGGAGGGCGAGCACAAGGTCAAGGTGGTGGGGGAGGGCCCTGCTGAAATACCTCCGTGTGTCGCCAAGAAGAGCGACACCTCAGAGGGGGCAGCCGCAGTTGCAAAGGCATCCTTTGCAGCCCAGGCCCCGTAAGCCCCACTGCCCCCCCGCCCCCGACTCCCTGGTCAGGGCTGCAGGTGATGTCCCCTTGAGCAGATGCCCTTCCCCAAGTTTTGAGAGTAAACAACAAGCCCTGTAGATTGCTTAACTCCTCCCTCTTACTATCTTTCTTGTTGGTTGCGCCCGACCCCCCACCCCGCACTGCCGCCCGCCCGCACCCTCACACACCTCTCATGCCATTCTTTCCAATGATCTGACCAGCCTCACACCCCGCATGAATGAGGCACTGCACCTTAAAAAGATTGTTTGTAATGCAAAAACAAAGATGATCTGATGTTGAAGCTTAGCTGACATGTGTGCTGTTACTTAGCAGTGTGGACATTTCCTCAATAAATCGATTAATGTTGCTTTGATTTGTTCTCACTGCGGTCTGAATTTTTAAAGCCTGCCAGTGCATAATTGTGCTGACACAGTCCCTTCAGTCCTTTAACCAGAACCACTTTGAGCAAACAGCATACCTGCTGTTCTTTTTCCAAGTCACAAACTGAAGGCTAGTCCTGCGATTACGGATTGAACTTCTCAGGATAGTCTAAAGGGTTAGATCACGTGGAGAGGGAAGAAGCGCCCCCACCGCTTCCCTTTTCATCCTCCTCCCCACCCCCACAAAATTGGCCTCCTCTGGAAATAGTTTCTTTCAGTGGATTTGACCTAATACCATTTAGGTATCTAAAAGAAAGGGGACATGAGGGGTAGAGGGTGGGGGAGATGGATCCGTATGGGTCAAAAGGTACAAACTTTCAGAGGAAGAGTAAGGTCCGGGGACCTACCCTACAGCATGCTGACTGAGTGACAGGTACTCTGCGGTTTACCTGAAAGATACTCTAAGCAACCAAATGCCAATGATTATGTCCAGGGGAGGCTGTGCTTATCCGTATCTGGGTAAACATTCCACAATGAATACATGTATCAGATCACCCCAGCACACATCTGAAATGTACACAATGTTCTGTGTCACAGCTCATTAAGGCTAGGGCGAGAGCTGAAGAAAAAAAAAAAAATGGGCGTGGAAGCAGGCGTGGTTATTGTTGCGCGTGCTTCTGGCGCTGAAGGGAAACCTGGTCCATAGTTTCTGTCTGTGCTTCCTGGTGGAGTCCATTCAGGGGGGCCTGTGGAGGATCCCCAGAAGTCTGCACAGGGGAGGGCTAGTCCACCTCTGGCCCTTTTCCATCAGACAGAAGCTCCGACTTCCCTGTGCTGGTTTTCCTTCTAACATATAGCGCGGTTGCTGGGATGGAGGCAGGGGCTGGGTTTGGGGGAGTGGGTGCTTAATACATTGCAAGCCAACGGGAGTCTTTAAACCTCATTTTACCAGTTCAGAGAATTGGATTATCAGTAGCAACAGCAAAGTACCTTTCTTGTGTTGAAGTTGACACAATTTACACCACATTATAGACTAGCCCAAGTGATTGTTAGGAGAGTGGGTATCCCGTGCTTTGGTGTGGCTAAAATACCCTCCATCAGTTTGAGTAGAAGCACTAGAGACCACTCATTTGGCAAGTACTTGAGTGCCCACTTGTGCCAGAGGCTCTGCCGGGCACTAGGAGTTGTATCATGGTGAAGAAGATGGTCCCTGCTCCCAAGGAGCCCGACATCCGGTACAGAGTGAGGCAAAGCTGGCAAGGACTCTGCAACGGAAGGAGTGTTCTGCTGAGAGGAAACACAGTCAGCCCAGACGATGTTGAGCTGGGCTCCAGGTCAGAGGAACCACTACCTGCATGCTTGATTTTAAAATTTTATCTTGGAGTCGGGGCCTGGATGGCAGGGTAGGATGCAGGGACTGTACACCCATACACAGAGCAAATTCCTCCTGAACAACAAATGAGAGCGCGACCACACAGAAAAGGGCAGGAGCACGTAGCCCCGTGAGCACGTAGCCCCCTGAGCACGTTACCCCCGGAGCACGTAGCCCACTGAGCACGTAGCCCCCGGGGCACGTAGCCCCCTGAGCACGTAGCCCCGTGAGCACGTAGCCCCCGGAGCACGTAGCCCCCGGAGCACGTAGCCCCGTGAGCACGTAGCCCCCGGAGCACATTACCCCCGGAGCACGTAGCCCCGTGAGCACGTTACCCCCGGAGCACGTAGCCCCGTGAGCACGTTACCCCCGGAGCACGTAGCCCCGTGAGCACGTAGCCCCCGGGGCACGTAGCCCCCTGAGCACGTAGCCCCCTGAGCACGTAGCCCCCTGAGCACGTAGCCCCCGGGGCACGTACCCCCAGGGCACGTAGCCCCCGGGGCACGTAGCCCCAGGAGCACGTGGCAGCTTAGGCCCCGCCCCCTAGCTACAGCCACCTCTAGGGCGCCCCTTCGTGACGTCATGCGCAGGCGCCCTTTGGTGCCCGTCTAGCCTCCCGAGGACTCGCCTGAGGCTTCTCGAAAGCGTCGCAGAGCGAAGCCGAGAGTCCTTGGACCTGACCGGAGACTGTCCTGCGGTGAGCCCCCCCGCCTCCGGAACACCGCCCACCCCATCCCCTCCGGGCAGGCTTCCCTCACTCTCTCTGAGGGAGGAAAGAAAGCAGGCCCCATGAGTGAGGCCGGAGAGGCCGCCCTACAGGGCCTGGCTGCCTCAGTCTCCGACCAGGCCGCGCAGGAAGACCTGTTGTCCTCGGGGGGCGGGGACTCTCCCGGGGCCCTAGCCACCAGCCCGGGCGATGGAGACCCGACCCCGACCCTGGGAGCGACGGCGGGGGAGGGCTCCGAGGGAAGGGCGCCCGGGGAGGTCATTGCCACGAGGGTGAGCGGAATCGTGAAGTGGTTCAACGTGAAGCTCGGGTACGGGTTCATCTTCCTGCACGGCATGGAGGCAGATACCTTCGTTCACTATTCGGCCATCACCGGGGACGCCCCGCGCACCCTGGACAACGGAGAGGCCGTCGAGTTCGACGTGGTGCAGACCGAGCGTGGCTCCAAGGCCTCCAACGTGACCGGGCCTGGCGGCGCCCCCGTGAAGGGCTTCCGCTATGGCTTCAACACCCGCCGTGGCGCCCCGGAGCCCCGCCATGGTGCCCCGGAGCCCCACGGTGACGGCAGAGCTGAGGAGGATGTCGCCGTCGTTGCCATCGATGCCAGCACCGGCCACAGTGAAGACCTCGCCGCGGAGCAGAGCCAGAGGCGCCGCCTGTCGGGCCGCTTCCTGCCCTCCCGCAGTGTCCCGGCAGCATTTCGACGACGCCCTGCCGCCAAGGTTCCCACCGCCTGCCAGCCTGCCGCGCCACAGGCTGGGGCCGCCGCCGCTGCTGCCATCACCGGGCCCGAGGGCACACCGCCGCGCTTCGCATCCCACCGCCCCCGCAACGTGCGCTGTTGCCAGCAGCAGCCGCCTGGAGAGCAGGCCCCGGAGCAGAAAGCCGCGGAGGGCAGCGTCATTGGGGAGGGCGAGGTCGTAGGGGATGGCAAGATCAAGGTGGTGGGGGATGGCAAGGCCATTGGGGAGGGCGAGCACAAGGTCAAGGTGGTGGGGGAGGGCCCTGCTGAAATACCTCCGTGTGTCGCCAAGAAGAGCGACACCTCAGAGGGGGCAGCCGCAGTTGCAAAGGCATCCTTTGCAGCCCAGGCCCCGTAAGCCCCACTGCCCCCCCGCCCCCGACTCCCTGGTCAGGGCTGCAGGTGATGTCCCCTTGAGCAGATGCCCTTCCCCAAGTTTTGAGAGTAAACAACAAACCCTGTAGATTGCTTAACTCCTCCCTCTTACTATCTTTCTTGTTGGTTGCGCCCGACCCCCCACCCCGCACTGCCGCCCGCCCGCACCCTCACACACCTCTCATGCCATTCTTTCCAATGATCTGACCAGCCTCACACCCCGCATGAATGAGGCACTGCACCTTAAAAAGATTGTTTGTAATGCAAAAACAAAGATGATCTGATGTTGAAGCTTAGCTGACATGTGTGCTGTTACTTAGCAGTGTGGACATTTCCTCAATAAATCGATTAATGTTGCTTTGATTTGTTCTCACTGCGGTCTGAATTTTTAAAGCCTGCCAGTGCATAATTGTGCTGACACAGTCCCTTCAGTCCTTTAACCAGAACCACTTTGAGCAAACAGCATACCTGCTGTTCTTTTTCCAAGTCACAAACTGAAGGCTAGTCCTGCGATTACGGATTGAACTTCTCAGGATAGTCTAAAGGGTTAGATCACGTGGAGAGGGAAGAAGCGCCCCCACCGCTTCCCTTTTCATCCTCCTCCCCACCCCCACAAAATTGGCCTCCTCTGGAAATAGTTTCTTTCAGTGGATTTGACCTAATACCATTTAGGTATCTAAAAGAAAGGGGACATGAGGGGTAGAGGGTGGGGGAGATGGATCCGTATGGGTCAAAAGGTACAAACTTTCAGAGGAAGAGTAAGGTCCGGGGACCTACCCTACAGCATGCTGACTGAGTGACAGGTACTCTGCGGTTTACCTGAAAGATACTCTAAGCAACCAAATGCCAATGATTATGTCCAGGGGAGGCTGTGCTTATCCGTATCTGGGTAAACATTCCACAATGAATACATGTATCAGATCACCCCAGCACACATCTGAAATGTACACAATGTTCTGTGTCACAGCTCATTAAGGCTAGGGCGAGAGCTGAAGAAAAAAAAAAAAAATGGGCGTGGAAGCAGGCGTGGTTATTGTTGCGCGTGCTTCTGGCGCTGAAGGGAAACCTGGTCCATAGTTTCTGTCTGTGCTTCCTGGTGGAGTCCATTCAGGGGGGCCTGTGGAGGATCCCCAGAAGTCTGCACAGGGGAGGGCTAGTCCACCTCTGGCCCTTTTCCATCAGACAGAAGCTCCGACTTCCCTGTGCTGGTTTTCCTTCTAACATATAGCGCGGTTGCTGGGATGGAGGCAGGGGCTGGGTTTGGGGGAGTGGGTGCTTAATACATTGCAAGCCAACGGGAGTCTTTAAACCTCATTTTACCAGTTCAGAGAATTGGATTATCAGTAGCAACAGCAAAGTACCTTTCTTGTGTTGAAGTTGACACAATTTACACCACATTATAGACTAGCCCAAGTGATTGTTAGGAGAGTGGGTATCCCGTGCTTTGGTGTGGCTAAAATACCCTCCATCAGTTTGAGTAGAAGCACTAGAGACCACTCATTTGGCAAGTACTTGAGTGCCCACTTGTGCCAGAGGCTCTGCCGGGCACTAGGAGTTGTATCATGGTGAAGAAGATGGTCCCTGCTCCCAAGGAGCCCGACATCCGGTACAGAGTGAGGCAAAGCTGGCAAGGACTCTGCAACGGAAGGAGTGTTCTGCTGAGAGGAAACACAGTCAGCCCAGACGATGTTGAGCTGGGCTCCAGGTCAGAGGAACCACTACCTGCATGCTTGATTTTAAAATTTTATCTTGGAGTCGGGGCCTGGATGGCAGGGTAGGATGCAGGGACTGTACACCCATACACAGAGCAAATTCCTCCTGAACAACAAATGAGAGCGCGACCACACAGAAAAGGGCAGGAGCACGTAGCCCCGTGAGCACGTAGCCCCCTGAGCACGTTACCCCCGGAGCACGTAGCCCACTGAGCACGTAGCCCCCGGGGCACGTAGCCCCCTGAGCACGTAGCCCCCTGAGCACGTAGCCCCGTGAGCACGTAGCCCCCGGAGCACGTAGCCCCCGGAGCACGTAGCCCCGTGAGCACGTAGCCCCCGGAGCACATTACCCCCGGAGCACGTAGCCCCGTGAGCACGTTACCCCCGGAGCACGTAGCCCCGTGAGCACGTTACCCCCGGAGCACGTAGCCCCGTGAGCACGTAGCCCCCGGGGCACGTAGCCCCCTGAGCACGTAGCCCCCTGAGCACGTAGCCCCCGGAGCACGTAGCCCCCGGGGCACGTAGCCCCCGGGGCGCGTAGCCCCCTGAGCACGTAGCCCCTGGGGCACGTACCCCCAGAGCACGTAGCCCCCGGGGCACGTAGCCCCAGGAGCACGTGGCAGCTTAGGCCCCGCCCCCTAGCTACAGCCACCTCTAGGGCGCCCCTTCGTGACGTCATGCGCAGGCGCCCTTTGGTGCCCGTCTAGCCTCCCGAGGACTCGTCGCAGAGCGAAGCCGAGAGTCCTTGGACCTGACCGGAGACTGTCCTGCGGTGAGCCCCCCCGCCTCCGGAACACCGCCCACCCCATCCCCTCCGGGCAGGCTTCCCTCACTCTCTCTGAGGGAGGAGAGAAAGCAGGCCCCATGAGTGAGGCCGGAGAGGCCGCCCTACAGGGCCTGGCTGCCTCAGTCTCCGACCAGGCCGCGCAGGAAGACCTGTTGTCCTCGGGGGGCGGGGACTCTCCCGGGGCCCTAGCCACCAGCCCGGGCGATGGAGACCCGACCCCGACCCTGGGAGCGACGGCGGGGGAGGGCTCCGAGGGAAGGGCGCCCGGGGAGGTCATTGCCACGAGGGTGAGCGGAATCGTGAAGTGGTTCAACGTGAAGCTCGGGTACGGGTTCATCTTCCTGCACGGCATGGAGGCAGATACCTTCGTTCACTATTCGGCCATCACCGGGGACGCCCCGCGCACCCTGGACAACGGAGAGGCCGTCGAGTTCGACGTGGTGCAGACCGAGCGTGGCTCCAAGGCCTCCAACGTGACCGGGCCTGGCGGCGCCCCCGTGAAGGGCTTCCGCTATGGCTTCAACACCCGCCGTGGCGCCCCGGAGCCCCGCCATGGTGCCCCGGAGCCCCACGGTGACGGCAGAGCTGAGGAGGATGTCGCCGTCGTTGCCATCGATGCCAGCACCGGCCACAGTGAAGACCTCGCCGCGGAGCAGAGCCAGAGGCGCCGCCTGTCGGGCCGCTTCCTGCCCTCCCGCAGTGTCCCGGCAGCATTTCGACGACGCCCTGCCGCCAAGGTTCCCACCGCCTGCCAGCCTGCCGCGCCACAGGCTGGGGCCGCCGCCGCTGCTGCCATCACCGGGCCCGAGGGCACACCGCCGCGCTTCGCATCCCACCGCCCCCGCAACGTGCGCTGTTGCCAGCAGCAGCCGCCTGGAGAGCAGGCCCCGGAGCAGAAAGCCGCGGAGGGCAGCGTCATTGGGGAGGGCGAGGTCGTAGGGGATGGCAAGATCAAGGTGGTGGGGGATGGCAAGGCCATTGGGGAGGGCGAGCACAAGGTCAAGGTGGTGGGGGAGGGCCCTGCTGAAATACCTCCGTGTGTCGCCAAGAAGAGCGACACCTCAGAGGGGGCAGCCGCAGTTGCAAAGGCATCCTTTGCAGCCCAGGCCCCGTAAGCCCCACTGCCCCCCCGCCCCCGACTCCCTGGTCAGGGCTGCAGGTGATGTCCCCTTGAGCAGATGCCCTTCCCCAAGTTTTGAGAGTAAACAACAAGCCCTGTAGATTGCTTAACTCCTCCCTCTTACTATCTTTCTTGTTGGTTGCGCCCGACCCCCCACCCCGCACTGCCGCCCGCCCGCACCCTCACACACCTCTCATGCCATTCTTTCCAATGATCTGACCAGCCTCACACCCCGCATGAATGAGGCACTGCACCTTAAAAAGATTGTTTGTAATGCAAAAACAAAGATGATCTGATGTTGAAGCTTAGCTGACATGTGTGCTGTTACTTAGCAGTGTGGACATTTCCTCAATAAATCGATTAATGTTGCTTTGATTTGTTCTCACTGCGGTCTGAATTTTTAAAGCCTGCCAGTGCATAATTGTGCTGACACAGTCCCTTCAGTCCTTTAACCAGAACCACTTTGAGCAAACAGCATACCTGCTGTTCTTTTTCCAAGTCACAAACTGAAGGCTAGTCCTGCGATTACGGATTGAACTTCTCAGGATAGTCTAAAGGGTTAGATCACGTGGAGAGGGAGGAAGCGCCCCCACCGCTTCCCTTTTCATCCTCCTTGGAGTCGGGGCCTGGATGGCAGGGTAGGATGCAGGGACTGTACACCCATACACAGAGCAAATTCCTCCTGAACAACAAATGAGAGCGCGACCACACAGAAAAGGGCAGGAGGGACTGAGATGGGGTGACCAGGGGAACCTCACCCCAAAGGGGAGACCTGCATGGAGAGCGGTATCACAAAGGGGCTGGCGGGGGCAGGCTCACCTGCTGTAAGGCACAGTGTTAAAACAGCGATTTAAAGGGCAACTAAGCCATCCACGACAGAACTGCCTTCACTAACCCTGAGCCACCTACCTGCCAAAGAAATGTGTGAAGAACTTGCAGGAACTCCCTTGGATCAGCGGCAGATGCCTGCAGTCTCCGCCTCCAGATCACCAGGGCAGAGAGCAGAAGCATTGTGAAGAGTGGAAGTGAGGAAGGCAGTATTCAGGTAAGTGATGGGGAGCATATCTGTAACTTATCACCTGAGTCCGGGAACTTTGATTTAAATTTAATGTATACAAGCCTCATATGAGCTACCCAGTTGTGAGAGCAGGACCGATAAAATGGCATCGGTCAGATCAAGAGAATATAAAGTATATAAAGCAAAGTGGAGTCAGTCATGTCAACCGTGATAGCTGTCAGTCAGCCGTGATGCTTTGCTTCAAGAGGGAAACTACTTAAGTCAGAGCAGACCTGGCAAGGAGACACAGCTAGGGCATCTGCACACGTGATCAGAACAACCGTGTCTGCAGAGCGGGACCACCCGTAGATAGGCTCCTGGGGAAATCTCACACTTGCCATCAGGGGTGCCAAGCAGAACAGTCATGTGCCACCCATAGGCTCCTGGGTAAATTCCCCACTTGGCATCACGGGTGCCAAGACACATCAAAAAACTCAGAAGGGTGGCATGCGCCCCTGAGAGAGACTCTGGGTCTCGCGGAGTGGATAAAGAATCTATTCAGACACTCTCCATCTGAGGAAGGGAGGGAGGGGGCGTTTTCTCTGTGGAAAATCGCCCTCGTTTCTTTATTAGCCAGGGTTTGTATCTACTTTCTACGTGGGACATGCATAAGAAAAATACGCAGCCCTTCACCAAGTGGTTGGGAGTAATAACAATGGGAAATGCAGATTAATACAGGGTTGAAGCTCCCAGGTATTTTACATGAGTTCAAAAACATTTACTCAGTCGTTTTATTTTTCACCTCCTATTGACAAGAATTTGGGGCTGTTTAGAGAAAAACAGAGTGGGTTCCCTTTTCCTTAAAAGCCACTTTGTACTTCTGTTGTATTCTTAAAATTTCCCAGAGGGGATCCAGGGCAGGGATGGAAGACAACCTGGTGGCTAAGGGCCCAGCAGGTGTGTGTGGGGGGGGGGTTGGTGGGGGCGGCACTGCCGGCTCTGTACAGAGGTCAAAGTCTTTTAAACGAAGCCTGTCTGTTTCCCACATCTCCTCATGCCTGTCTCCCACACAGCGCTTCTCAGGTATAACTGAGGCAGGCCCCAGACCACTGCTGCGACAGCCACGTTCCACACATCAGAGCGCTGCTCCAGGCCACACTGACCTCCCTTGTCATTGATCACCAGAGGCTCTGTCCTGCTGGACAGAGGACTTCACCTGCCCTGCTGCCCACCTGGCTCCAGAGATCCTTCCCTGCAAGATGCTGACAAGTCCTCTGCCCACCGTTCCCAGTGGCCCTTGAGTGAAGGATTCCTGCCTGAGTCATTTTCTGCTCATAGTTGGGAAGTTTAATCCATTTCCACTGCATTTATTTAGTGAGCTCAAAGGGCTTAATTCTGCCATTTCACTGATTTTTTCTCTATGTTTCAAACCTTTCCTTGTTTTTCAAGTTCTCCTTTATAACTTTCATTTGTAATTAATATTTTTAGTGTCTCAAGTGTTATAGTCAATCCTTGTGCCTACGGATGCTTTAGGATAAAGCTGTCTGAGAAGCTAACCCTTTCCTGGTTATGATCCAGTTTGTATAAAACCAAGAGAAACTTTTGTACTGGTCTTTGAGGGAGCTACCAAACATGTTGAGACCTACAACCACAATATTTTAATAATATGGTTCATATTACTCCCTCTAGCACTAGCAAAGTGCACTAAGAATGTTGGATACCATCTTCCTGGGTGCCGCGAATATGGAGAGTAAAGGAGGAGAGGTGGGCCATTTGAAATGTCAGAGAGCTCTATTAACATAGCACAGCTGCTTTTATCTTCATGAAGACTTTCTCCAATTGTAAGTTTTTGACTAAGTTCACAGGTATTCAAAAGTTTATTTTGACCATTTTTACCAACTCATTAGTAGTTTTTGGGGGGACATAACCCTAGAGTTGGATATGTTCTTATTTTGGGAATTATATCTCTTTTATTACTGATTTTAATAGTTCTTTAGAGTATGGGTGTTAATTCTTATTTGTTACTTTTCCTGTAACTATTTTTTCTAGTTTGATTTTTTGTTTTAATTTTTGTTCATGGGTGCTCTTTTTAATCTTAATGCTCTTGATGTGTCTTTCTGACCTTATGAGATACCCTATAATGTAAAATTGGAAATTCTAGAGGCCTTATACATGATCAAAACATTTTTAAAAATTGTAGTAACAGGGTTTTTATTTTTTCTTTTTCCAATGCACTGTGCCATAAATCAAAACCATCCACTTTTGTTTCATCATCATGGATCCTAAAGAGATACCTCTTGATCAACGTTGTGATAAGCTTTTTTATGATGGCACTAGATGGAATACCCTAGGGAAATACCCTAAGCGTTGGGTGAGCACCAATCACTGTTATGTCACCCTTCCACATTTCTTTCACCGTGGACTTACAAAATCACTAAGAAAAGGGCCAAGAAAAAGCTATGAGTTGAAATACAGGATGCACTTGGTGCATTGTAAGCAGTGCTGTTCAACCCCATTCATGAATGGACCTAGACAAAATGGAATGTGTTTCAAAGATGATACTGATGCAAACAGAAGCCATAAATTAGGAGAGCAGAATAGCATTGCACACATAGGATGAGACTGGGAGGTTTAAGGAGTCCAAACTGGGTCGCCTTAGGCAAGGCATGCCATTTAACTTCTCTGATGCTTTTTTGTCATCTATAAAAAGACAATTTTTTTTTCAGATTTAATGTGTTTTATTGATTAAAATATTACATTTGTGCCACTTTCCCTTCCCTCTGCTCCCCTCCACCCGGTGGCCCCCTCCCTCCAGTTGTCCCCCCCTTTTAGATTATGTCCATTAGTTGTGCTTACAGTTCCTCCCAACCTCTCTCCGTCTATTCCATTCCCTCCTACCATGATCCCCAATTCCTATATTATCTCCCTCCCTCTCCCCACTCCCCCTCCCTGTTGACCTCCCCCCACTATGTTTCCCTTACCCACAGTTCCTTTTCCACTCTCGTTGCCTGTTTCGTTTGCCTTTGTTTCATCTCCCTAGCTTCTGTTTTTTAAACCAGTCCCTTTAACTTCTCGTATAACAGTGGTTTGGATCTAATGAACTCTTTCAGTTTTATTTTGTCCTGGAAACACTTTCTCTGTCCTTCTATTCTGAATGACAATTTCGCTGGATAGAGTATTCGTGGTTGTAGGTTTTGGATTTTCATTACTTTGAATATTTCTTGCCAGTCCCTTCTTGCCTGTAGGGTTTCCCTTGAGAAGTCAGCTGATAGTCTAATTGGGACCCCTTTGTACATAATTCTTTTCTTCTCTCTTGCTGCTTTTAAGATTCTCTCTTTATCTTTAATTTTTGACATTTTGATTATAATGTGTCTTGGAGTGGTTCTCCCTGGGTCCAGTCTCTTGGGAACTCTCCTTGCTTCTTGGACCTGCAAGTCTGTTCCCTTCCCCAAGTCTGGGAAGTTCTCCTTTATTATATTTTCACTCAATTTTTCAAGTTCTAGTTCATCTTCCTCATTCTCTGGCAAACCAATGATTCTTATGTTGGGCCTTTTATAGCTGTCCCAGAGGTTTCTGATCCTCTCATCGTTGCTTCCCATTTCCTCTCTCTGCATTGGTTGACTGCTTGTTCCTTCTCCATATTCCAGTTTGTTGAAATGAACTCTGGATTCCTCACCATCTGTCTCGTATGTGGTTTTGTTCCTTTCGTTATGAAAGTTTCTCGCTTCTTTCATATCTTTTTCCTGCTCTTTTGTGAATTCTGTAAGCCACCTGCTAACAATGGCCCAGAACTGAGCCTCTGACAGGTTTCTTATCTGTTCATCTGTCAGGTTCTCTATCTGCTGTCTGGTGAGTTGTGCCACCGGGATCTCTATATTTGTCTGCCACATTTTGACAGATGCGTTTTGTTTTCCTGGGCCGGCTGTCGGGGGCAGGGGGCAGTGCCTGCGTACGCGTCACAAATCAGCGACCGGTCGGCGCCTGCCTGTCCGCGACCTATTTCGCAGCCCTGTGGTGCTTTCTGTGGGGGCAGGGGTCCAAGATGGATTCACACAGTTATTCAGCTAGGAGACCGGGATCCGTCCTCCCGCCCCCCTGGGCCTCACTGTTCAAGGCGATGCTGCGGCTGCTCCCCAGCGCCGGAGTCGGGCACACCAGGGGCTTGATCGGAGTCGCCTGCCTGTCCGCGACCTATTTCGCAGCCCTGTGGTGCTTTCTGTGGGGGCGGGGGTCCAAGATGGATTCACACAGTTATTGAACTAGGAGACCGGGATCCGTCCTCCCGCCCCCCTGGGCCTCACTGTTCAAGGCGATGCTGCGGCTGCTCCCCAGCGCCGGAGTCGGGCACGCCAGGGGCTTGACTGGAGTCGCGCACGCCAGGGGCTTGTTTGCCTCCGGGATTTTTCGCCGCCCCGCCGCTCCGCAAACAGCTTTGCCTTCTTTAACTCTTACCTGCCCAAATGGCACCGCTGGTTTATAACTTCATATGTTGGGCTTCCGTGTAGCTTTATTTTCTGGAATTTCTAGTTATCCTTTGTTTTGAAGTAGTTGTGTTCCTCTATAGTTGTAGAGGGAGACCTAGCGTGTCCGTCTAAGCCTCCATCTTGGCCGGAAGTCCAAAAGACAATATTAATAATGATAGGTGTCCTTTTTATATTCTGTTGCTACTGTGAAGATATAGTGAGGTAATATTTGGGATTTGTTTCACAAACTTAAAACATTTTACAAGTGGAAAATATTGGTTTACAATGGAGTCCATTTGAAAATAGTGGGCTTGGGATGCAGAGTCTTTTCAAAGAAGAAAAGCTAATGAATTCCCACAGAAGTATATGCTGTATTCCAGTATCTAATGTGCTTCATTATGAGATAGATGACCAGGAAAGTGCTAACACCTTCACCTAAAGAACTGGTTTGTGTCTATAGACCACCATAAATCTGCTCCAACCCACATGGTTCTTTTCGTCAGTGGCTGGCATGTGATACATGTTTTTTACATATTCCATAAATATTTATTGGTCACCTACCAGATACCATGTATTTTTCCAGATGCTGGGAATATAATGGTGAACAAGACAGGAAACACCAAGCTTGTATTCTAGTGCAGAAATTGATAATAAATAAATGAATAAATAAATAAATATTAAAGCATAATGTTATCTAGTGGTAAGCATCATGAAAGGTAGTAAGGCAACTTGAAGAAATGTAGAGTTAAAATATTGTAGTTTCACATGAAGTGGTCTAGAAAGGCCTTCAGAATTCTGACTCAGTGCCCATTACAAGATGCCAACTTTCATTTTTCTCAGAAGTCTTTCAGTAACTAATGCTCACTTTCCTTCTTGCCCCTTCAGCAAAATCATTAGTCATGGTGCCTTTGGCATCAACAGAGCTTCAACGTGCGAAACAGTGGTAGTGAAAATGCTGAAAGGTAATGTTTATCTGCCTTGGAAGCAATTGAAGAGCATCTGTAAGGATGCTCGGGGATCAGGTGGCAACTGGACTGTAAAAGATACCAAGTTAAAGGAGTGGAGGGAGGTAACAACAACTGACTTCCGCCCTCATTTGGTCAGGGTTTCCTAAGAAACCTCAGCCATGGACATGAGTCAAGCATCATGGAACCTTGTGTGTCAGACTAATTGTTCTTCTTTTGTGTTCAACCACATAAATACTAAAGTAAAGACTGGAGGTTTGTAGTTTTGGATATAAGGCCAATACGAGTTGCAATGGTATCTGGCCACCAGAATTCCTATATGGTTTTCCATTGCAGAGTAGAAGGGGATGGTACAGAATGTGCTTGGATAGAATTCCAACTGGATTCTGCACCGGTCATGCTGCATGAACCTATAGTGTGGTTCCAATCTTGAATAGATAAACCTGCGTATGTTTAAGCATCCCAATACCATCTAGTCCATGCCCCTGCCTCCACACAGAAGAAGACTTAAGCCTAGCTTGGCCATTTCACCAGTCACCTCTTCCACGATCGTAATACAGAAAAAGATGATCACAAAAGAAGTAGCTATCTAAGGAAGTGCTTTTCAAAATGAAAAGGTGGAGTAGTTAAGGACGTTAGGACACAAATCTCAGCATGCAGGTGGACCGGTGCATGTGAACATATTACTCTTCCATTTATACTATTGTTTGGAAAGCACAAAAACTAATCGTTGTGTTATGGACATTTCTGCCAGTATTCTTTAGCATGAAACAGGATCGTCTATGCTCCTGCAGCCTCTCCCAGGAGAAACGGTTCTTTCGTGCATTACTGTGTTTATTTCAAGCAGATTGTGCAACTTCCAGTGAGTTTAAGGCTTTGATGTCAGAACTGAAGATCCTCATTCACATTGGGCACCACCTCAATGTGGTTAACTTGCTGGGTGCCTGCACCAAACCTGGAGGTGAGTCTTCCTGTCCAGAACTGCCCTCTAGTGGTCAGAGCTCTCAGAGGCAAGTGGGGCCCTATTTAAACATCTTGATGTACTTACTGCCTTGGAGCTTCTTCTAACGTAGAGATTCCTTGCAATGCGCAGAACCTCCAGAGCCCATGCTCTTTGACCCCTGTTCCAGGAAATACTGTGCAATATATAAATGGATTGGATGTATCTCTAAAATTCTTGGCAGCTGCGACATCCTGTGGAATCTTGGACACGTTAGTGGCAGAGAAAACATTTGGGGGCCAAGGAAGTATGCCAACAAATTCAGGGAAGGGGTCTCCATAGCCTCCTTCAGTTACCCATCTTAGCTTTCACCCTCTTAGGTTAGCACCACAGCCTGAGCAGGCGTTGCACCCACTTAGTCGATGGCAATTCTACAGCCCCTGTCTGTGTCTTTACAGACTTCACGTCATTCTCTCAACTACACCAAAAGCATTCTAGTTGTTTCTCTATTATGGTGCTATTGAAAAGTTGTCTCTTTCATTTAACTTCATTTTCAGCAACATTTTCTGAGCCCCTTCTGATCTTATGTGAGGCGCTAGGTAAGGAGCTCGGAGGGTGTACTGGGAGCATGGTGCGGGAAAACTACACAAATAAATAAAAGAGGCCTTCAGGCCACATATGATTAGTGGTGCCCACCAGCAAAGAGAAAAAGTAAGCTATGGGAAACCTGTGGAGAGCCTTAAGCCATGGAGTAACACGATGAAAACAGAGAGATGCATTTCAGCAGGATAGTAGCGGGGGGATAGTGCAACAGTGTGGAGGGTGGAGACAGGAGCCCCAGTTAGTTAGTAAATAGATGACATATTCAGCTAGTTGGGTACTGCTTTGCCCTCGTCATTGTGACTGTTCTCTGCATGTGGCTAGGGGCCCTGTCGTCCTCATTCCTGGATCCTTCATGTTAGCCAGCCCAGGGAACATCACAGTAAAGATGCATTGTGGTTTATTGGCCTTACCTTCCCCCTTCTGCCAAGTCTTCCCTCACCCAACTCTCAGCCAGCCAGCCAGCTGTTCCTGGGATAATCACCACTGTATTCAGCCAAGTAGTCAGTCAACTGGTTCATAGCTAGAGAAATCCTGTGAGGTTTTAGGAGATCTCTGGTCAACACGTTACCAGGACAAGGCTAGCCCAGGAGTTGGCTAGCCTTCTCATCATTGCTGGAAAGATGATTGTGGACATTATTTTTGGCAGGTCCTTTGATGGTCATTGTAGAATTCTGCAGATATGGGAATCTGGCTGACTTTCTGAGAGGGAAAAGAGGCGATTTTATTGCTTCCAAGGTAGGTTTCCCCAACTGAACTGCACACTCTGTCTTCATTTTTGAATACTTCCTGCAGATGTTCAAATGATAAAAGAGGGGGGGCATGAAAGCAGAGGCCAAAAAACTACTGATCAGGAAAGGTAGCATATGCATTTCTACATCCAATACAGCCTTGAACTCAATAACCTCTAAAGTTTTTCTTAGACAGAAAACTCAGCATGCTCCTGGCATGGGCTGAAATGATGTCGTTGGTTAGTGTCTCCCTCAGTTTACAATATGAGATCCATAGTAGTTAGCTAGCCCAGTTCCCATCATGCCTTTATTCTTCCACGGCCATCAACTTGAGCTTTGTGACCTGAGGCTGTGGGAAAAAGAAAATTTCAAAAATCACATTTACCGGCGTGACATTGATTAATAAGATTGTGTAGGTTTCAAGCGTATGATTCTAAGGCCCTTTCATCTGATTAACTTCCAGCCCAGAGCATATGTCACTGACATCTCAATATTCCCCCTCTTCTCACTTTCCTGCTCTCTGTAGATGGACACGATGCCACTGCCCTTATCTCTCTGGGGAAAGGTAGATGCCTCTATTTTTCAAAGTACTGCAAAGTACTGTGTCAGTCACTGCTTTTTTAAGAAAAATATCTGATTTCTTAAATGAATTCAGAAAAGAGGCTCCAGAACCCAGGGTGTGATCTGACTTGGTTTTCTAAACCTAGCTAGCCATTTGGTAACTCAACCCCCAAGTTCTTCCTCTACTCTAATCTTAGCAAAGAAAGGGAGTAATGGTAGTTAAAAAGAGAGGACGTCTTCGTTTTATGACAAAGGCTCAATTCTAAGCACAGAGCTCAGACACCCTTTGGAGTACCACATGTCACCAGTTATCCTGGCCCTGTGAAGGCCTGCGGACTCATGGGGCAAGGAAACCCCTTCGACAGTCAGATCTGGGACGTTTCCTCTCACCAGAAGTGAGTTTACTGACATCAGGGCATAGGGAACAGATCCCCAGACTAAGAGTCAGCACTCTCAGCTTCCTTCCAGCCTGTCTCGAGCAGTTCCCTTACACCTCTCTAGGCCTCAGTCTCCCCAACAGAAACATGAGGTAGGATGGATCGATAATGCTTAAGTCTCTTCCAGCTCTGAAGATCTATTTAAACTCTCAGGTCCCGCTCAGTGTGGATAAAAAGGTGAAGACTTTTCATGATTCTGACTACAAGTCCTCCCAGCTGGTGAAGCAGCGTCTGGAGAGCGTGGCTAGCACAGGAAGTTCCGCCAGCTCTGGATTCATTGAGGACAAGAGCTATAGTGACTCTGATGAGGAGGAAGAAAGTAACCGCCACCTTCTGGGGGGCACAATGAGCCACCGAGTAGGTATGTGGGGTTGTCATCTGGCCAACACTGAAGGCTACTGGAGGTTTGAGGATAGGGGTTGCACTGGGGGAGTGAGGCCACTGCCCAGCAGGGTTACACCAGGGTTGAGGGATGTCATCCCGAAAACCATGCCTCTTCCTCTGTAACTGTTGCCATGCATCTCGGAGGACACTTGCTTCTAAGCTCAGTTGCACTTCCGTTAGCAAACAGAAGGAGTTGCCAATGACAACCTCCCACATTGGTCTAGACCTTTACAGTTTGCAAAGCACTTTCCTGTGAAATGAATAGGGATGCTTATCTCCACTGGACGGAGAAGGAAACTGACACTCAGTGCAGGGATAATGTAAAATAGACTTCACAGATCCCGCCTGATAGTCACAATATTTAACAGGTATGTAAGGTATTCAGAAATGGCTATGAATGTGAAAATATTTTACAAGTATTGAAATATTGAACAAATACTGGCACAGATAGCAACCAATCAGAATAAATACCTGCTGTAGCCCTGGAGCAGGGTCTTGGGGTTTGTGAATCATGGTAAAGCCTGGGTGGGGATGGGCTAAGTGTAGTGGAGAGGGCACTTGCAGAGCTTGTCAGAGTAACTAGTTGCCAAGCAGTATGGGAATATTTCAAGGATAAGCAACTATAATAGCTGTACCAATGTGTACCACCTCTATATGGATCTGGCTCCGCTAAATAGGAGAAGGAGGAGTTGAATGCAGTCTGCCCTCTTCTTTCCATGTTTACCTCCCGCCCCTGTTTTTTTAAAAGTCTTATTATTTTTAAATATTTTATTTATTTATTTTTAGTGAGAGGGGAAGGAAGGGAGAAAAAGAGGGAGAGAAATATCAATGTGTGAGAGATACATCGATCAGTTGCCACTTGCATGCCCGCATTTGGGGACGAGGCCTGAAACCCTGGCATGCACCCTGACCAGGAATCGAACCGGCAACCCTTTGGTTCCCAGGCTGACACTCAATCCACTAAGCCACACTAGCCAGGGCCCACCCTCGGTTTTAACTGACAGGTTCGAGCATTGACTTCGCGTTGTGTTTGTATTATTCTGTATGAGCTTTCTGCCTGACACTGACATGCACTGGTGCCCCTGATCTTTCTGCCTCTGTTCCTCTGTTGTCCTTTTGGTCACAAATAAACTATGTATGCTGTCTATCTGTCTTTAATGGATGATGGGACATCAGCTGGACTGAGAGTGAGAAGATTGGGGTTTTATTACTGGTTCTCACTGACATAGTTTGTGACCTTGGACAAGTCACACCTCTTCTCTAGGCTTCATTTTTTCTACTTATAAAATGACTAGAATCTTGGTAATGGCCCTTATAATCCTAATATGTTACTGGTAGGGCATTAGGAAGGACACAGAAATTTCTGAACTTTGCATCTATTGACAGAAATTAGGGAACATGATCTAGGAAAAGGTATGCTATATAGTGACCATAAATTGTAATGATACAAGTTCAGGCCTGTTGTCACCATGAATCATGGGAATTTCCTAATAATTCCCAACTTTTGGCATCTCATAGACATCTTAAAGATTCTTTCTTGCACCCAGAACTGGCAAGGAAATCTGGAAATAATGTTCAATTTTGAGGCCTGGGAAATAGTCAAGGTATGAACCACTGAATCCCTGCAGACATCCTGGTAGTCTCTGTCGATTCATAAGAATCTATGCCCATCACTTAAAATACACTGGAGGTCATCATAAAGTCTGCCAAGTTCCTGTTGTCAAAAGCCTTTGCCTCCATTTTGCAAGTTTTTTTAAAGTATATTTTATTGATTATGTTGTTACAGCAGTTCCAATTTTTTTCTCCTTTGCTCCCCTCTGCCCAGTACCCCCCTCTCTCCAGCAATCCCACCCCCTTAGTTCATGTCCATGGGTTGTGCATATCAGTTCTTTGGCTTTACCCTTTCCTATATTATTCTTAATATGCCCCTGTCTATTTTGAACCAACCAATTATGCTTCTTAATCCCTGAACCATATCCCCATTTCTCCCCCTCCCCCCTCCGAGCTGATAACCCTCCAAATGATCCCCATACCAATGATTCTGTTCCTATTCTGCTTTGCTTAATTGGATTTTGTTTTTATTTTTTAGATTCAGTTGTTGATAGTTGTGAGTTTGTTGTCATTTTAGTGTTCATAGTTCTGATCTTCTTTTTCTTAAGTAAGTCCCTTTGACATTTCATATAATAAGGGCTTGGTGATGATGAACTCCTTTAGCTTCACCTTGTCTGGGAAGCACTTCATCTGCCCTTCCATTCCAAATGATAGCCTTGCTGGATAGAGTAATCATGGTTGCAGGTTGCCTTTCATCACATTGAATACTGCTTGCCAGTCCCTTCCTTCCTGCAAAGTGTCCTCTGAGAAATCAGCTGATAGTCCTATAGGCACCCCCCCCCCCGTAGGCAACTCTCTGCCTCTCTCTTGCTGCCCCCAGGACTCTGTCTTTATCTTTCACCTTTGGCATCTCAATCAGGATGCGTCCTGGTGTCTTCCCCTCTGGGTCCAGCTCGCCCGGGACCCTCTGTGCTTCCCGGACCTGTATGTTTATCTCCTTCGCAAAACTTGGGAAGTTTTCCTCATTTTTTTCAATTCTTGCTTCCTCATTCTGTACTGGTTGACTGTTTTTTTCTTCCTTATGTTCCAAATCATTGATTTGAACCTCGGTTTCCTTCCCTTCACCATTGATTTTCCCCAATGTTGGGACCGTGAGCTGTGAGGTCCATTGAGGAGCTTGGAACACTCCCCAGGTGTCCCTTCAGACTTTTTACAACATTTGACTGTGCTTTCTGCTGGGCTGCCACTGCCACTGCTGCTGCTGCCACCACACCGCATCCTCTCCACCCCAACTCCGCCCCTCCTACCTGTCTGGATGAGTATTTCTTCTTTATAACTTTGTTTGCTGGACTTCCATGCAGTTTGATTTTCTGGAACTTCTGGTTGTTTCTAGTTTTGAGGTAGTTGTATTCCTTCTTAGTTGTGGAGGGAGATGCAGTGTGTCTGTCTACGCCACCATCTTGGCCGGAAATCTCCATTTTGCAAGTTTTTCTGGAAGGCAGGTCTTTCTTCCTCTCTAGCTCTTCTGTACTGCTGCCTCTACAGAATTGAGGGCAAATTTTCAACTATCAGCCTTTTTCACCAATCTTCTCTTTCCTTCTCTAGATTCGAAGAATCTCTATAAGCACACCCTCACCTTGGAGGACCTCATCTGCTATAGCTTCCAAGTGTCCAAGGGCATGGAATTCCTGGCTTCCAGAAAAGTGAGTGTTCATTCTTCCTTTTCATTCATTTCTACTGTTTAGGGAGGTAGGGGAGGTGAATATACCAATAATACCAATATCCATAGTAGATTTTTTAATACATCAAACTAAAAAGGTTTTGCACAGTAAAGAAAATCATCAACAAAGTGAAAAGACAAGCCACTGAATGTGAGAGCATATTTGCCAATACATTTGATAAGAGGTTATTGGGGAGGGGGAAGAGGGTGAATGGTGGAAAGAAGGGGAAGGGATTTGTCAAAGAACATGTATGAATGACTCATGGACATGGGCAATGGAGTGGGTATTGCTGTGGGAGGGAGGTGTTGTGGGCTGGGTGGAGGCAGCGGAAAATGATAAAAATAATTGAGACAACTGTAATAAAAATAATTAATAAAAATAAAGTAGAAAAAAACATTAAACATAAAACATATTATTATCAAAAATATATAAAGAACTAATTCAACTCAACATCACAAAAGCAACGTATTTAGACTTCTGGCCAAGATGGAGCCTTAGACAGACATGTTGCTTCTCCCTCCACAACTAAGAGGGAATAAAACTACCCCAAAACTAAAGACAACCATAAGTTCCAGAAAATCTAGCTGCATGGAAGTCCAACAAAGAAATAAAGAAGAAATTCTCATCCAGACAAGTAGGAGGGGTGGAGTCGGGGCAGAGAGGACGCAGTGTGGTAGCGGCAGCAGTGGCAGCACAACCCATGGACATGAACTAAGGGGGGTGGTATTGCTGTAGGGAAGAGGGGTACTTGGCAGAGGGGGGCAAAGCGAAAAAAATTGGGACTACTGTAACAACATAATCAACAAAATATACTTAAAAAAACCAATGTGATTAAAAATAAGCAGAGGATCTGAATAGACACATTTCTTCAAAGAAGACATATAGATGGCCCTCAGTCATATAAAAAGATGCTCAGTATCACTAATTATCAGGGAAATGCAAATCAAAACTAAATGGTATATCACCTCAAACCTGTCAGAATGAGTATTGTCAAAAAAATTTTCACATATAAAGTGTTGGCAAGGAAGTGGTAAATTGGGAACCCTGTATGCTGTTGGTGGGGAATGTAAATAGGTGCAGCCAGTATTTTTTTAAAGTATGTATGTTTCTCAAAAAATTAAAAACAGAGCTACCACATTACCCAGTAATTCTAATGCTGAGTATTTATGTGAAGAAAATGACAACACAAATTGTAGAACACATATGCACCCCCATGATCATCATAACATAATTGACAGTAGCCAAGGTATGGAAGCAAATTAGGTATTCATCAATAGAGGAATGGACCAAGAGGGTATTATGTTAAATTAAATAAGTCAGGCAGACCAAAACAAATACTGTGTGAGTTCACTTTACATGTGGACTATATATATTTTTTAAAAGACCAAAGAATAACACAGAGTCATAGCTATCATAGATACAGAGGGCAAACTAATGATTGCCAAAAGGGAAGGGGTCAGGAGACTGATGAAAACAGAAAAGGGGGCTAAAATACAAAACACATAATTTACAGCACAAGGACAAAAGCCATTAGTATCATAATAACTTTGTATGGTGGCAGATGGTCAATAGATTTGTGGTCGCATCCAAGGTATATAAATGTAGAATGACTGTGTTGTACACCTGAAATGAACATAATACCATAAGTTCTACTATACTTTAATGCAAAATAAATAAAAAATAAAATTATATCTAGCAATCACCACAAACAGAGCTCAGATAGGGAAAATTGCCTTTAACGTATCGCCAGGACACTTGCCACTGTATCAGCTGACTTCTTCATAGACTGGCAGAGTGCACCGCCAATCACTAAGCATAAGAATTTGCACTGCAACACAGCGCCGAGGAAATGGGGAAGAACTATATTCAAACTAAAGTTGCTGTGATTAGTAAATAACTCAGATCCCTCCCAGATGCCTTTTCATGCCAAACAGCAGGCGTGGATATGCTTGTTGAGGGGAAATGGTTTCCGTGATACCCGTTGAGTTAACATTTTGTCTGTGCTGTGTGACTTGTATGTATCAGGAGATAGTGGGCTGGCCAGCTGGGCCATGGAGGCTTCACGTTGGGGGAAAGGAGCCTGTAAAGGGCCAGACTAAGGGATCTGTAATTTTCCCTGCGCACACAGTTGCCTGACAGGATGCATTCAGTGGAGTTGGCCTGGCGATTGGTGGCTGGGCAAGGGGGATTGAAGGGCACAGAGGCTGGGCACAGAGGCTGGTCACAGAGGCACATAGTTGAGGGTGACTATATTTACCTGAAAGCAAGAGTATTCTGCTGTTTCTCAGCTGCTCCAGGATTTAGGCATGCTTAATTAAATGCAGCTCCAATAGTCCAAAATGAACCAAAGGTATCGCCTAAGACAAAACAGACAGATGCTTGAGCTGCCTCTTACATCCTCTGTGCTAATTCTCTTTCCTCTCCTTCCCACCCACTCCATTGCACATACCGATATGACTCAGTATTCTTGGCAGAAAAAAAAGGTGGGGGGTGGTGATTTGGCAATTTTCTCTGTTTGGGTCATTGAAAGCTGACTTGCCCCATCCCCAAGCCTTTAACAAGAGCAAGTTTCCTTGGATGCCTTCGATTGTTCCAGAGAGTATGGGTCAGAATGCTGTTTGCACATTAAAGCATTGACCCAGAACCCCGAGTGCCCTATTATAATTGAGCACAAACTCAAGGGATGAGAACCATCACCTTCCTAAGTGAAAGGTGGGTCATGAATCTGAGGCAGAAACCCCAGCAACAACCCATTGCCTTCCTGTGACTTGCAGTGTCAGGGGAATGGCACGTTGTAGCTGATGGACATCCCTTCATGGATCCCCCTTATGTAGGAGGGGGACACAACCACAGGTGCCAATTTGGATTTTCTTTTCCTCTTCTGCATGTGCTACCAACTCTGACAGTATTACTGACTGGTTTCAAAGGTTCTGCTATTTGGGGGTTGGTTGGTTTGTTTATGGGGAGGAGGCCGAGAGCATTTTCAATTCTGTGCCATGTTGAATGAGACTTTTATTACCCTGCTTTTGCAAACATATTCTCTACCATAATTTTCAGGATTACTTTTTTTTTTTTTTTTTTTTAGGCCCAGGTAACTAGTGATGACCAAAAACAAAACAAAACAAAACAAAATAAATTAAACAAAATAAAATGCCTTTTACGATGAAATGCAACAAGTGTTTATTTGAGATAGAAAAAAAAAAGAATACTGATTCAGGAAGCAGTGATTCAGGCAGAAGTCTAAATAGTGTTCTGATCAAAAAGACAAGACAAGGGGTATTTATGAGAAAGAAAAGAGTAACAATCACATCAGTTGAAGGAAAGCATTTCTTCTGTTGTTGCAGACAAGCTCACAAAAGTGATGGTAATTCTTTTTCTTTTTTCATGGATGAAGGTTTTACTTTTTTCTATTGTCTTCAACTGAGAGAAATATATTTCACAAATATCCTTTTCTGCAAATAACTTCTTTGTGACATGCTTAGACTCCAAATCTGTGTACCAGCTCCTTGTCCCTGTTTCTCTTGCTTCGATAAAGTAATCACATCTGGCTTAGGAATGGAACATCCCAATGAGACCAAGTTACTGCAGCTCTCCAACATTACATCCCTGTACAAGGCCCTCTGAACAGAGTCCAGGCACTCCCACTCCTCCTGGGAGAGGCCTATGGCCACGTCTCTGAATGTCAAGGATATATGGGCCATGGGTTCAGAACTGCAAGAACTTGTCAGTCTTCTTTGGCCTTCCTCCACTACGAAACATAGAGTCCAGGGAAGCCAGGGCTGATCTGGATCTTCAGATGTGCAACAACTTCCCTCTTCCTCAGGAGCCTCATTTGGGAGAATGGTAGGACTGGGGAAGAAGGAACCCATGAAGAACCAAGGCTTTCTTAGATTGTAGACAGACCGAGAAAATCCCCTCTGGGGCCACATCTGCTCTGATCTCACATAGGTAACCAGACAGGAGAGGAAGGCTGGACTCTGTCTTTGAATTCATGGCACAGTCCTAGGATTAGAGGTATGAAAATGCTGTGGTTCCAAAAATACAGGGGTACCCACAGTGCCTCTGAGTAGGGAACCTCTCATCATTTGGTCCCAGAAGTCAGTCTCAGGGACACTTCTAGCTCTGAAAGTCCCATCCCAAAGCCCAGGACTGTGTGCCTTGTTGCTGGGAACCCTTATCCTAGGGCTCAATACACTATCTGACTTATTCTTTGGGGACATTTTTCTGTGCAAACACTCGGGACTGTGCGGAGAGGGCGGGGAAAGCACCAGGGGCCGTGATGCTAATTCTAAGCAACTATTTTTAAAATTTTCAGTCCAGTAGCCATCTAATCCAGGAGTCATAATATCCGCTTTTTTGTTATCTTTGCAAACAGCTCTTTGGGATGTAATGTTGCTTTAGACCCAGTCCGAAGGTTATTCTGCCCTGTTTTGACATTCCAAAGGTTTGAGGCCAGAAGTGTACAAGGCAGGTCCTCTGGGAAGGCAGCTCTGGCTCCTTTTTAAAGTGGTTCTATTTTTCACTTTTTTTCATTTTCTCCATTTTGATCAAGATCTTTCCTCGAAGGCATTGCTGATTGATCATTGGAGAGCAGTTCTGATCAGCTATTAAAAGGATCATTTATCTTTCATTTCCGGGATGGCTAATTTGGGGCACATCAAGTCATTATTGGTCCCTCTTGCCAGGAAGGCTCGTTTTGGGTACGTCATGTCCCACATAGGAGGGAAAGTGTTTTTGTTTGTTTGTTTGTTTTGTTTTGCTTTGTTCTCCTTAGGAGCCTTGGGCCACATTTGAGCCACAAGAGTGCCAGAACAGAGGAAGACTTGATGCCATGTTTCTTTAAGGGCAAACGTCTTCTGTAGTTTCTTGAGGTTATTCAAGAAAGTTTCATAGGCCTTAGTGATCATCTCAAAGCGTTGAGCCACCATTATGAGATCAGCGTTTTTGTAACATCGAGCTGTGCAAAGCAAAGTTTCATGACAGCAGGAAACTCTATATTAACAAACAAAATGCTGAGTCCAATTTACAGAACGGATATGAACCAGTAGGCATGACCTGGGAGCAGTTGCCAAGACATTAAAGCACCATGGGATTTCAGTGCATATGGTACTTAATCATTTGGTTTGTGCCAAGACTTTATTTAACTCCATCTTTAGTTGACCAGAGGTGTTTTATCTGAGTACAACAAGAAGTAGGAACAACAAAGCAGGTCCCACCGTGCTTAGCTAGGATATGGTCAAGAGTGATTTTATTGTCTAGCATAACTCATGCAAGAAAAATTTTTTTTATTTTCTTTTTTTTTTCATTTTATTTTTTGGTTATTCAATTACAGTTGTCTCATTTTTCCCCCATTGCTCTCCCCTCCCAGCCCATCCCTTCTCCCACAATTATATCCCTCCCCATTGTCCATGTCCATGAGTCATTCATATACGTTCCTTGACTAGACCCTTCCCTTACTTATCCCCCTTCTCTCCCTCCCCCCTCCCCCCTACTGACTATTATTCTACTCTTTGTCCTATTTAGTTCATTTGTTTGTGTTGCTCTTTAGTTTCCTGTATTGGGTGATATCATATGGTATTTTGTTTTCTTTGCCTGGCTTATTTCACTAAGCATAATTCTCTCTAGTTCCATCCATGTTGTCGCAAATGGCAGGAGTTCCTTCTTTCTTTCTGCTACATAGTATTCCATTGTGTAAATGTACCACAGTTTTTTGATCCACTCATCTACAGATGGGTACTTAGGTTGTTTCCAGCACTTAGCTATTGTAAACAGGGCTGCTAGGAACATAGGGGTGCATAAGTTTTTTTGAATTAGGGTTTTAGGATTTTTCGGGTATAATCCTAGCAGTGGAATCACTGGTTCAAATGGCAGTTCCATTTTTAGTTTTTTGAGGTAATTCCATACTGTTTTCCATAGTGGCTGCACCAGTCTGCATTCCCACCAACAGTGCAGTAGAGTTCCCATTTCTCCACATCCTCGCCAGCACTTGTTGTTTGTTGATTTGTTGATGATGGCCATTCTGACAGGTGTAAGGTGCTATCTCATTGTGGTTTTTACTTGCATCTCTCTGATGGCCAATGATGTTGAGCATTTTTTCATGTGCCTATGGACCTTCTGTATGTCTTCTTCGGAGAAGTGTTTGTTCAGGTCCTTTGCCCATTTTTTAATTGGGTTGTTTGTTTTCTTGATGTTGAGTTGTATAAGCTCTTTATATATTTTGGAGATCAGTCCCCTGTCTGTGATATCATTGGCAAATATCTTTTCCCGTATGATTGGTTTCCTTTTCATCTTGCTGATGTTTTCTTTTGCTGAGCAGAAACTTTTTAGTTTGATGTAGTCCCATTTGTTTATTTTTTCCTTTATTTCTCTTGCCTTAGGAGATGTATCCGTGAAGATATTGTTACGTGTGATATCTGAAATTTTCCTGCCTATGTTTTCCTCTAGGACTTTTATGGTATCACGGCTTACATTTAAGTCTTTAATCCATCTCATGCAAGAAGATTTAAATATTTTTTCCTGGCTGGCTATTGTTGTGGCAGCCATTGCAATTCCTCTAAGGTTTTTGATAACTCTGTAATTAGGTCTTTATTCATTGCAATATCTGCCCAAGGTGGGAGGGGTATTGCTTCAAATCTGGTACCTTTACTGGGGTTGACATCACCAGGAGTCAAACCTCCTTGACTGGGTGTGGAAACAGTTGCACATTTTGACCTGAGAAGTAGGTTTAGAAATGATACTCACTGTTGAGTTATTTTTGTGTTCAGAAATCACAGAGAAAAAGTAAATGATATTTAGTTTAATGAGTGCTTGGCCTCTCATAGTGACTGTGAGATAGGAAGCCACAGAAGTAAAGAAAAGAAACAGGGAAATGGAAGGTGTACATTACACAGGACTGTTCTGGAAATTTGGGTTAGTTTGTCCACAACAGATGGCAATGGCTTCACTTCCTAGTAATTTTGAATATCAAATCCTCTGTTGGTGGAACAGCCCAGTTGGGTTCAAGAGCTTTCTTTGAATAGGAATTGTGAATCCAGGAGTTAACGTTTTAAAATTTCATCATACGTGGCTTAGTTAAGATACCTGAAATTCTATAAGGTTCAAGTAGGGAGGGAAAGGGAAATGTTTTAATTTTGCTCACATAGGTATAATTTGACAAATTGCTGTATGTAGGTCATAGGCAGCTTAGGCGAAAAAAACCTTATATCTCACAAAGATTTAAAAGACAGTGCTATCTTATATAAAAATCATAACAATTATAATCACCCTTGTCTGTTTACATAGCCCCATGTTATTGTTAGTCCTTGATGATCTTAATCTTTTTTAAATTTTATTTTCCATTACAGTTTACATTCAGCATTATTCTGTATTAGTTTCAGGTGTGCAGCACAGTGGTTCAACAATCATATACTTTACAAAGTGATTTTCCCAGTGTTTCAAGTACTCACCTGGCACCACACATATCAATACTTGTTACAATGTTATGGACTTAAGATCTGTTAGCAGTTTTATGAGTCCGGTTTTTCCTTAGAGTCCTATAAATCTTTATTCAATTGGGTGTTATGTTTTTAAAGTTCTCACAAACCTACATTTTAGACTATTTGTCAGGGATTTTTTAAAAATGAATCTCTCCAGGATGAAACACATCAGTAGGGACATTGTTTCCCCCCAAAGCATCTGAGTAAAACAATAATTGTCTATAAATGATGGGAGACTTAAAACTGGCCATGTTTAAATATCTGGTGAGAGTTTACATGCATATACATAAAAATAATGTAATTGACTTAATTGTGTCTTCCAATCTTAGTTACCTTGGCCATATATAAATATCTTAAGACACCCCCTCCCCCTTTTTAGAGTGTCTCATGGCTAGTTTCTTTCTTTCTTTTTTAATCTTTATTGTATTTTTTCCATTTCTATTCAGTCCATTTACACCCCTTCTCGCCCCAGCAATCACCACACTGTGGTCCATGTCCATGAGTCCTTTTGCCCTTTTGCTCAACCCCTACACCCCCCCCACTAACTGTCATCCTGCTCTCCATTGATGAGTCTGTCCCCATGTTTCTTGTTAGTTCAGTTTGTTCCTTAGATTCCACATGCGAGTGAAATCTTATGGCATTTGTCTTTCTGACTGGCTTATTACACTTAGCATAATGTTCTCTGGGTCCAGCCATACTGCCGCAAAGGGTAAACTTTTCTTCTTTTTATTCTGGCGGAGTACTAGCCCATTTTGTCAATGTGCCATAGTTGTTTCATCCACTCTCTGTTGCTAGACCCTGGGCTCCTTCCATATCCTGGCATTTATAAATAACCCAAGTCCCAGAATCTCTGTCTGCAGGTCCAGGAGACAGCACAGTGGGCAGAGGAGTTGTCAACGTCTTGCAGGGAAGGATCTCTGGAGCCAGGTGCGCAGCAGGGCAGGTGAAGTCCTCCGTCCAGCAAGACAGAGCCTCTGGTGACTGATGCCAAGGAAGGTCAGTGTGGCCTAGAGCAGCAGTCTGATGTGTGGAACTCGGCTGTCGCAGCAGTGGTCTGGGGCCTGCCTCAGTTATACCTTAAAAGTGCTGTGTGGGAGAAAGACAGGCATGGGGAGATGTGGGAAACAGACAGGCTTGGTTTAAAAGACTTTGACCGCTGTGCGGAGCTGCCCCCCCCGGCTGGGCCCTTAGCCAGCAGGTTGTCTTCCATCCCTGCTCTGAATCCTACCCTCCAGGAAATTTTAAAGTTAGAACAGAAATACAAAGTGGCTTTTAAGGAAAAGGGAACCCGCTCTGTTTTTCTCTATAAAGCCTCAAATCCTTGTCAGTAGGATGTGAAAAATAGAGCGATTGAGTAAGAGTAAATGTTTTTGAACTCGTGTAAAATACCTGGGAGCTTCAACCCTGTATTAATCTGCGTTTCCCATTGTTATTACTCCCAACCGTTTGGTGAAGGGCTACATGTTTTTCTTATGCATGTCCCACATAGAAGGTAGATACAAACCCTGGCTAATAAAGAAACGAGGGTGATTTTCCTCAGAGAAAACCCCCTCCCTTCCTTCCTCAGATGGTGAGTATCTGAGTAGTTTCTTCATCCACTCTGAGGGACACAGAGTTTCTCTCAGGTGGCACACAATGTGGGACAGAGGACTCGCTGAAGTGCCACCAGCTACGAGCTGAGGACTGTGGACAGCACACCTAGGCAGAGGGGGAAATTGGCCAAATCATCCGAACAGAGGGACTGCAGCACCGCTTCTTTGGTAAGGCCACCGGCACACTTAGTTAAAGGAAGGGAGGTTTTTCTGCTTTTCTAAAATATCTCCTCTTCTAAAAATTTCTCAGCTGTTCTGTTCCTGTCTATATACTCACATTCATTTTCACTCTCTCTTCTCTCAAAAACATCACCACAACACTGCGGGCATGGGACAAGTAGTTAACATGCCCGCTAGGGGTACTTGCCGATATATAAGACTCCCATGTCAGAATAAACTGGAACATGGACCAGGACAGAAACACTAGGTTTCCCACCAGCCAGAAGGCAAAGTCCACGCAATGCTAGGCACACTGTAAAAACAATCACAGCCCCATCCCCATGGCACTTCCCAACTTAGGGTTTATATATATATATATGAGAGAGAGAGAGAGACAGAGAGAGAGAGAGAGAGAGAGAGAGCTAAATAACTTCCTTTCATAAAATTCTGTTTCTATTTTCTTTCTATCATGGGGACGGGTCTTTCTAAACAACAGGATGTTTCTTTCTCCTGGCTCTTTCGGTTCCTAAAAGCTGCAGGATGTCAGGTGGAAAAAAAGAATTTACTTAGTCTATTACAGGCAGTAAATCTGCACTGCCCCTGGTTCCCAGATAAAGGGGTCATATGATTTAGAGGTTTGGGAAACAGTAGGACAGAAACTTAAATGTCTCCAGGAAAACAGGATCCCCATAGGTCATCAGAATTTAGTTACTTGGGGTGTAATTTGTACAGCTTTAACTCCCCTGCATATTCCTTCAGTAGAAACTAAAAGTAAAGTAAGCGAGGAGGAAATTTCCAGTTTGGAGGATAATGCTGCCATCTCAAATATTCAGGAGAAGGAAAAGTAGAAATTAAATATCTATGATGAAAATTTTGCCAAGAAAGCATGAAATCTGCCACCCACAGGGGTCGTAGAAGCTAGGACCACCCTGCCCATGGCACCTCTCCCACCCTGGGACAAAGAACCTGAAAGCTGGCCTGCGCCAGGGCCAGCGCCACCGTCACCGCCACCGCTGATGCCGCTAGTTAATGAAACCCCCACAACTATGCTTAGCAGCCTTCGGGAAGCAACAAAAGCCAAGGATTGGATGGCTACTTCAACTTTTCCTGTAATTGTATAGCCCAAGCAGGCTTACAAATTGCACCTGAAAAGGTACAGCAGTCAATGCCTTGAAACTACTTAGGTTATGCGCTCTCTCATAGAACTATTCGACCTCAAGTAATTCAAATTATTCCACCAAGGCCCTTAACTCTTAATAATCTCCAACAGTTATTAGGCACTATCAACTGGATATGGCCTAGCCTTGGCATTACTACCCATCAACGGACTCAACTTTTTAACACCTTAAAAGGAGACTCTGATCTTAATACTCCCCAAACCCGTTTTCCACAGGCATTAGAAGCATTAAACCTTGTCAATCAGCATATTAGTAATTGGCCCCTAGAAAGAATTAGCCCTTAGTATCCTGTCAGGCTCTTCTGCCTTCCAACCTTAGGTACTCCTACCGGATTAATAGGCCAATTGCAGCCACACCTAAGCATGATGGAATAGCTATTTCTCCCTCATCAGCCTCAACGCACTATCATCACTTATATAACAGCTCTTTGCCACTTAATTCTGAAGGTCCGTGAGAGGACTCAGCAACTTCTTGGCCAAGATCCAGCGGTCATTCATGTTCCTCTCATGCAGCTTTATTTACAGCAAATGTTTCATCAATCTTTAGAATTTCAGTGTGCTATGGCTGATTATATAGGAAAAATTGAACTCAGTCTTCCTTCTGACAAAACTTTTGCAAAATATTCCAAAATTAAACAGTCGACTAAAGGATAAATTAAGCCAGACACCAATATTGGGAGCAAAGACGATATTTGTAGATGGGTCAGGAAAGTCAGGCAAGGCTGCCATTACCTGGCAAGAGGACCTAGAATGAAAACATCGTGTCACTGGTGGACACTCAACTACCCAATGGGCAGAGGTCGCAGGAGCCATTATGGCTCTGCAAGCAGTGGCCCCATGAGCCCTTAAATTTAGTTTGTGACTCAGGGTATACTGTATATACTGTTATTCATCTAGACCAGGCCCTAATTAAGGGGCTTCTTGATCCTCAATTATTCAATCTGTTTTTGTCTTTGCAAAACCTATCGGATAAAAGGGAGCACTGTTTGTTTATCACCCATATTCGCTCCCATACAGGCCTTCCTGGCCCTATGGCAGAAGGCAACAGCCGAGCTGACGCCTTAGTAAGCGTCATAACTACCTTTCAAAAGGCAGTTGCCTTGCATCAATTTTACCATCAAAATAGCCATACGCTTTGCCAAGAATTTAGCCTTCCACACTCCCAGCCCAAGCAAATTATCAGAGAATGTGCAGACTGTCAGGCCGTGGGCAAGGCACCCCCCAGCATGGGTGTAAACCCTTGGAAACTAGCCCCACAAATAATTTGGCAGACACACGTCACTCATTACCCTCCTTTTGGAAAACTTAAATATATTCATATTTCAGTTGACACCAATTCTGGAGCATTACACATCACTGCTCTTGCAGGAGAGTCAGCAAAGCATATTCAGACACACTGGCTCGAGGCGTTCAGCTACTTAGGACGTCCGCAACAATAAAAACTGATAATGGACCAGGCTATATAGCTCGCTCCACCCAGGAATTTCTACAAAGATGGGATATTAAACATAAAACAGGCATTCCTTATAATCCCACAGGCCAGGTCATTGTGGAAAGAGCCAATCATACTTTTTAAAATCTTCTCAAAAAACAAAAAAGGAGGCATATGTAGTCCTCTCCCAAAAATTTAACTGTGCTAGCAGTTATACATATAATTTTTTAAACCGTAATGACTCTCCTACTTCAGCTATTGAACGGCATTTTTGCTGCCATGGACCAGAGGATAGGGGAACTCGCCCCCTAGTGTTTTATACTGGAACCCTCAAGGAGAAGGAACTTGGGAGGGCCCAGTTGATTTACTGACATGGGGAAGAGGGTATGCATGTGTTTCTACCCCAAGAGGTCCTTTGTGGCTTCCTGCAAAGGGAGTAAAGCCATTCCATGGGTGACTAACATCTGCTGCTCTGGTGGGAACCATCCCAGGATGAGCAGCCCAGGCGCCTGGAGGATGTGACAAAACAACAAAACAAGATGTCAATGGATGAGCGACGCCGCCAGTGCCGAAGCCGTTGGAGGCGTGATGCAAAAACGAAAGCAGAACGTCTTTTCCCTGGAATAACTTGGGAAAAGTTAACAGCCCTCAACAAAGAGACTTAAAAGGTTCTCCAAAACACAGGGTCAGAGGACACCCTGGAGAATAGATTCCTGGCCTATATGGCCATAGAGTCCTCTAATTCGGCTAAGGTATTACTTATAATTGCCTTACTGGCTTGCTTTGGAGGCTTAGGCCTAGCCTCAGAGCCCCATCATATATATTGGGGCCATGTTCTGGACCCATCTACCTTTAAACTTCAACCCTGGTGGCACTCAGAGCCCCCACTGTCCTCTAATGACAGTAAATGGACAGGAGGGACATGGCTCCCACCTGATGGGCCTCTGGAGGAAAAACGACATTGGCTGCATGCCCCGGCAGGCACCACTTTTCTAGCAGAAAAATTATCCGTCTGTTTTTCTATCCTAACTAATACTTTATGTTTACCCCATACATTTCAATGGTATGCTTACACAATCATTGAAGCAGCCTCCTCCCCTTCATTGTCTACCGACTTCTTTCTAATAGGTTCAGTTGGGATTAATCTGACTAAAAATGGAGACAGCAGTAACCCTCCTGATATTTTCCTTTGCCAGGCCAAGACTCAAATCCCACCACGGTGGCTTGGACTTCATATGAGGCGATAAGCCTCCATTTAAACAAGTCACCCATACCCCATTAATTGCGCAAAATTGAGATGCAGGATGGGTCACATATACCAGTAATGGTCCAGCAAAAGCTAATGAAATATACCCCATCCTTGGCTGGAGTAAAGGAGGGTTGGGAGCTCCAAGCATTAGAATTGTTGCTCCAGAACATACCAGCCCTTGGCACAGTAATTTGTGGCATATTGGCCTTCCATTTATTGAACGTCTTAGAGGCCATGCCCATTATGAGGCTGAAGGGCCATATATGTCCTATACTCCTGATATTACTGATAATTCCTGGGTCACCCTTTGTACTTCTCACCCATATCTCTTTTTAGGCGCTCCAGGACTGCTTCAACTGACTTATAACAATGTTTCCAACTTATATAACCTCACTCTCTCAACAGGTTCCATTTATGCCTGTTGCCTTACTCGCAGCAATGTTACCTGTCAGAACATGGAGGCAGCTAGAATGCACACCTGGAATTTTGGTATATGCTGATCAACCCGGTCTTGGACTTGGCCATTCCCAAAGATATGCTGATGGATTTAGCAGTTCCCAAAAGATGTGTTGATGGACTGAAACCATTCCCAGGGGAAAGGGTAATGGACCTAGCCCAATATGTTAACTAACCTGGTGTGTGTGTGGGGGGGGACAATCAGATGTCAATGATCTACTGAATATGTTGATAAGCAAACTCACCCTCACCAAAATGTGTGGTTGACAAGTATAAAAAAGGTGCCTGCGGAAGTACAGGGGGGACTCCTACAGGCCCACGAGGAGGACCGGGAGTCCCCATTCCCTATTCTCTGTTCTCTGTTCCCCTTTCCCCGTTCTCTTTCCCCTTTCCCCTTTCCCTGTTTCCCATTCTTCATTTCCCATTCCTCATTCCTTGTTCCCTTTCTCCCTATTCCCCTTGCTCCTACAGGCCCTTGAGTTGGTCTGGGAGCTGCCTCTCCCCTCCATCCTTCCCCCCTTTTCCCTCAATAAACCCATTGCCTGATCCCACAGTGGTCTCCGGGTAATTTTTCAGAGTAAGGCTGCCCTGAAATTTTGGTGCCGAAACCTGGGAAGGGCTCCAAGAGTGGTTAACAGCATCTTGTGGACAGGGGAGCAGTGGGCTGTGGCAGCACGTCCCAGACTTACCCCCTGACCCGCCGGTTGGAACCCTCTCGCACCCTCCTCCCACACCTTGCTCAGAGATCTGCCTGTCTCAGGACCTCTGTCTCTGGAACCTTTGCCATGTCCTGCCCTCCATCCACACCCAACACCAACTAGTCGAGTTTCATCTCATTGGGTGAGTCTCTTGTCAGGTTGACCGTCTCGTCTCTGAGCCCACTGGGGTTCTGCTTGAAAACCCTAGGCCTATGTCTGTCTTCCTTGGGGCCTCGCGCCTCTCCTCATTGGACTTCCACTGGCGGTTGGGGACGCCCACCCCATTGGCAAGTTCGTTTCAGGCCTTTGTGCCCTGGAGCCTTTGAGCTCAGTTGGACTTCCAGAGGCTGCTGGGGACACCCTCCCCCTGGACAGTTCACTCGGGGCCTTTGTGCCTCCTAGAATTAGCGGCTTAAGTGGGGACACCCCTTAACCCTCTTGATTCATTTCGTCTGAGGCTCACCCTCTGGATCGTTACTCTCAAGTGAAGCATATCAGTCCCTACTTAAAAAGCTAATTTCTCTCTCCACTGTTACCTGACTTCCAGATTTTTACTGCTCTGCACAACTACCTCAGGCATAACAGCAAATGGCCCGAAGTTCCATATGCAGAGGCTTTTTAAAAATTTTTCACAGCAGACCATCCCTTTGCTCCTCCTACTCCCCCTCCAACCTATTCTCCTTCAACTGACCTCCACCTATGTTTCCTCTGCGTCAAAAAGCTCCCATGACCACTCCCATTTCTATCTGCTTCACAAAGTAGTTGCTGTGTTTGTTTTCCAGCCAAGCAGCCACCTAATCACCTAGCAGGAGGTGACGCTATTCATTGACTGCCTAACCCAAGCCTTGACAAAAAAGCTATAAAAGTTTTTCTTATATTCGCCTAAAAGCTAAGGTTCTGTTTAGTAAAATAATTATGTATTGTGGTATATTACTTAAGTACTTAACTAATGTTCAGAAATTCATGTCTCAATGCTAAGAACTGAATTTTTTTCAGCCTATTGTTATATACTTTTTATTATCACTTTAAATAGTCAATATCATTTCATAATATATATTCCTTAAATCAAATGTTTGACAATATTTCCAGGATTTAAAATTTAAAGGACTTCTCTCTATAGCTTGGAGGTGTTTCAAAGGACCCTTGAAATATCTCAAGGATTTATTATTTTCTTCTTACCAAAAAGGAAAAAACCTCTAGACCAATCAGGCTTAAGACACTTTAAAATACTTGAAAAGCTTTGTCAAGTAAAAAAAAATTACAAAAATCTCCAAAAGTCTACAAAATTCTAATTATTTATAATTCTAATAATTATTTTAAAACGTAATATTGCAGATTGCATATACTACAAAGCAGCTAAGCATGTAAGTCATAAATAGTCTATGTAAATTAAAAAAAAAAAAAAACCTGACACTTTCAAACTCCAGCCGTTTTTCAGCTGCAGCCTTTCTCTCCAGCCCCTGCCCTGCGAGAGCAGGACAGGAGTAGGGTGGCCATTCTAAGGCAGGAACTCTTAAAAGTCACTTTTGTAATAGAAGCTGGCCAGATGTTCATGGGAAATTGCAAAAGGTGAATAAATGGGCCATATAAAACAGTTAAAAAACTCCTCAAAAAAACTCAAAAAACATACATTAGAAGAGAGGAGGAGAAGCAGAAGTTTGTTTAAAGCTGCAGGATATCTCTGCAAATCTAGGAACTTGTAGCTGCTAGATACTGAGTTTGAGAATAGTCCTTCACAGTGTGGAAAAAAATAAGGATTGGAAGCACGTTATGGTTAAGTCTAAAGAAGTAAAAAGTATTTTAGGAAGTGTGTAAATATTGCAGAGGGTCTGTGGAAAGTTATAAATATAAATGAAAAAGGGTGTGAAAGTTTGAACCTGAAGAAAAAGAAATCTCAGCTGCTTATTTTCTGATCTTCTGTTTCTGCTCTGGAAAGGAAATCGAGGTTTCCCAGAGAGAGTTAAAGCTTCACACTATGTAGGAAAGTGAACAAGGGAGAGCGTAAGGCATGGAAATGAAGAAGGTATGTGAAAGGTATATAGAAGTTTTGTTAGATGGCTTTAGTAATGGAAAGTTCAGGGCACAGGGATCCAATTTTAGTGAGTATTAGAAGGACAAATCAGAGAAGGAAAACTCTGACTCCAAAACACCTCCGCTGCCTTGCGGCATACCTCTTCAGGGGAAAGGCTAAGGGAGTAAACCCCGACAGAAAATCCGGAGCCGGAGTCCCTAAGGCGGTTTGATGTTGTAGTCAACACCGGCAACTCCTGCGGCGCACCTGAAGCCAAGCTGTATTGACTCCGTCTTTCCCTTGGACCCTTCAGCTGCGAAGAGAGGGGGGGTCTGCTGCATGGGCAACAGCAGACCCTCCATATCACCCTGCCCAGGCTCTGTAGCTTCAGCTTCACTGGAGAGGACACTCCAGCGTCATCACAAGATGTCGATGCAACACGGGAGGAGACAGATACCGTGTCACTCCCGAGTTGGACTGCACAGCCATTCTTGGCGGTGCAGATAGACTCTTAAGAAGCTACACCATCGTCTCTGGAGACGGATGGCTGCCGACGACGACGGAGAAGGACAAGAATTTTCCTTCCTCATTTACATTTTTCTCCCTACCTGATCCCTCCAGAATTTGGCTTTCTGAGGGAGTGAGTGAAGACTCCATGTGTCTTTGCATGAAACTAGTAAAACAGGTTGTTAACAGGGATTTTGTCAACGGAGACTTTGACTGGAACGTCATGCCTGAAGGCGGTGTGCCTGGGCTCTGGTTGTTACCAGAAAGCCCCAAGGAACTGAGATTGACTTTCAAAGCCCATGAAAGCCCACAAGAAAAAAGCCTGCTACGGTGGTGGGTTATGCAATTCGTGCAATTTTTCATGGGAAGGAATGAAGGTTGCTTTCCTGAAAGATGGCTAAAAAAAACCTTAAGGCACAATGGAAAACCTCAAGGACTTGAAAGAAGCAGGTGTTTACAGGCGAGGCAAGGTGGCTAGTGTGTGGCTCAGTTTCTGTGCCTTGAAGTGCACAGTCAATCTGAAGGGTCCTTGTGTAAGTTCCAGCAAAGTGGACTTAAAGTTCATATGTGATCAATGGCTGCTCTTGTTGTGTTCATGCAAATGAACAGGCTAAATTTAAACTGGACTTAATACAGTCCCTTTAATGACAATGAAGGTGATTTTAAGGAGAAAAGTTGATATTTAAAGAAAATCACAATGCTCACCGGTAAACTATAGACTGTCAGAACATGGAGGTAGCTAGAATGCTCGCCTGGACTTTTGGTATATGCCAGTCAACCTGGTCTTGGGCTTAGCCATTTCCAAAGATATGCTGATGGACTTAGCAATTCTCAAAGGATATGTTGATGGACTGAAACCATTCCCAGGGGAAATAGTAATGGACCTAGCCTGATATGTTAACTAACCTGGTGTGTGTGTGTGCGGGGTGGGGGGGTGATCAGATATAAATGACCCACTGAATATGTTGATAAGCAAACTCACCCTCACCAAAATGTGTGGTTGACAAGTATAAAAAAGGTGCCTGCGGAAGTGCAGGTGGGACTCCTACAGGCTCATGAGGAGGACCGCGAGTTCCCATTCCCTGTTCCCCGTTCCCCACTCCCCGTTCCCCATTACCCATTCCCTTGTTCCCCATTTCCCTTGCTCCTATGGACCCTTGAGTTAGTCCCAGAGCTGCCTCTCCCCTCCCACCTTCCGCCTTTTCCCCTCAATAAACCCATTGCCTAATCCCACAGTGGTCTCCGGGTGATTTCTCAGAGCAAGGCTGCCCTGACATTACCCAGTTCAGTTTAACCACTGTTTTTATAATCCGTAGACAGGCCAAGTTGTGGCTGCCTGCCAGTTAACGTTACCAGAGAATGGGAGACCCAGGAAGACTCACAGCCGTTAACCATGCACTTTCCCTGGTGCAAGTGCAGCGATTTCTAGGTGTTCTCATCGCATGCATTTTCTCTGCTATTACCATTGTAGCACTGTCCTGATGCAGTTCTCCTTACTAACTCCACACAGGAAATGCTTCAACAAACACAAATTGACCAGGAAATCCTCGCCCGGCTTTCAGCCGTGGAGTCTGCAATGATATGGCTTGGGGACTGGCAGGATGCCCTAGTTACCCGCGAATGGCTCACCTATGACCCAGAGTCCTCCAGACTCTGTGTCACCCCTTTAAAATGGAACTCCAGCCAGCATTCATAGGAGGAGGTCCAACGTCATCTAAAAGGGGCCTTTTCCCCTAACTTTAAGGGCCAGGTGAGCCAGTTACAGTTTGAGCTCCAGCAGCAACTTCAAAACATTAAAAAACTAACTGAGCAGAAGGTTTTTCAAACTTCGCAAGAAAACTAACAATGATTCAACCCTAAAAACTGGTTTTAATGAACTAAATTTAAGACTTTGGATGATGGGAGCTACTGGATGCATTCTAGTTATTGATATACTCTGTGTGTTAAGGTGCCTTTGCAAATTGTTTGCTCGTGACAAAATACATGAAAAACAAGTAGCAGGTTTCATTGCCCTTACCTCAATATCTCAAGTACTTAATAAAGAAGGGGGAGATGAGGGGGACAGAGAGGCATGAGGAAATGTGGGGAACAAACAGGCTTGGTTTAAAAGACTTTGACTGCTGTGCGGAGCCCCCCCCACCCCCCCGCTGGGCCCTTAGCCACCAGGTTGTCTTCCATCCCTGCCCTGGATCCCCTCTGGGAAATTTTAAGAATACAACAGAAGTACAAAGTGGCTTTTAAGGAAAAGGGAACCCACTCTGTTTTTCTCTAAACAGCCCCAAATTCTTGTCAATAGGAGGTGAAAAATAAAACGACTGAGTAAATGTTTTTGAACTCATGTAAAATACCTGGGAGCTTCAACCCTGTATTAATCTGCATTTCCCATTGTTATTACTCCCAACCACTTGGTGAAGGGCTGCGTATTTTTCTTATGCATGTCCCACGTAGAAAGTAGATACAAACCCTGGCTAATAAAGAAACGAGGGCGATTTTCCACAGAGAAAACGCCCCCTCCCTCCCTTCCTCAGATGGAGAGTGTCTGAATAGATTCTTTATCCACTCCGCGAGACCCAGAGTCTCTCTCAGGGGCGCATGCCACCCTTCTGAGTTTTTTGATGTGTCTTGGCACCCGTGATGCCAAGTGAGGAATTTACCCAGGAGCCTATGGGTGGCACATGGCTGTTCTGCTTGGCACCCCTGATGGCAAGTGTGAGATTTCCCCAGGAGCCTATCTACGGGTGGTCCCGCTCTGCAGACACGGCTGTTGTGATCACGTGTGCAGATGCCCTAGCTGTGTCTCCTTGCCAGGTCTGCTCTGACTTAAGTAGTTTCCCTCTTGAAGCAAAGCATCACGGCTGACTGACAGCTATCACGGTTGACATGACTGACTCCACTTTGCTTTATATACTTTATGTTCTCTTGATCTGACCGATGCCATTTTATCGGTCCTGCTCTCACAACTGGGTAGCTCATATGAGGCTTGTATACATTAAATTTAAATCAAAGTTCCCGGACTCAGGTGATAAGTTACAGATATGCTCCCCATCACTTACCTGAATACTGCCTTCCTCACTTCCACTCTTCACAATGCTTCTGCTCTCTGCCCTGGTGATCTGGAGGCGGAGACTGCAGGCATCTGCCGCTGATCCAAGGGAGTTCCTGCAAGTTCTTCACACATTTCTTTGGCAGGTAGGTGGCTCAGGGTTAGTGAAGGCAGTTCTGTCGTGGATGGCTTAGTTGCCCTTTAGATCGCTGTTTTAACACTGTGCTTTACAGCAGGTGAGCCTGCCCCCGCCAGCCCCTTTGTGATACCGCTCTCCATGCAGGTCTCCCCTTTGGGGTGAGGTTCCCCTGGTCACCCCATCTCAGTCCCTCCTGCCCTTTTCTGTGTGGTCGCGCTCTCATTTGTTGTTCAGGAGGAATTTGCTCTGTGTATGGGTGTACAGTCCCTGCATCCTACCCTGCCATCCAGGCCCCGACTCCAAGATAAAATTTTAAAATCAAGCATGCAGGTAGTGGTTCCTCTGACCTGGAGCCCAGCTCAACATCGTCTGGGCTGACTGTGTTTCCTCTCAGCAGAACACTCCTTCCGTTGCAGAGTCCTTGCCAGCTTTGCCTCACTCTGTACCGGATGTCGGGCTCCTTGGGAGCAGGGACCATCTTCTTCACCATGATACAACTCCTAGTGCCCGGCAGAGCCTCTGGCACAAGTGGGCACTCAAGTACTTGCCAAATGAGTGGTCTCTAGTGCTTCTACTCAAACTGATGGAGGGTATTTTAGCCACACCAAAGCACGGGATACCCACTCTCCTAACAATCACTTGGGCTAGTCTATAATGTGGTGTAAATTGTGTCAACTTCAACACAAGAAAGGTACTTTGCTGTTGCTACTGATAATCCAATTCTCTGAACTGGTAAAATGAGGTTTAAAGACTCCCGTTGGCTTGCAATGTATTAAGCACCCACTCCCCCAAACCCAGCCCCTGCCTCCATCCCAGCAACCGCGCTATATGTTAGAAGGAAAACCAGCACAGGGAAGTCGGAGCTTCTGTCTGATGGAAAAGGGCCAGAGGTGGACTAGCCCTCCCCTGTGCAGACTTCTGGGGATCCTCCACAGGCCCCCCTGAATGGACTCCACCAGGAAGCACAGACAGAAACTATGGACCAGGTTTCCCTTCAGCGCCAGAAGCACGCGCAACAATAACCACGCCTGCTTCCACGCCCATTTTTTTTTTTTTTTCTTCAGCTCTCGCCCTAGCCTTAATGAGCTGTGACACAGAACATTGTGTACATTTCAGATGTGTGCTGGGGTGATCTGATACATGTATTCATTGTGGAATGTTTACCCAGATACGGATAAGCACAGCCTCCCCTGGACATAATCATTGGCATTTGGTTGCTTAGAGTATCTTTCAGGTAAACCGCAGAGTACCTGTCACTCAGTCAGCATGCTGTAGGGTAGGTCCCCGGACCTTACTCTTCCTCTGAAAGTTTGTACCTTTTGACCCATACGGATCCATCTCCCCCACCCTCTACCCCTCATGTCCCCTTTCTTTTAGATACCTAAATGGTATTAGGTCAAATCCACTGAAAGAAACTATTTCCAGAGGAGGCCAATTTTGTGGGGGTGGGGAGGAGGATGAAAAGGGAAGCGGTGGGGGCGCTTCTTCCCTCTCCACGTGATCTAACCCTTTAGACTATCCTGAGAAGTTCAATCCGTAATCGCAGGACTAGCCTTCAGTTTGTGACTTGGAAAAAGAACAGCAGGTATGCTGTTTGCTCAAAGTGGTTCTGGTTAAAGGACTGAAGGGACTGTGTCAGCACAATTATGCACTGGCAGGCTTTAAAAATTCAGACCGCAGTGAGAACAAATCAAAGCAACATTAATCGATTTATTGAGGAAATGTCCACACTGCTAAGTAACAGCACACATGTCAGCTAAGCTTCAACATCAGATCATCTTTGTTTTTGCATTACAAACAATCTTTTTAAGGTGCAGTGCCTCATTCATGCGGGGTGTGAGGCTGGTCAGATCACTGGAAAGAATGGCATGAGAGGTGTGTGAGGGTGCGGGCGGGCGGCAGTGCGGGGTGGGGGGTCGGGCGCAACCAACAAGAAAGATAGTAAGAGGGAGGAGTTAAGCAATCTACAGGGCTTGTTGTTTACTCTCAAAACTTGGGGAAGGGCATCTGCTCAAGGGGACATCACCTGCAGCCCTGACCAGGGAGTCGGGGGCGGGGGGGCAGTGGGGCTTACGGGGCCTGGGCTGCAAAGGATGCCTTTGCAACTGCGGCTGCCCCCTCTGAGGTGTCGCTCTTCTTGGCGACACACGGAGGTATTTCAGCAGGGCCCTCCCCCACCACCTTGACCTTGTGCTCGCCCTCCCCAATGGCCTTGCCATCCCCCACCACCTTGATCTTGCCATCCCCTACGACCTCGCCCTCCCCAATGACGCTGCCCTCCGCGGCTTTCTGCTCCGGGGCCTGCTCTCCAGGCGGCTGCTGCTGGCAACAGCGCACGTTGCGGGGGCGGTGGGATGCGAAGCGCGGCGGTGTGCCCTCGGGCCCGGTGATGGCAGCAGCGGCGGCGGCCCCAGCCTGTGGCGCGGCAGGCTGGCAGGCGGTGGGAACCTTGGCGGCAGGGCGTCGTCGAAATGCTGCCGGGACACTGCGGGAGGGCAGGAAGCGGCCCGACAGGCGGCGCCTCTGGCTCTGCTCCGCGGCGAGGTCTTCACTGTGGCCGGTGCTGGCATCGATGGCAACGACGGCGACATCCTCCTCAGCTCTGCCGTCACCGTGGGGCTCCGGGGCACCATGGCGGGGCTCCGGGGCGCCACGGCGGGTGTTGAAGCCATAGCGGAAGCCCTTCACGGGGGCGCCGCCAGGCCCGGTCACGTTGGAGGCCTTGGAGCCACGCTCGGTCTGCACCACGTCGAACTCGACGGCCTCTCCGTTGTCCAGGGTGCGCGGGGCGTCCCCGGTGATGGCCGAATAGTGAACGAAGGTATCTGCCTCCATGCCGTGCAGGAAGATGAACCCGTACCCGAGCTTCACGTTGAACCACTTCACGATTCCGCTCACCCTCGTGGCAATGACCTCCCCGGGCGCCCTTCCCTCGGAGCCCTCCCCCGCCGTCGCTCCCAGGGTCGGGGTCGGGTCTCCATCGCCCGGGCTGGTGGCTAGGGCCCCGGGAGAGTCCCCGCCCCCCGAGGACAACAGGTCTTCCTGCGCGGCCTGGTCGGAGACTGAGGCAGCCAGGCCCTGTAGGGCGGCCTCTCCGGCCTCACTCATGGGGCCTGCTTTCTCTCCTCCCTCAGAGAGAGTGAGGGAAGCCTGCCCGGAGGGGATGGGGTGGGCGGTGTTCCGGAGGCGGGGGGGCTCACCGCAGGACAGTCTCCGGTCAGGTCCAAGGACTCTCGGCTTCGCTCTGCGACGCTCTCGAGAAGCCTCAGGCGAGTCCTCGGGAGGCTAGACGGGCACCAAAGGGCGCCTGCGCATGACGTCACGAAGGGGCGCCCTAGAGGTGGCTGTAGCTAGGGGGCGGGGCCTAAGCTGCCACGTGCTCACGGGGCTACGTGCTCCGGGGGCTACGTGCTCCGGGGGCTACGTGCTCACGGGGCTACGTGCTCACGGGGCTACGTGCTCAGGGGGCTACGTGCTCCGGGGGCTACGTGCTCCGGGGCCTACGTGCTCCAGGGGCTACGTGCTGACGGGGCTACGTGCTCCGGGGGCTACGTGCTCTGAGGGCTACATGTTCCACGGGCTAGTTGCTCCGGGAGGTACCTGGTCTGGGGGCTACGTGATAATGGGGCCACGTCGCTGTGCCTCTTGGTCCCTGGTGGAGAGGGGGCACCCAGAAGGCTCGACAGAGGGGTCTTCTCGAAGACTGTCTTGCGTGCTTGAGTGCATGTGAGGAGAGGACCCACTTTCCAGCCCCTTCCGTTGCTTGGGGAGGTCCAGAGCCTCCTGAGGGCGCTCCCCAGGGGCTCTCTGGCAAAACCCTGCTCCGCCCCCCACCCTCCTCCTCCTCAGCCCCTTGTCTGCCACCACCGGGAGTGGGAGTGAGGCAGTTTCTGTCCTTGGAGGCAAAATGACAACCGCCTGAAACAAAGACCCACTCAGAGAAGCCCACTGCCTTTTGGGTTTCCGCTTTTTTCTTTAGTGTTTGTTTTCCTGCCCACGGACACAGGAAGCCCGCCAGGGCAGAAGGCTAGGCCTGAGAGGACATTAAACTGGCACAGGCTCGTGTCCACTAACGTGAGCTTTGTCAACTAGCGAACCTGCCGAGGGGGACGCTTTGCGGGCTAGACTAGTGTGAAACCCCCCTTGAACGCTGTGGCGTTCTCGCTTGCGTAAGCCGAACACTCAGGCAGAGCTCAGGCTTTCACTGTCGCTGCGAACATTTTTTGTTTCTCAGATAGCTCTCAGGTCTTCGTACTCAATGGAGCGTTTGATTTAATGATATGTGTAAGAACAGTGTCGCTCAGAGAACCATGAGGACACAGCAAGCATAAGGAAAGAAGTTTATTGAGGGAAATTAGCAAGCGCGGAGAAAGCCCGACTCAGGTCCTAGGGAAGGAGGGGGTTACTTTATAGCGGGAAGAAAAAAGAAACGATTGAGTTCAGCCGTTATCTCGCAGCTGTGAGTCTAGGGCTGATCAAGGCCAAACGGAGCTCGGGTTGATGTACCCCACTATCAGGGGAAACTCCCAGACAGGTGCAGGCGGGGGGGGGGCGGGGTATGGCATGGGAACTGAGGCTGTTAATATGGACACTCTAAGAATTCGGCCCAACTTCACTCTGCGACATGTGGGAACTCAGTGACGCTGACAGATGGAGCCCTGACCCTGTCTGAGGTCTTGTCTGCGTTTCCTCTCATCGTGGCCGCCTAGCCGCTGCCCCAAGGCCTCCCTCCAACGGCGCAGCCAGAGTACCCGCAAGCAGCCTTCCCTAAGCCCGACTGTGAGTCTGCTTTTTCGAGTCTTATTCTGACTCAGGGCCAGCTGTGCTAAAGTCCAGCTAGCTTTCTGAAACACAGCCTTTCTGGAGGGATGGCAGAGCATGCTCAAGTAGTAGATTGTAACTGATCAGAAAACCTACTGTTCACCTGCTAGTGAGAAAAGGGAGCCATGTTGGCCTACCATTTTAGAATTTACAGAAACCTCTCACGTCCTGTGCATGTGATCCTTGCAACAGCCCACCGTAAGGAAGTGGGACAGCTCCCGTTTTGACTTCAGTTTGACAGATGAGGGAACAGGGGCCCACATGTAGGAGGTTGCTTGCTGATGTTCAAATATTCCGTATGAAGTGAACCCTTAAACTTACCTCCAATTAATTTCACTCCAGGTCCAGGTCTCTTTCCACCACACCTCACTGGTCTTCATGTACAGTGCCATCGCCTGTTTCATCGACATCAGAGACTAGCAACCACCTCCAGAGAGGTCGTGGTCTCCTACAACCCGGGAAAGAACTCAAGAGACCCCTCTTGTGCAGCTTGTTCGTCTCCCCTGTGTCCAGACTCCTGGGCATGGCACTCTCCAGGGGCAAAAATTGCCTTCACGTCAGTTAATCAGCTCCCCCTATACCCTACCCAGCCACACATGATAACCTTCTGCCTGCAGCCCAATAGAAAGCAAACCCTCCTTCCTGCACACTCAGGAACCGTTTCCTCACTGTGCTGCTATGATACAAGATGGAAAACAGGGTCTGCAGTTTCATTCGACGCCCAAAAAAGCACTTCTGCAGGCATCGTCTCTCATTGTTGTTTACAACAAGCGTGGGAGAGCGGCACACTGCTGTCCATACCCTCACCTCACAGACAGTAAGCCAGGGCGGTCGGGCATGGAGGAGCTAGCTAACTGACCTACCCGAGGCCACCCACCGACTGAGTGCAGAGCCAGGATAACGCCCCGGGACCTTCCAGCTGGCCCTCTGATTCCCAGTCTGCCGTGCTCTGCGTGGCCCCGTGAGGCCACTTCTATGATGCCGTCCACAGTGCCTTCTTTCATGTCCTGAATACTCTCCTGGCCACTTCCCACACTTGCCATGCACATTCCAATCTCTGCGTCTGTGTTCGCTTTTCCCTCATTCTCCCAGGAATCCTTTCCTCCTCTGCTCTGCCTGTAGAGATCTCACTCACCCTTCCCGTCCCAGTTTCACAATCCCCTCCCACACCCGAGTCCCGCCTCGATGTCTTTCCTCTTGGAAAGCAGGTAGCACTTACAGCCTGACAGTAATGGTGACTCGGCTTCTTTCCTATGGCTAAGGTTTTCGGTCTCACTAGTACTCCCCGCTGGATTCTAAGGCCACTAACAAGTGAACATTTCTTCCTTCTCTCAGTTTCCTCTTCGAGTCTCACGGTGCCTGGAACAGTGCTGGCTGTATAAAGGGCCGCCACGTGTTTGCACTTGTGAATTAAATCTATGCCTCCCCCCGCCCCCAACCCAAAGAGGCTGCATCCTTGCGTTCCTTACAGTTACAGGCACTGTGCCAGGTACAAAGTAGATGCTAAGGAGACTCTCTGAGCTGGACTGAGTATGTCCTCTTGAGCCCACTGTTGTTGCTTCTGTGATATACAGGAAAGTGCCTTTGAAGCCATCATGGAGATCACTTAAAATGTCCCCGTTTGGGTGTATTTTATGCAAGAAGGAAGGCTTTGTGAAAATAAAGATTATGACATTAATCAGTAGTTCATGCGTAAGGTTCAATATGCTGAGCCCACCGTATTATTTTCATTGAAACAATCAGGTTCTGTTTGTATCTCTTTTTCTTTACTTTGCACTCATTCATCCTGTGAAGCACAGTATTTCATTCCTATTATATTTAAGAGCTGCAGGTTAATTCACGATCATGCCACACTGATCCATGGGTTTATCACTTAAAGATAAAACCTCTGCTGCCTTGGCCACAAAAGGGGGCAGAACACAGGGGATCAGAGTCCATTCAGGCCCCTGATGAAAGGTAATAACATTATCTAGCCGATGAGTAAAGAAGCCGGTGGCCTCATAAGAGGACAGAAATGCGTCAGGACCTCTTTTCTTTTCTTTTTTAAAAATATGTTTTATTGATTATACTGTTACAGTTTTCCCAATTTCCCTTCCCTCTGCTCCCCTCCACCCGGTGGCCCCCCCTCCAGTTGTCCCCCCCTTTTAGCCCATGTCCATTGGTTGTGCATACAGTTCTTCTCAACCTCTTCCTGTCTATTCTATTCCCTCCTACTATGCTTCTTAATTCCTGTACTATCTCCCTCCGTCTCCCCCTGCCCCCTCCCTGCTGACCTCTCCACAGTATGTTCCCCATACCTATAATTCTTTTTCCACTCTCGTTGCCTATTTAGTTTGCCTTTGTTTTGATTCCCTAGCTTCTGTTGTTGGTCCTTGTGATGCAGTTTTCATTTTATTTTATTTTTTTTAATTTTTGGTTTTTCAATTACAGTTGTCCCCTTTTCCCCCAATTTCTCTCCCCCACCCAACCCACCCCCTATCCCGCAATCATATCCCTCCCCGTTGTCCATGTCCATGAGTCATTTATACAAGTTCTTTGAGTAAACCCTTCCCTTACTAATTTTCATTTTAATATTCATAGTTTTGATCCTCCTTTTTCTAAACCAGTACCTTTGACATCTCATATAATAGTGGTTTGGATCTAATGAACTCTTTCAGTTTTATTTTGTCCTGGAAGCACTTTCTCTGCCCTTCTATTCTGAATGACAGCTTCGCTGGATAGAGTATTCGTAGCTGTAGGTTTTGGATTGTCATTACTTTGAATATTTCTTACCAGTCCCTTCTTGCCTGCAGGGTCTTCCTTGAGAAGTCAGCTGATAGTGTCATTGGGACCCCTTTGCACATGATTCTTTTCTTCTCTCTTGCTGCTTTTAAGATTCTCTCTTTATCTTTAATTTTTGACAATTTGATGATAATGTGTCTTGGAGTGGTTCTCCCTGGGTCCAGTTTTTCTGGAACTCTCTGTGCTCCATGGACCTGTAAGTCTATTTCCTTCCCCAAGATCGGGAAGTTCTGCTTCATTATTTTTTCACATAATTTTTCAATTTCTAGTTCTACTTCGCCCTCTGGCAATCCTATAATCCATATGTTCGATCTCTTATAGCCATCCCAGAGGGTTCCGATCCTCTCCTCACTTTCCTCACTTCTCGTTTCCTCTTTCTGCACTGGTTGACTGTTTGTTCCTTCCCTATGTTCCCGTTTGTTGATTTGATCTCTGGATTTTATTTCCGCACCACTTGTCTCGTATGTGTTTTCATTCTTTTCAGTATGAGTGGCTTTCAATCCTTTCTCATCTTGTTCCAAATCTTTTGTTAATTCTGTAAACCACGTAATTACTATAGCTATGAATTGAGCCTCTGAAAGGTTTCTTGTTCATCTGTCTGATTTTTCATCTGCTGCCTGGTGAGCTGCGTCACTGGGATTTCTATAGTTGTCCGCCTCATTTTGACAGATTTGTGTTTTGCTTTGCTTCTTGGACAGGCTGTGGGGTGGCGGAGCCCGCGTACTCGTCAGAACCCGGCAACCGGCAGCGATCCGCTATCTTTTTGGCCATGCTGTGGCGCTTTGTCGTCACTACCTGGTGACCGGTGGCGATCCACAACATTTTGCGCCACGCTGTGGGGTTTTGTCATCACTACCCAGCGAACAGTGGCAATTCGCAACCTTTTTCGCGGCGCTGTGGCACTTTGTGTCAGGGTGGTGGTCCAAGATGGATTCCTGCCGTTATTCTCCGCTGGGAGACCTGGATCCATCCTCCCGCCCTCAGGGCCTCACAGTCAGAGGCAATGCGGGGGCTGCCTTTCCCCGAGTCGGGGGTCACGATCTGCCGCCTGATTTGCTCTTCCTACCTGCCCAAATGGCACCGCTGGTTTATAACTTCATACGTTGGGCTTCCATGTAGTTTTATTCCCTGGAATTTCTAATTATCATTTGTTTTGAGGTAGTTGTATTCCTTTCTAGTTGTAGAGGGAGACGGAGCGTGTCAGTCTAAGCCGCCATCTTGGCCGGAAGTCAGGACCTCTTTTCTTGCCCATTCACTGGCGCTTCCTGTTTCAGAGTCAGTGGGCTGCCTCTCTTGAGTGCTGCTTACTGTCCAATGCAACAGAAAGCTAACATACTACAGACAGAAATAATAGAAGGAGAGCTAAGAAACGGAACTGAGGACGCCTACTCCTGCCCCACATCATGCCAATGGCCGTGGTACACACCAGGGTGACTCCAGGAATACTATGGGTGTCAGTAAGTGGTTTAAGATATGGCCAATGTCACAATCTTCAGTGCACTCCCTGCTGAGGAGCTAAAAGTCATTTGGAAGAGCTAGGAGTCTTGATTCAGAAGGCCTGGGTTTGACTCCTGGAAGGGCCTCGTGTTGTCTGTTTAGCCTGGAGCAAATCACGTCACCTCTCTCGTCGCACATAAGAAGAAACTATGGATGCCTTCCCTAACTAGTTCGTAAAGTTGTGGTGGCAGTTATGTAGAATACTTCACGTGAGCAGAAGAAATGATGCAAACCCTAGGCCGTGAACATCTTGCCACACAACACGCTCCGTGTTAAAATGAAAGTCAATGAGGGAATGAAAAGGAAAAGACTGGGAGAAAGGCACTGTGATGGTTAATTTTATGCGTCCGTTTGGCTGGACCAGGTATGCGGTCAAACATTATTGTGGACGATTCTGCGTCGGTGCTTTTGCATGAGAATAACTTTTAAATCCATGGACTTTATGCGACTCTCCACCTATAATGAGGGTGGGCCTTAGACAGTCCAGTGAAGGTCAGAACAGAACAAAACTTTGATCTCCCCGAGCAAGAGGGAATTCTGCAGCAGATGGCCCTTGGACTGCATCTGCAACTTTGGCCCTTCTCTGTGTCTCCAGCTTGGTGGCCTTTGGACATAAATTGCAGCCTCGGCTCTCCCTTCAGTAGCCGGTCTGTGAGCATATCCTGTAGATTTTGGACTTGCCAGTCTCCATAATTGTAGAAGCCACTTCCTTGAAATAAATCCCTCTGCCTCTCTGTCTCTCTATCTCTGTTTCTCTTCTTCTATGCATGTGTGCTTTCACACACACACTTGCACATATGCGCACACACATTCGTGCATCCTGTTGGTTCTGTTTCTCTGAGAGCCCGGTCTCATGCAAACTGTGGTACCAGGTCTGTTTCTAAAGAGCAGAATCTTACTAATGAATTTTTCGAATTGGTTGTGAGGTTCCAGGTTTCGCTCTTGGAACTGATTATATGGAAAGGCACTGATGACCGCATCGCCAGCTGTCAAGAGCCCTCTGGTTGTCTGTGGTGTGATGTGGCCGTAGAGACACACAAAGTCTCACCATTGCATACTCCTAATCAAGCACTTAGAAGAGACAAGGAACTAAGTGGCCATGTGTACGATACTCTAAAACATTTTTGTCAAACTAAAGAGTATAATGAGAATGTCTGGTCACTCCTAATGGCACTGGTCCGTGTGGGAAAAGAAAAGGATGAACTCAGAGATGTCAAGGCCCTGCTCCAGCACCGCTTCAATGACCTGAAAGCTTCTGTTTCTGCCCTGAAAGGGACTCTTCTTTTCTGCAACCTCGAGGCTGAGCTTACTGAAAACAAAACCCGGCACCTTATTTGGTGAGTGGCTGAATTACAATGCAAATTGGATTCCTGAACTCCCCCTGTATCTACCATAAAAGTGAAGGCATCAATTGGGGAGGAATGGGATCCTGCACATTGGAATGGGAACATGTGGGAAGACCTTGATGAAGCTGGGAAAGTTGAGTTCCTAAACACTCATGAGTCACCTTCCCCAGTGGAAGCAGCCTTTCCAAACCCTGTAGAAGTGGCCTCTCCCCACCCCAACCCCCACCCCACCACCAGTCTAAGGAGATGAGCCCTGAAGTGCCTCAGGGAAGTGTCACAGCCTCCCCGGAGGAAATGTCCTTGGAAGGCACTGCTGATGCTCCTCAGGCCTCACTACCCATCTCTGCTTCCAGACCTGTAACAGGACTCCCGTGAGGTAAAGTGCGTAACCCATGAGGACGTGTGCTGTACTACAAAAGGGCTACTAGGTTTTTCTAATTTATACAGACAGAAATAGAGAGGCATGCATGGGGCTGGATGTTAAAGGTGTGGGGTAACACTGGGAGGAACATACATTTGGATCAGGGAGTGTTTACTGACACGGGTCCACTAAGCAGAGATTCTGCATTTATCGTTGTAGCTTGGAGCTTTTGAAAGGGGTCTGTGAGTTTGTTTTGTTGGTCAGCTAACACATGGCCCTGAATGTGGCCAACAGCATGTGACCTGGAAATGCCAGACCTGCCCTTGGTTTTCTGCAGAAGAAATGACTCAAAGGCTTGGGGCGGTAGGAGTGTTACGGTGCATTTGCTACCTAACACCTGGTCGCTCACCGTGGGAGGGTCCACAGAACACATAGTTCACCATGGCTGTGAGAAATAAACATATGAGGGGAATCCCAGCATCCTTGAAGAGCTCCATGATCACTCTTCTCCACAGATTGAAAATTAAGACTGCCACCCGGCCACTTTGGATTTCTGATGCCTCTGAATCAACGGGCAAAGAAGGGAGTTGCTGTGCTGAATGAGGTTATTGATACTGACCAGCAAGGGGAAGTGAGACTTCCTGTGCACAAGAGAGGTGTGGTGGAGTAGGTCCAGAATACAGGAGACCCCTTAAGGCATCCCTTAGTAATAACATGCCCTGCAATTAAACTCAATAGAAAACTATAACACTCCAATTAGGCGGGGTTACCAATGGCCCAAACCCTTCAGGAATGAAGGACTGAGGCACCCTGCCAGATGAAGAACCATGAAGCTGAGGTGGTGGCTGAGGGCCGGGATATGGAATGGGTAGTAGATGAAGGTATTTATGAATCCCTGCTGTGGCCACATGACCAGCGACCAAAAGGGAAACTCGAATTGATCTGAGCATTTCTTCCTTGCTTTATTATGAATATGTTCCTAAGCAAGTTCCTGTCTGTGTACCCGATATGTTTTTCTTCCCTTGCTAGCCCCCTATCTTGTGACATAAGATGTATTGACCTGGTATCATATTATTTAAGCGGTGTCAAATTTACATCAGAGTAAGTAGGTAAGGGCAGCGATTTTCAACCTTTTTCATCTCACGGCACACGTAAACTCATTATTAAAATTCGGTGCCACACCAAAAAACATACTTTTTGCCGATCTGACAAAAAAAAAAAAAAAAACCACGATAGTTATAATTTGGGTTCCTTCACACTTGAGGGCTATTGTTGTGTTGGCTATTGTCACTTTCTAATTTATCAGTCTAAGGGAAAAGAGGTCAGTGCCCTTGACTAAGTAGTCAGGTATTGCGTCTTTAAAAACTTCTGGTGGCACACCGTTTGCAAATCAGTGAGTTAGAGGATATCAAGGAGAGAGTAAACATCCCCCAAGGACTTTGCATCCTCTTGTTGTGAAAAGGGGAGGGTGTGTCCATTTGTGCACAGGACAGTTGCATCCTCATAGGTGAACGAACGTACGTTTTGTCATTGTGTTTATTTGGAGATGGTGTACAGTTTAAGGAGATGCATGTGGGTACCAAGATGATAAGGGGTGAGCTTGTGATGGTTAGCCATATGGGTCAACCTGGTCGGCCACCGTTCTCACCTGTGTGGGCAAAGTTTATCTCTGCTGTTTCTGTGCGATTATTTTGGATGAGATTTTACATTTAAACTGGCAGACTCTGAGGGAAGCAGGTTGCACCCCTTCACTGCATGTGGGCATAATCCATTCAGCTGAAGGCTTGAACAAACCTTCCCCTGATCAAGGAGGATCCTGCAGCATCTGCTCTTTTGTGGTCTCCAGCCTGCCAGTCAGCTGACAGGGTTTGGAATTGCCAGTCTGCTGTTGTAAAATGCACCAGGATTTGTTTTAGTCAGGTGTGCTAAGATGACAGAAAAAAGCCAACTGCCTCTGAAAGATGGGTGTATTACTCACAGTTACTGAGAGAATGAAAAGCATGGCACAACAGTCACTGCCATAGGGGATCACTTGCAAGGAGAAGCAAAGAGAGAGGAGCTTGTACAAAGCCCTTCTTACCATGGTGGAAGGACTTGGCTAGGTGGAGATGTCTCCTATTGGGCAGGAAGCAAACACAAATATCGAAGCTTGTGAATGGAGGGTTTGTATGAAGAAAGATTTTTCCACACCAGAATAAAAAAAAAAAATGGCACCGGGAATGTGGCGATGCAAACAACCTGCGTCATTAGCATAGCCCCATGATCTCAATACATCAATTAAAGAATATCAAAAAAATACTTATCAGTTCCGGCGAAGATGGAGGCCTAGACAGACACCCTGTCTCCCTCCACAACTAAGAAGGAATACAACTACCTCACAACTAGAGACAACCAGAAGTTCCAGATAATCGAGCTGCATGGAAGGCCAACAAACAAGGATATAAAGAAGAAATACTCCTCCAGACAGGTAGGAGGGGTGGAGCCTGGATGAAGAAGACACGGTGTTGTGGCAGCAGCGGCAGCGGCAGTGGCAGGCCAGTGGAAAGCACAGTCACACGTTTTAAAAAGTCGAGAGGGACACCTGGGGAGGACTCCCAGCACCAGACCAGACCGAGCAGCTCAAGGTCCCAGCACTGGGGAAAATCACGTCTCATTGCTACTGACTGTGCAAACCAGTGGGGGTTGGGGTGAAGGAAGAAAGTGCCAGTCTCTCGATAGAGTCTGCTTGTTTAAAGGGCCCCTATGGTCCTAGAACGTTCACAAACCCACCCGCTCTGGGAACGATGGCCACGGCAACGGCTAGAGAGGCGCCAATCCCATACGGAAGTGGGAGAAGGGCCTGGAAAGAGAGCGAGTGCTGAGCAAGCGGCTTTGTTCCCTCTCAGACCCCTCCCCAACATAGAGTTCCACAACGTGGTGAAACAGGTCGTCCTTTACTGATACATACCTCAGGCTTCATCCCTTACAATGTAACAGGTGAGACAGCTCTACCTAAGACACAGAGGCAAACAAACACAGGAGCCTCTCAAGATGAGGAGACAGAGAAGTATGGCCCAAAAGGAGGAACAGATCAAGGTTCCAGTGGGAGAACTAAGCAATGAGGTTATGGCCAACCTCACAAACGAGGAGATATCCAACTTAACGGATGCAGAGTTCAAGGCACTGGTGATAAAGATGCTGACAGACTTGACAGATATGCTTAAATATGGCAAATGCATAAGGGAAGAAGTGATGGTTATGCTAAATGAAACAAAGGAAAATCCACACTGAACCAACTGTGAAGGGAAGGAATCCAGGATCAAATCAATTACTTGGAACATAAGGAAGATAAAACAGTCAACCAGTAAAGAATGAGGAAACAAGAATTGGAAAAAATGAGGAGAGGCTTAGGAACCTCTGGGAGAACTCTAAACGTGCCAACATCCAAACCATATGGGAACTGGAAGAGGAAGAGCAAGAAATTGAAAGTTTATGTGAGAAAATAATGAAGGAAAACTTCCCAAATTTGGCAAAGGAAATAGACATACAAGTCCAGGAAGCACAGAGAGTCCCAAACAAGCTAGACCAAAAATGGACCACACCAAAACACATCATCATTAAAATGCCAAAGGTGAAAGATCAAGAGAGAATTCTAAAAGCAGCAAGAGAAAAGCAGAGAGTTACCTACAAAGGGGCTCCTATAAGACTATCAGCTGATTCCTCAAAGGAAACTTTGCAGGCAAGAAGGGGCTGGCAAGAAGTATTCAAGGTGATGAAAAGCAAGGACTTACAACCAAGATTCCTCTATCCAGTAAAGCTATAATTTATAATGGAAGAGCAGATAAAGTGCTTCCCAGACAAGATAAAGCTAAAGGAGTACATCATCACCAAGCCATTATTATACGAATTGTCAAAGGGACTTACTTAAGAAAAAGAAGATCAAAATTATGAATATTAATATGACAACAAACTCACAACTATCAATAACTGAATCTAAAATAGAAAAACAAAATCCAACTAAGCAAACCAGAATAGGAACAGAATCATAGGTAAAAAAATAGTTATCACACCTCCATAACTGTGAGAGCCAATTCCATAAATCTTTCTCTCTCTTCTCCCCCCCCCCTCTCTCTCTCTCTCTCTCTAATTTGTATGCTAATCAGGCAGAATGCGTGATCACTGCTCTCAATCAGAAGTAAAATGTTGCGGGTAACTGGGAGGCACTTTGTGTTTTCCTACCTCATTGCCATTTTCTTTCATATACACACACGCTTCCAAGGGATGACTATGAATGTGATGTTCGATGTGGTCAATTTCATGCTCCTACTCTTTCGTCATCTCTGTCTCCTACCTATTCTAACTCCCTCCAGTCCCCAGGCAACCACTGATCTGCTTTCTGTCAATATACATTAGCTAGCATATTCTGGGATTTCACATCAATTTAATCCAAGAGCACACACTCATTTTTTTGACTTTGTACCCTCAACATATTGAGATGCGTTAATGTTGCAGCATGTATCAACAGTTCTTTCCTTTTGCTCTACAAGTACTCCATTATGTGGAAATGCCAGTTTGTTTATGCATTTGCGTGTTGAACATTAAGGATGTTTCCATATTTGGTTATTATACACAAAGCTTCTCTGAACATTCATATACAAGTCTCTGTTTTTACGCAGGCTTTCCTTTGTCTTGGACAAATTCCTAGCCCTAGAGTGTTTGGATAATGTAATAGCTGTACGTGTAATATTTGAGGAAACTGCTTGCCATGATCTGAATGTTTGTTTCCCTCATGAATTCATATTTTAAAGTCCCAATGCCCAGTGTGACAGCATCAGGACGTGGGGCCTTTCGGAGGTAAGTGGGTCATGACAGCGAAGGCTCCATGAATGGCATTAATGGCCTTGTAAAAGAGGCTCCGGAGAGCTAGCTCATCTGCCTACCATGTGAGAACACAGTGAGAGGGGACTGGGACCAACCAGCAACAGGTCTCTCACCAAACCAGGTTCATGATGGCTCCTTTATCATGGACCTTCCAGCCTTCAGAACTGTAAGAAACACATTTCTGTTATCAGCCATCCAGTCTGCATAATTTTCTTTATAGCAGCCTGAATGGACTAAGACAAGGCGCCCCGTGCTTTTCCAATGCAGCTGTACTATTCTGCATCCCCGCCCCCGAAGTATATTCAAGTTCTATTCCTCCACAGCTTTGTCAACACTTGAGGAAATTGGCATTATAACTTTAACCATTCTGACAGGCACATAAGGCTCCAGGGTGCCTGTGGGTGCGTTAAAATCCTTTTTCATTCTACATTTTTAGTTTTTAAAATCATCACACTGTAAAATGTGGTGTTTTCCTTTTTATCTCATCGTTAACCCAGTCGACGTTTAGTAACATGTTGTCTAACCTCCGTCCATTTGTGTGCTTTTCAGTTTTTTCTTGTAATTGACTTCCGGTTTCATGCCACTGTGGTAAGAGAAGGTTCTTGATATGATTTCAGTCTTCTTAAATGTATCGAGACACTTGTTTTGTGTGGCCTAGCGTATGTTCTCTCCGGGACATTGTTTCATTCCTTGGAAAAAATGTATAGTCTGCTTCCTTCAGGTGAAATGTTCTTAAAATATCCATGAAATCCATCAGGTCTAGCGTGTCATTTAAGGATGCTGACCTTCTATTTATTTTTGTTTGTTTATTTATTTATTATTATTTATTTATTTAGGAATTTGACCTGGAAGATCTATCCATCGATGTCAGCGGAATGGTAAACCCCCCTGCTATGACTGTATTACTGTCAACCTCTACCTCTATGTTTATCATGATTCGCTTTATATATTTAGGTGAGGCTAAGTTGGGTGGATTGGTGTTCACAAGGCTTATATTATCTAGTTTCATTCATCCCTTTATTGTTATGTCATGTCCTTCCGCGTCCATTATGACAGCCTTTGTTTGAAAGTCTACTTTGTCAGGTATAAGTATTGCTACCCCAGCTTTTCCTTCCATGTTCTTTTCCCACCCCTGTACTTTCAGTCTGTGTGTGTCTTTCAGTCTGAAGTAGTCCTCTTATAGAAGGTACATATATGGGTAGTGTTTTCTTATCCGTTCAGCTGCACTGTGTCTTTAAGGGAGCATTTACTTCATTTACTTTTTACATGATTATTGATAGGAATGTCTTTATTGCCATTTTATTATACATATGTCCTCTACAGTTTTCTTTCTACTACTTAGAAAAGTTTCTTTAACACTCGTGTAATGCTGGTTTGATGGTCATGAACTCCTTTACCTTTTTTGTCTGAGAAGCTTCTTATTTCGCCATCAGTGTTAAATAAGAGCCTTGCTGCATAGCATATTCCTGGTTGTCTATGGTACATTACACAGTCTAATACCCCACTTCCGTAAAAAATAAAAAATCTTACCTTTGTGACAGAGTGGATGGACCTGGAGATTATTATGCTAAGTGAAATGAGCCAGTCAGAGGAAAACAAATACCATATGGTCTCACTTCTATGTGGAATCTAATGAACAAAATAAACTGAGGAACAAAATACAAACAGAGGCATGGATACATGGGACAGACTGGCAGCTGACAGATGGAAGTGATGTTGGCGAACTGGATGTAAGAAGGTGGAGGGATTAAGCCAAAACATATCTATCTATCTATACACACACATGAAAATATATATATATTTAAGTATATATAAATACATTTTTTCTAAATATAAAAATAGATATCTTTAATATATATATATAATGTATTTCATATATATATATATGAAGATAGAAAACAGAGTGGTGATAACCAGAGGAAAAAGAGGTCAAGGTGGTTAGGTGGAGGTGGGCAAAAAGGAAAGGGGGAATGGGGACAGAAAGAGACTTTGCTTGTGGAGATGCGTGCAACATGCAGTGTGCAGATGTTGTTTAATTGAGTGGTGCACTTGAAACCTTATGGGGTTGTGTAGACCCATGTGACCCCAACCATTTCAATGTAAAAGAATTGTTGCTTGGACCATAGGCTCTATTTCGTTCCCTTGTATATTGCCACACGTCTCGCACTAGCTCTTCACTCTGCAGGCTCATCAGGTTGTCCAGCAGCCAGTGGACGCACGTGGTCCTGATGCTGTGGAGGCTCCAGGTGTCAGCAGAGCAGTAGTAGTAGCTGCACGTGGTCTGGGCACTTAGTGACAACTCGGCCGGATGGTAGGAATATGGAATTCTGGTACGCACACATCTGTCGAATTCCTCTCTGTGGCTATAAGCACGACCTGTGAAAGTCATCCTGTAACAGCTTTTTGTGACTTTAACCACATGTTTGTGACTGAATCCTCACATATCACTGTTTTTAAGTTCCTTTGGCCTTCCCATACTTGACAAAACAATGTCTCTTAGGAACGAGTGAGACAATGGAGATCGATTAAATAAACCCCTTTCACTTTTGCAAACCGGCAGCTAATTTTTGTATTTGATTTGATAGCAACTACAATTGTTTTAAAATAAATCTGATTATTGTTTGTCCACCAATCCAATCTATGCTTCATCTAAATGTCCTCCCTGGGTGGGTGGCTCAGAGCCATCACTTTTTGAATAAGCTGAGCTTCCTTCATCACTCATCCAGACAAGCACAATCAAGGAATCCCACCTGGTCTCCAATTCCAGAGCTTCGGGGGAATGACCCTTTCTCTTATGGGTGCAGGCCAACTTTGGAGGCTGAGGCCTTAAGCTATACATTCCCCTCTCTTCTCTCTTTTATACACTCCCAACATATTTTCTTATTGCAGACTTCATTTAGGCCCCATTAATTGTTCCCTTTGTAGAGTCCCATACAGCATATTTAAAACAAAACATAAAGTTATATTGCAATATACGAATTTGGGGAACATTCTACTCCAGGCACTGTCAAATGACCTAAAAGGCTTCCCTGCATCACAGTTTTGTTTTTGGTAATTAAAATAACATTTCTTAGCCTTGTATCTCTTAAATAAGTCATACTGCTCATCAGAAGATGTTTGTATTTTCCCTCACCTTGCACTTCCTTGCCATTAAAAGGCCTACACTCCCTCAGCAACGCAAATTTGTTTTAGACTATTTAGTATCCATACAGCGTTTAATAATTTTCGTTCCTCGAAAATGAAAGACCATTTCATTCATTCTTCATTTTCTCTCACTGTAAATTTGTCACCTGCCTGGCCTGGTGCCTGGTGCTTGTGATCTAGAGTCCTGTAGCCATATGAGGATAAGTGTTTGATCAAGGCGTAATAGGATTACAGTTGAGGAAAGATGTATGTCTCTGTGCCTTGGGGGTTTGAGAAAAAGTGTTCTTGAAGCCATATCTCCGACACTGAGGAATGGGTAGTTGTTTGCAAGAAGCAGACATTGCCAGAGGCAGGGGGCTGAAGATGTGCACACAGGTGGAGAGGGAGAAAGATAAATGTGGCTAAAAGGTATTCTGGGAACTTATGATCTTCCCTAAGCTCAAGGTGTCTGTTTACAATGGAGGCATCAGCCCAGAAGCAGCTGATTAGGACACAGCACACACACACACACACAGACACACACACACGCGCACGCACATACAGACACACACACAGTTTAAAATTGTTTTATAACCAGAAACGCTATTTACAAAGACAAGTGAAAGAGCAAAGCCACCTTTATCACAAAAACAAACGGCTTCACAGCCTCAAGGAATGAAAATGCCTTAAAAGTTTATGACGGAAGTTAGGGTGCCTGGGGACAAAGCTGGCATCAAGGTGTCATTCCGGGGGAAATTTGCATATTGGCTACCTTCAAGCTTCTTAGTTACTTGTAGCTGGGGAACCTGAGCCCTAAAGGGGTTAAGGTCTTATTCCAAGTCACAGAGTGAAGGTCAGTCGCAGGCTTCTGCTGCCCAACCGCTGGCCTTAGGACTCAGCAGATGCCTCTGGAGGACACACCCGGACATCCTTCCTAAGTGCGCCTGGATTTCCCAGACCTCCAAGGGCACTGTAGTCATTTGCTATGTGAACTTGCTTAACTGTGAGCCTGACTATGCTTGTCTAGAACTCCCCGTGTGCGGCACAAAGCCGGGCACGCACGGGACACTCCATAAATATTCACTGAATAAATGAAGCTTGTGGTTCCACAAAGAATAAAAGATATCACACCCCCCCCAACATGATCAGCCAATATCTTAGGTGGCAAGGTGCCGAGTGGTGTTCTTGAAGGTACACGGAAATTCATGCAAAGGGCCTTGATCAAACCACCGGGATGTGAAAGCGGTGGACGAGCACCCACCCCAGGAGACCACAGTGCGCAGCGCCGTCTTCCTGGTTGCGCAAGCCCTTTTCTCGCGAGAGTTCCTAGGGGGCGTAGCGACAGACGTCGGTTGTGCCCAGAAGCACTCTCGGCCGAGCTCGTGAGCGTGGACGCTTTGCCTGCACAGGGAGTGTGTCCGTTGCAGTTTCAAGGTACACAGGGGCCATGGGAGCACTAATCAGCCGGTTGCTGTTGCTCAGGGCAAGACGCGCCCCAGAGCAGCGAGAGGGCCCTGCGGAGCAGTTGGAGGTGGTTGGGGCGGCTGCAGCCGTACCCGCTGAGGTGGAGGAAGCGAGCGAAGAGGCTGGGCCCTCCACCAGCCGGAGAGGCCCCAAACGGAAGGCCCGCTCAGAGGAGCGTCCCGGAGAAGGGCGCCCCCAGAAGTGCGCCAGAATCCCTCCAGCTTCCATTTACGAGAAGCTCTTCGAAATGGGGGAAGGCAGTGACGTACAGATCCGCGCACTGGGGACGGTGTGGAACCTGCACAGGGTCTACCTGTGCCAGTCGCATTATTTCGCTAGCATGTTCGGTGGTGCGTGGAGGGAAGCAACCGTAGATACCGTAGAGTTGCAAATCCCCGACGAGAACATTGATCGTGAGGCCCTGCATGAGGTCTTCGGTTCCCTGTACCGAGACTCTGTGTGCATTGTACCCAGCCGTGTGGTGCCCATCCTGGCCACGGCCAGCATGCTGCAGCTGGATGAGCTGATTGAGCAGTGTGGGGAGGTCATGAGGGAGACTCTCAGTGTCCACACTGTACGCCGCTACTACTACTCTGCTGAGAGCTACGGCCTCCCAAACATCAGGACCATGTGCTTCCAGTGGCTGTTGGACAACCTGATGACTCACCACAGCCAGGAGCGATTATTGCGACAAGTCAGCCCAGATATCATGGAAATGCTCATTGCCTCTTCAGACCTCCTAGTGGTGCAGGTGGAGATGGATGTGTACACCATGCTGAAAAAGTGGTTGTACTTGCTGATGCAGCCAGAGTGGACAGGCCCCAGCAGAGCCGTATTTTTCGAGGCCAACTTCTGGCTTGCTAAGTCCAGGACGGAGGCACTGGGCTTCCATTTCCTGGAGACCCAGCGGGGCAGAGCCTTTGTGCCAGTGTTCCGGCATCTGCGGCTAGCCTACATCATCTGTGACCTGCCCTCGGCCCGCATCCTTGACCAGGATGCGCTGATCCCCAGCACGTGGATGACCCCAGTGTACCGAGAGCAGTGGCTTGCCCTGATCCGGGCCGAGCACACCAAGGGGGTCGGGCCCGCTGACGTCCATGTGCCCAACTTCGTCAGGAACAGCATGCGGTGCGGTCGCCAGATCCTTAAGGACCTGAAGTGCAGCTGGCAGTGGGCTGGCTTCCCCTTTGGCTGGGACCTGCTGGTGTACTACGAAAACCGGCGGATCATCTTCAAGCGCAGCTCTGTGATCCAGAGCCCCGGCCTTGGGCGCGGCTTACTGTGGCACAGAAGGGTCTCCTTCCGCCTGTGGGTGGTTTCCTTGGATACCAATGGAAGAGCCATTTTCAGGAAGCGCACGGAATACCGGGTGCTTGACCTGGGAAGAGATGAAGAGATGGAGGTGGTGAACGTGGAGAACGAGAACGTGGTCTTCCCCATATACGTGGCCTGCAACTTCCTGTACGTCCCCAGAGAGGAACAGTCCCCAGAGTGAGGACCGTGCAAACGCTCAGAGAGCTGAGCGGCTGTTCCCTGGGCGCAGGGACGCCAGTCTTGCTTCAGATGCCAGCTCCCTGTTTGGGATCCGCTGGCCTTCCCCATCTCTGGTGACCTACTCTACTACTCTTCAGTTTACTCTGCTTTTTGTTTGGTTAAATAAATGTTAAAGGAAAACTTTGGTCTTTGACTTGCTGTGTTGAGAGCTGCCCTGCCCCACTCCTTACTGCCACCACCACTGGCTCCATTCAGATTGCTCCCCCTTCCTGTTTCCTGCCACTGAGTGTCCTACTTGCTTTCCATGGCTTCTCACTCTGAATTCATCCAGGCTACACTGATGAGCTTCCTTTTGTTGATTGTTCTTCAACCCAAGAGTGTCTTTACTGTTTACTGTGATGGCTGAACTAGTTTACACGCCCACCCACAGGGCGCAAGGGTTTGCTTTCCTCCACATCGTTGCCCACACTTGTTACCGCTAATCTTGTTGATAATAAACATTTTTACAAGTGTTAGGTGCTAGCTCATTGTGACTTTCGATTTGCATTTCCCTTCATGTGCCTGTTACCATTTGCATAATTTGGGGAAACATGTCGATTTAGTTCCTCTGCCCATTTTAAACCAGACCACTTCTTTTGGTGGTGGTTGTTACTGGGTTATATGAGCTCTTTATAAGTTTTAGATATTAATACATTTTCATACATGGTTTGCAAATATCTCATTTTGTAGGTTGTTTAATTTTCAGTACAGAAACTTTCAGGTCTGATATAGTCCTACTGGTTCATTTTTGTCTTTGGTATTTATGCTTTTGTTCTCATATTCAAAAAAATCATTGCCAGAACCAATGTTGAGGAGCTTCTTCCACATATTTTCCTCTAGGAGTTTTTTAGTGTCAGGTCTTATATTTACACTTTGATCCATTTCAAAGTAATTTTTGTGACTGGTATAAAACTTGGCTCCAATTTCTTTTTTTTTTTTTTTTGCATGTGGTAATGCAGCTTTCCCAACACCATTTGTTGAAGAGACTGTCCCCATTGTGATGTCCTTGGCTGCCTTATCAAATATTAGTCAACAGTATATGTGAGGGCTTAATTCTGGGCTCTCTATTCTGTTCCATTGGTCTATTTGTCCCATTTTTATGCTAATATCATACTGTTTTTATACTATTGCTTTAGTAGTATAGCTTGCAATCAGGCAGTGTGAGGCCTCTGGTTTTGGTTTTCTTTCTCATGATTACTTTGACTATTCAAGGGTTTTGTGATTTTATACAAATTTTGGGATTCTGTTTTTATTTCTGTGAAAAATTGCATTTGAATTCTGATAGGTACTTTATTAAATTTATAGATGTCTTTGGGTACCATGAGCATTTTAATAATACTATGTCAATGCATGAAAATAGAATGTCCTCTTATTTGTTGGTGTCCTATTAGATTTCTTTTATTAAAGAATCTTAGGTTTCATTGTACAGATCATCCACTTCCTTGGTTGATTTATTCCTAGATATTTTATTGTTTTTGATGTTAGTGTGAATGGGTTTGTTTTTCTATTTATTTCTCAGGTGTTTCACAGTTAATGCATAAGAAAGCATTTATTTTCTGTGTATTGATTTTATGTCCTGAAAATTTACTGAATTACATTAATTAGATCCAGCAGCTTTTTAGCTGAGTCTTTGGGTCTTTTCTTTTTATAAGATCATATCATATGAAAATAATGACAATTTTACTTTTCCTTTCTGATTTGGATGCCTTTTTTTTTTTTTTTTTTTTTTTTGTCTTGCCCGGTTGCTCTATACAGAACGTGAAGTACCATGTTGAATGAGAGTGGCATGAGTGGGCATGCTAATATTGTTCCTGATCTTAGAGAAAAAGCTTTCTAGTTTTTGCCATTGAGTGTAACATTAGCTGTGGGGTTGTTATATATGGCCTTTATCATATTAATGTATATTTCTTCTATACCAACCTTGTGCAGGTTTTTTTTTTTTTAATCAATAAAGGGTACTGTATTTTTTGTCAAAACCTTTTCCTGCCTCTATTGAGGTGACTACATGCTTTTTATCTTTCATTATATTAATGTGATGTATATTTATTGATAATGTGATGTAAATTTATTGATATTCATAAGTAACCATTTTTACAACTCACGGATAAATTCCACTTTGTCATGGTGTATAAACGTTTTAATGAGTCCATTAATTTGGTTCTCTAATATTTTGTTGAGAATCTTTGCATCTATGTTTATTAGGGATTTTGTTCTATAGGGTTTTTTTGCTTGTAGAGTCCTTATCTCGTTTTTGTATCAGGGTAATGTTCCCTTGTAAAAAGAGTTTGAAAGTGTTTCCTCCTCTTCAAGTTTTTGGAAGAGTTCAGAAAGATTCGCATTACTTTTTTTTTTTTTTTAAATAATTTATTTATTTGTTTATTTTATTTTACTTTTAGAGAGAGGGGAAAGGAGAAAGAGAGGGAGAGAAACATCACTGCGTGGTTGCCTCTCACTCATGCCCCCAAATGGGGACCTGACGTGCAACCTAGTAATGTGCCCTGACTGGGAATCGAACCAGTGACACTTGGCTTGCAGGTTGATGCTCAATCCACTGAGCCAAAGCACCCAGGGCGGCATTACTTTTTTCTTTAAATGTTTGGTAAAATTCACCAGTGAAACCGTCTTTTCCCGGAGGTTTCTCTGTTGCGCTGTTGTGATTAGTGATTTGATCTCCTTATTCATTATTGGTCTGCTTAGACTTTCTATTTCTTCATGGATCAGTCTCAGTAGAATGGATGACACTAGGAACTTATCTATTTCTTCCACATAATCTAATTTGTTGGTGTGTAATTGTTCATAGTAGTCTCTTATGATACCGTGCATTTTTGTATTGTCAGTTGTAATTTCTCCTTTTTCATTTCTGATTTTGTCTTTCCCTTTTTTTTAGTTTTTCTTGCTAAAGGCCTATCACCTCTGTTTATATTTTTGACAACCCAGCTCTTAGTTTCATTGACACCTTCTATAGTTTTGCTGGTCTGTATTTCATTTACACCCACTCTGATCTTTATTATTTGTTTTAGGTGTATGTTGTTTAGTGTCCACATATTTGTAGTTTTTTCAGCTTTTGTCATGTTGATATCTAGTTTCCTAACACTGTGGTTGTAAAAGATAGGTGTTACGATTTCAATAAGTGAGATAAGCCAGTTGGTGAAAGACAAGTAGCATATGCTCTCACTTATATGTGGAATCTAATGAACAAAAAAACCTGGCAAACAAAATAGAAACAGAGGCATAGATATGCGGAGCAGACTGACAGCTGTTACAAGGAAGGAGGAAGGGGAACTTGTTGAAAAAAGGTGAAACAATTAGCCAAAGAACATATATGCATGAACCATAGACACAGACAACAGTGTGGTGATGGTCATAGGGAAGGGTGTGTGAGGGCAGGGGGTGGGGAGTGAGCACAGGGAATGGAGAATGGGGACATCTGTAATAGTGTAAATAATAACAATAATGTTACTATACCCTAGCATGGTGATTACCAGAGAAGAAAGGGTGTGAGGGAAGGTAGTAGAGGGTATGGGGTAATAAATGGAGATGAAGGAGACTTGAGCTTGGGTGAATGCACAATACAATATACAGGTGAGGTATTCTAGACTTGTACTCCTGAAACCTCTTCAGTTTTATTAACCAATGTCACCCCAATAAAGTTAATTAAAAAGTAAAAAATGAAATTCTCTTAAGTCCTATTATGAGTCCTATCATATGTGTTATCCTGGAAAATATTCCGTGTTCACTTGAGAAGAATGTGTATTATGCTCTTGTCAGATGGAATGTTCCATAGATGTCTGTTAGGTCGATTAGGTCAATGTGTGGTTCAGGTCCATCATTTCCTTGTTTATTATCTGTCTGGATGATTATTCTATGATTTACAGTGGGGTATTGAAGTACCCTACTGCTGTTGTGTTGTTGTCTACTTCTCTCCTCATACCTATTTTTGTTTGCTTAATGTATTTAGGTGCTCCAATGTTCAGTGTGAATGTATTTATAATTATTATACCTTCTTGATGAATCAGTCCTCTCATGATGTATAATATAATGACCTTACTTGTACCTGCTTACCATTTTTGGCTTAAAGTAAACCTTTTTCTGACATAAATATAGCTCCCTTCATTTTCTTTTGGTTTCCACTTACATGATATATCTTTTTTCTATCCTTTCGCTGAGTCAATGTGTGTCCTAAAACAGAAGTGGGTCTCTCTCGGCATATAGCTGGCTCTTGGTTTTGTTTGTTTTATCCATTTAGCCACTCTGTATCTTTTGATTGGTGAATTCAATACATTTACATTTAGAGTAATTATTGATATTCAAGGTCTTACTGGTGCCACCTTATTAATTCCTTTCTGGTTGGTTTTTATTTTTATTTTTTTGTTTTTTTCCTCTGTTTTTTCCTACCTTTGTAAATTAATGGTTTTCTATGATTGTATGCTCTGTTTCCACTTTTTAAAAATGTTTTACAAATTTATAGAGTTTAGCCTTGTGGTTACTATGACACTTATATATAACATCTCATAGATACAACAGTATATTTTATGCTGATAGTAACTTATCTTTGTTCACCTATAAAGGCTTTACTCTTTTATTCCTCCCTTTCATATTATTGTTACCTCTTTTATGTTGTTTATTAGTTAACAATTTATGGTAGTTGTTGCTATTTTAGCTAACTGTTTCTTTAAATTTTATATCATATTTGAGTGCTTAACTTACAATCCTAATATAGAGTATAGTCGGCAGCCGTCCGTCTCGAGAGACGATGGTGTAGCTTCTTAAGAGTCTATGCACCGCCGAGAATGGCTGTGCAGTCCGACTCGGGAGTGACACGGTATCTGTCTCCTCCCGTGTTGAATCGACATCTTGCGATGACGCTGGAGTGTCCTCTCCAGTGAAGCTGAAGCTACAGAGCCTGGGCAGGGTGATATGGAGGGTCTGCTGTTGCCCATGCAGCAGACGCCCCCTCTCTTCGCAGCTGAAGGGTCCAAGGGAAAGACGGAGTCAATACAGCTTGGCTTCAGGTGCGCCGCAGGAGTTGCCGGTGTTGACTACAACGTCAAACCGCCTTAGGGACTCCGGCTCCGGATTTTCTGTCGGGGTTTACTCCCTTAGCCTTTCCCCTGAAGAGGTATGCCGCAAGGCAGTGGAGGTTTTTTGGAGTCAGAGTTTTCCTTCTCTGATGTGCCCTGACTGGAAGATCGAACCAGCGACACTTAGCTCGCAGGCCGACGCTCAATCCACTGAGCCAAACCAGCCAGGGGACATAGAGTATAGTAGGTATACAATATTATATTAGTTATATTAGTTTCAGGTGTACAATATAATGATTCAACATTTCATACCTTACAATGTGATTACCCCACTAATTCTAGTAATCATCTGTCACTACATATCTGTAGGACAGATTTTCAGAATAAACTATTCTTGGCTGGAAATTTTTATCTTTCAACTTGAATATACTTGTATTAATTCCACTCTTTTGTGGCCTACAGCGTTTCTAGTGAGAAATGTACTGACAGCTTAGTGGGGGTTCTTTTGTAGGTAACTTTTCTTTTTGTCTTGGTGCCTTGAAGATTCTTTTTTCACTGATCTTTGACAGTTTAATTATAATGTGTATTGGACAAGGTCTGAAAGCACTGAGAAAATAGTGTTCTGTTAGATTTGTGGACTTATAAGTCCATGTCCTTCCTCAGGTTTGGGAAGTTCTCAGCTGTTATTTCTTTAAATAAACTCTCTTCCCCCTTCCCTTCTTCTCTCCTTCTGGTCCCCTGATTATTCTGATGTTTGTCTTTCTATGGTCTCTCATAGCTCATGTAGGCTTCTTCTCTCTTTTTAAATATTTGTTATTTCTTCTCCTCTGTGTTATTTCAAAATTCCTGTCATTCAAGTCACGTATCTTTTTTTTCTGCTTTACTATACATGATTCCTGTTATATTTTTTCATCTAATTCATTGAATTTTTCAGCTCCAGAACTTCGTTTTGTTTTTCTTATAATTTTAATCTTCTTGTTAAATAATCATTTTGTTTATTTTATTCCAAATTTCATTAAATTGTGTTTCTGGGTTTTCTTGCAACTTGTTGAGGTTTTTATACCTGCTATTTTTAATTCTTTATCAGTTAGATTGCTATGTTCCATGCCTTTAAGCTCAGTTGCCAAAGAATTATTTTCTTTTTTTATGCCATATTTTCTTGATTTTTAAGTATTCCTTGTAGTTACATGTTGGTGCTTGCTTATTAAATAGCAGACACGCTGCTAACTCTTTGCTCATTGCCTTCAGCAGATGTGATGTTACCTTTAATGACATTGTTATTATCTGATGTTTCCTGTGTGTTTGTGAAGGTGGAATTGTTGCACTCCTCTTGCTCTCTCATGGTCAAAGTGTGAAACTTGTGTCTCTTGTTCTCACAATTCACCAGGATGGCTGTTGTTTTCCAGAAGGTGGCACTATAGCTTAAGGTTGTGGTTTTTCCCTTGCCCAATGACCTTGGTCTTTTTTCAGAGAGTGCTCCCTGTGCCCTTGGAGCTTGATTGCCTGGATGCCCTTAGGAGCACACACAAGGAACAGGCGGCAGAGTGGAAGGAGGTGTGGGTTAAGCACTCAGTTAGTAAGCCTCCTGCACAGCACAGTCTCTTTAATGCCCCTATAAGTTCTTATCTTCCTCTTTTCCAAGATCCTCCTTGTCCCTGGTAGAGAGCTCCCTTAGTACTCTAGGTGATCATGAAGAAAAAGAGTTTCTCTTTATGCCCAGCTAGGATAGTCAGGCACTCACTCACCACTATCCGTTCTCTCATGGGAAAGGTTGTACCCATCAGATAAATCAGTTCTGTTTAGTGTTTTCTTAGGGTAGAGGAAGCATCTAAAGAGTTTCTCTTACCTCCTTTGCTGTGACAAAATTCATATTTTTCTTTCTTTTTTCTCTATGGTGAGCTAGAGTCTCACTTCGAGAAGGCTGTACTTGGAAGATTTCGCATGCATGAGTGACTGCCCTGGTCAATACTCACCCATTGTGTGCCTGAAAGTGGCTGGAGGTGTCTAGGCAGTTTTGTTTTCTTCACCACTTTTGTAGCCTGTGTGGAGTTTTGTCTATCTCTTACAGGCAATGCAGATGGGTGAGACTCCTGTAGGGTCCCTTGGAATAAGGTACCAAAACACCCACTAAGGCTCTTTTGTTCTTATATGGAGATCTAATTCATTGATTAAGAGGGAAGACAAAAACAAGGAATTTGTTACATGTTGGTCATGTCACTCTGGTAATGTCTTTATTTAGGTTTGGTATTAAGGTAATAATTGCTTCAATGAGTAAGGTGGGACATGCTTTCTATGCTTCTATTTAGTGGAAAATCACGAATATTTGGTAATTTTTTAATATTTATAGTTTATCGTTGTAAGAATAATTAACATGACATCTATCTTGTTAACAAAATTTAAGTGTGCACTACATTTTTGTTGAGTACAATGTTGTACAGTAGATCTGTAGAGCTGATCTTGCTTGACTGAAACTTTAAACCAGTTGATTTAATAACTCTTCCTTCCCTCTCAGCCCAGACCCTGGTAACAATCATTTCAGGCTTTGATTTTATAAATTTGACTCTTTTAGATACCTCACGTTAGTGAAATCATGCAGTACTTGTCTTCCTGTGTTTGGCTTATTTCACTTAAAATAATCCACAATATCCAGTTCTGTTGTCACATATTGTAGGATTTCCTTCTTTTCTAGAGTTAGACAGTATTCTATTGTATGTATATGCCACATTTTCCTAATCCATTAATCTGTTGATGGAAAGTTAGGTTGTTTCCATATTATAGCTATAGAAAATAGTGCTGCAATAAACATGGAACTGCAGGTAGCTCTTAAACAACCTCATTTTAATTATTTTGCATAGCTACCCATAAGTGGGTGATGTACTATTGCTGGATAATATATTAGTTCTGTTTTTAATTGCTTGAGGAGCTTCCATAATATTTTCCATAGTGGGAATGTACCATTTTTCATTCCCACCAATAGTGTGCAAGGGTTTCAACTTCTCCACACTTTTACCAACAATTTTCTTTGTTGTTGTTGTTAATAGCTATCCTGATAGATGTGAAATGATATCTCATTGTGGTTTTCATTAATATTTCCCCAAAGATTAGTGACAATAGCACTTTTTTCATATAAATGTTAAATTGTATGTCTTCTTTGGATAAATGTCTATTCAATAGCACATTATTAGCTGGGTTGCCAGTTTTTTGACTTAGTAAGCTAAAGGTAGGGTACCAGTTGCTGTCATTTCACCCTTCAATTATCCAGTATGTCCTACACTTAAAGCCAGTACAAATGAGTATAGGCTAAGTGTAGACTATAGAGCCAAACAAGACTATTTCCTTTATTATAGTTCCACCAACATTGCATTAATAGATGGCATTCAAAATAACATGGGTAAATTGTTTGAAGTTATAGATTTCACTCATCAGAGAAGGAAAACTCTGACTCCAAAAAACCTCCACTGCCTTGCGGCATACCTCTTCTGGGGAAAGGCTAAGGGAGTAAACCCCGACAGAAAATCCGGAGCTGGAGTCCCTAAGGCGGTTTGACGTTGTAGTCAACACCGGCAACTCCTGCGGTGCACCTGAAGCCAAGCTGTATTGACTCCGTCTTTCCCTTGGACCCTTCAGCTGCGAAGAGAGGGGGGGTCTGCTGCATGGGCAACAGCAGACCCTCCATATCACCCTGCCCAGGCTCTGTAGCTTCAGCTTCACTGGAGAGGACACTCCAGCATCATCAACATGGGAGGAGACAGATACCGTGTCACTCCCGAGTCGGACTGCACAGCCATTCTCGGCGGTGCAGATAGACTCTTAAGAAGCTACACCATCGTCTCTCGAGACGGACGGCTGCCGCCGCCGCCGACGATAGATTTCACTAACATATTCTATTCAGTAACACATTGACAGGAGAGAGCTATATTTATCCAACTCCCATGTACTTTGCTCCACTAAAGTTACTGTGGAACAAACCTGGACCTGCTTCTAATATCCAGGAGATGGAACTGAATACCCACAGTACAATCAGACCTTTACTTCCAGTTGAAGATGACATCTACTTACATTAACCCTTACACTGTTTCCGTGCCTCTTTCTTAATTGAGAAGTTTCTACCTTTGTCATTGTGGACAGATTGCCAACATATCCACAGGGGTATCACCTAGACTTAGATTGTGCACTGGCTAATAGAGGAGTGTTCTGTGCACTAATAACAGACCTGCTGCATGTGGATAGAAAACACCATATTTTACAGATAGACAAACATGCACCAAAGGGTTCATAATTTTACCATAGAGACTAAACAAATAGAACAAGTCAAAATCTGTGGGGATTCTGCTGATATATTTCCCTAGCTTTTCTCCAATAGATGGGCAGACTGGCTTCTAATTGATTGTGAAATCCTAGTTTGTGCTCTTATATGATTCTGAGTCCTAAAGATAATTTATTGCTGGCTCCAAACCGAGGTGTTAGGAAATAAAATAGAATATGAATTATTAAAAAAATGAGGTCAAAGAATGGATTTTACATAATTTAGCCAAAGATGACCTCTGCATATTGACCAATAGGCTGTTTATTTCTTCACTGCAATCTGGAAATTATTGGTTCAAAAACCTGACAGCACAAAAATTGAACTTTTACACATCAATTATGTTTTAAAATAGGCCAAACAGTGTATCATGGTGGCATAAGTTGTTTGTTGTCTCTCTCCCCCTTTTTAAATAACTGTTTAGACATCCATATGTGAACAAATGTGCCTCAGCATTTTATGTCAAAGGACTTGGGAGGATTCTTGCCTAACTGTGCATCTGAAAATACACAAACAAGAACTTGTGAAGACCTAAAGCTTAAAGGGAGTTGGAGAAACTTCCCCAACCCCACTTACCATGGTTGGTGAAAAAGCAAAAACAAAAACAAAACTGAAGAGTGCTGACCTGGACGCATGTCCATGGGTAACAGAGCATCTGTAGACGTCTGGCCTGCCTTAGGGGAGATTCCAATACACCATCAGAGCAGGATGGAGACCAATTTGAAAGCAAATGAGAGGTAGGGTCTCAGCAAAAGCTGCCCCTTTGCCAAGGCCACATTACATGGGGATAAGTTGTCTGCCAGGGGTACTCTCATTTCTGAGGAGGGACTGCCATAATTGAAAGAGGGAAGAGAAATAGAAGAAAGAAGATAATATTAAAGAGGATTAAAGGAATGTGGTTCCTGCTGTCTGCTTCAGGACTTTGGTGGTGATTTCATCCACAAACCTCTAGGAGTACCCTACTGGAAGAAACCACATCAGTCCTGTGGGCATCCCCAAAGCCCTGTGTGCTGATTCCACACATTTCCCCTATTCTTCTGCTGGCTCTTTGTGCATGCTCCAAAGTTTATCCACAGAGCAAACTCCAGTATTCAGGGAATACTGAAATGCTCAGAAAATAGGCCATCATAAGCGAGCAAGGGAAAAACCACGAACAAGCTATAGCCTTCTGGAATACAAAATAAAAGCTTCTAATACCCATCCTGATGAATTATAAAAACCAAAGAAAAAATACAAGCTTAGTTAAGGAGACTACTGTTACTTCAAAGGCAAAAGCAGAAGTGTATAGATTCAAACAATATTAAAAATTAAGTGATATGATAACACAAAAAGCAAATAATAAGTCTTTAACAACTGATCTCAAAGGCACAAAACATTGCAACATAAATGGTAATTCAAAATATCTGTTATGAATAAATCGAATGAGCTACAAGAAAGCTCAAAGAGACAAATCAATAAAATCAGAAATTAATAAATAGAAACAGTACTTTACCAAGGATGTTGAAATTATAAAAATGAACCAAACATAAGTTCTGGAGCTGAAGAATTCAATGAACCAGATAAAGAATGCAATAGAGATCATCTGTAGTGGGGCAGACCAGGTTGTTGAATTTAAAAAATTACTTGGAGGATAGAAATACAGAAATGATATAGTTAGAAGAGGTAAGGGAACTAAGACATGAGTGTATAAAATCAATAGGAGCTATTGAATTCTATCAGAAAGCCAAATTATAAGAATACTTGGGGTTCCATATGAAGAAAGGGGAAAGAGAGCAGAGAGTCTGTTTTTAAAAAATAATAAGTTGGCAAGTGCCAAAAACTCAGGGAAGGATTTGGACATAGAGTTCACAAAAGGAATAGAACATCCTAGTTTCTCAATGCAAAAGAGCTTCTCCAATACAAGCTATAATGAAACTGTCAAAAATCCCTGATAAAGCATGAATTTTAAAGGCATCAGGAAAAAATTAGGTAACCTGCAGAGAAACCCCCATTAGGTTATCAGCAGATTTCTCAGCAGAAACCTTACAGGCCAGGAGAGATTGGAATGACATATTCAAAGTGTTGAAAGACATAAATTGCCAGCCAAGAAAACATGATTCAGCAAATTTATCCTTCAGATATGAAGGAGAAATAAAGGCTTTCTGAAACAGTAATTGAGGCGGTTCAACATGAGCTCTGCCTAGCAAGAAATGCTGAAAGGCGTTCTTTAAGCTAAAAAGTGACATAAAAACAAATGTACACAACACACTTCTGAAGATGAAAAATAATCAGTTGCAAAACTTCTTCCCCTCAGGAACACGTGGTCTCAGTCCCACATAGGGATCCAATCCAGAGTAACAGAGACAGGAAGAGGAGCAGGCGTAGCATCTGAAGCCTGCTGGAGACCCAGACACCTCCTTCCCAGTTGTTGGCATAGTTGGTTAGGTAGTTATTAATAAAGAGGGGGAAGAAAAAGGGAATCAGACACTGAGTTTAATACACTAAGGAGCTGAATCAAATATGTAATAAACCAGGAAGCTGAATCAGATTTAGGGCAGCATTCCATGAAGCCTGATTTACTAGGAAGCTATGGCATTTACAGACTCATTCACACACTCCAGGGGACCACCGCTGAAGAGTCTTAATCCTCCAAGCAGGCAGGAAAGCCTCCCAGGGTTGCTGCTAGTCAGGTACTGGATTATCAGAGGGAGGAGGAGGAGAAATTCCTCTGTTGGTCACATGCGCAGTAGAAACCAGATCATGTACAATAAAAGTCAAGATGGCAAAAGAGGAGGAGTTTCTATACTCAGGCATGTGCAGTAGAAGCAAAAATGGTGATACGAAGGGGTGGAATCTAGCCTTGGAAAATCTAGGAAAAGAATCAGATTGGATAGGGGGCACAGAACCCTCGTAGGTCCGGGAAATTTGTAGTAAAACTAACTTTATATACTATATGTTGTTAATAAATTTGTGACATAAAAAGAGGCAAATTGTAATATGAACAGTATACAAGGGACGAACCAAAGAATGGAACTTCTATGCCATTCATAGATAAGTTGTTGTCAGCCTACAATGAACTATTTTATATATGAGATATTTTATGTAATTCATAAGGTAATGATAAAGTAACAACCTAGATTAGATGCACAAAAGAGTACGAGCACACCACCAGAGATACAAACCATCTCACAAAAATAGGCAGAGCTAGAGGTGAGAAATATAAAAGTGAGAAAGGTTAGTGGAAGCCAGTGGAACTGTCTTTACCTAGGAAACTAGTAAATTAAGAGGAATACTGCATTCCTGGAAGGATTGCAGCAATTAGTGTCACCATCAAAGACTTGAAAGGTTTAGGAGTAGTCATTTCCACCACATTGCCTTTAACCTACAGGTCAGACACCAGAGGACCTAACTCTAGAACAGTGTCATCACAGATTCAGGACAAAGGCTCAGAAAATAACCCACCCTTGGAGAGTTCTTCCCATAGGGTTTTGCAGGTAGTGTTCTCATGATTACATAGAATGCAAGAACTCTCATGTCCTAGGTCCTCCCATAAACCCTCCAGACTGATTATGTTTCCTTAAAATTTCAATTACACTTTCTACTTAGTCAGATGAAAGTCTCACCTTAGTTCTAATTCTATTTTAGAGGTTAAGAATATAGCAGTGGGCAAAATATGGAACTATGTCTTAATGGGAGAAAGAAAAAAAAATTAATGCAATATATTGTGTTCACCAACTACACCTTTACCCACTAACTTTTAGGGATCCTACACTAGAACCAAGTTTCAGCTCGTTCCATGGTAATATTGATACCACTCCTGCTTGCTTTGAGTCAGAGGGACGCTCAGCTTTGACTTTGCAGTAAACAAAACTATCAAACTCTGTTCTCTTGGAGCTTACATCTTATTGGTGAGAGAAAGACAGTCATCTCTTCCTGACTACTATAATAGACTTTTAAAAGAAAAATTGTGATCTCCCTTCAGATGTTGACCCCTACTTATGTAATTTTTAATTCGTTATTTGTTAACAGGTTGAAGAGAGATCTTTTCCTCATAGTTAAAGAATCAGGATGGAACGGGAAACCATGTATGCTGGTTTTGATTAATTTGGTCAATCAGCTTGCCCATACTCTAGATGAACCACCTAGAAGTAACATTGCCAAGATTTTTTTTTTTTTTTTTTAAATTTTCAGCCTTGGCAAATAAGAAGCCCTATGCAAAACTGAAAGACTTCCAACGTTTGCCACTGTGGCAAAGAGCCAGAACACTGGAAAAGGGATTGCTCTAAGTTTCAGCGTTTCAGATGCTCTCAGCCTTCTAACCAGCCTTTTCAAGGTTCTCCTCATTCCCAGCGATGATGCTCTGAGAAACTATAGGTGCTTTTTCCAATTCGTTCTCTTAATTGGCTTTGAGAAACGTCTTTGCAAATTGGTAAGGAAATTATTTGTGTTCTTATTGACACTGTTGCTACCCTCCCGGTGCTCAGCCCCACTGTCATAAAACAGACCCTGCCTTAGAGTAATAAAACAGTTCAAATAGTGGGGATTTCAAATAAACCTCAACAGGTTCATATTTCTGAACCTATCGTTCTGTTTAGGCCCTTTAAGAGATACACATTGTTTTCTCCTCAGTCTTCAGCCCCTACCCATTCATTAGGTAGAGACTTCCTAGAGAAGTTATCTATCATTTCGGAATATCTTTTTTCCCAAGAGGGGAAATAATGTAAGAGTTTGAAAGTAACTGTCAAAATGGCCAATTAGGTGAATGAAATGGCTTTTCAACATCTTTTATTTGTTCAGTTTTTGACAATACAGTAGCTGAATCTGAGAGCACTGATTAATTATCCTTATTGGACCAATTGCCATTTTCTTTATGGGAAAAATCTTCAGCTGACATTGGCAGGATCCACAGTGCACCTATTATGTTTCAAGTTGATATTTCAAAAACTTTTCCCCAAATTAATCAATATCCTATAAGTACAGAGGCCCTTCAATATATAAAGACCATAATAGTAGATTATATAACTCAGAGCCTTATTATTTTTTGCACTAGTCCCTGTAACTTTCCTATTTTACCTGTAAGAAAGTCAAAGGGATGAGGGTGGAGGTTTTTCCAGAACCTTCAAGCAATAACCCACATTGTTATCCCTTGACACCCCTTTGTTCCTAACCCTCATATGCTGCTAGCATCTATCCCAACTGGAAGGAAATTCTTCATGGCAACTGATTTATGTAGTGCATACTTTAGTAACCCCAGTTGACGAAGCTAGCCAATACCTTTTTGCTTTCACTTGGGAAGAAAAACAATTTACCTGGACAGTAATGTCTCAGGGTTTTACTGAAAGCCCTTCTCACTTCTCACAAATTCGGAAGACTGATTCGGATAATATAATTTTCCCTAAAGGTTCCACCTTATTGCAAGATGTGAAGGATTTACTTCTTTGCTCTTCTTCTCAGGTTTCCTCACAAGACAATAACATCCCTCTGTTAGAACTTTTGGCCTTAAAGCGACATAGGGTCTCTGAAGGAAAATTAAAATTTATGCAAACTCAGGTTTGATATTTGGGACATCCAATATTGGAACAAGGACTACACCTAGATCCAGATAGGCTTCATGATGTCCTAAGTTCCCCAAGGCCAAAAGCTAAGCATCAGTTGCGAAGTTTTCTTGGGTTAGTCAGCTATTGCCAAAATTGGATCTCAAATCTCTCTCTTATGGTAAAACCCTTATATGTTTTAATAAAGAATGACAGTGCTGACCCAATTTTATGGGAAGAACAGGATGGCATAGCCATAGCTTTTAAAACCTTAAAGGGGAGCTTAATAAACCCACTTGCTGTTGGGCATCCTATCAGATCCTCCCGTTAGCTTGTTTTTTGCGCATGAAAAGAAAGAAAATGCAGCTGGGGAACTCACTCAAACACATGGGGATCATCATAGACCCCTAGGATACTACAGTCAGCAACTGGCCCCTGTGGCTTAGGGATACCCCTTTTCCTTAGAGCCATTGCTGCTACTGCTTTCTTGGTTAAGGCTAGAGAGAAAAATTGTTATGGGATCTCTTCTAACCATTTTTGTATCTCATGCAGTAGAAGCACTTCTGAATTCTTATCATGCCCAGCACCTTTCACTTAGTTGCCTTACTTCTTATGAAGTCTTTTTGTGGAATGGTTCCTATATGACTCTTTCACATAATAACCTTAATCCAGCTAGTCTTCTCCCCTCTGAAACTGATGAAGCACCTCTGCTTGGCACTGATGTGTCACCTCCTGACTCCTCATGGGGATTCACAGGAGACTCCTCTAGGTAAAGCTTATTTCTTATGCTTTACAGATGGTTCATATCAAAAATTAAAATGGTAAGTACTCTGCTGTTTATGCTATTGTAAACCCTTTTGAAGTCGTCAAGGCGGCATCTTTGCATTTGGCCATTTCAGCACAAGCTTGCCCTCACTCAAGCGTGCATTTCAGCAAAGAGTAAACCTTTCAGCATGCACACTGACAGTAGATATGCCTTTGGAGTCGTTCATGACTTTTAAATGTTATGGAAGCAATGTAGTTTTCTTAATTTCAATGGTTTTAAAATTAATAATGGTTCATATGTTCAGGAATTATTGTATGCTATACTTTTACCTGATGCTTTAGCTATTAGGACATTCTAAACTTGACTCCTTAGAAGCTAAAGGAAATCATCTTGCTGACATTTCTGCTAAGAATGCTGCCCTTAACGGCATCAGCTGCAGTCAAACTCTGTCATGGTCCAAAGAGGTGTTTCCCAGTTGATACCTTAGAAAAACTGGCCAACAATTGGCTTCTGGAAAATAAAAATAAGATCAGAAATCCAACAATTGCTGCTTTGATTAAAAAAACAACAACACAAAGCTCTGGTTTGGACCAAATAATAACCCAGTCCTACCAGAAACTCTAATAAAATTTTTACTCCTGACTGCTGTGCATACATGAAACAATCAGGCCGCTGAGAAAATGATAGCATTTGTGAATCAATATTGATGGAGAGATATTAACAAGGCTGCAAAATATTGCCTACCTTAAGTGTCCCACCTGGGCAAAGTACAACCCAGGAAAGCCCATTCATACTACCTTTAGACATTTTAAATTACCACTTGAGGTTTGGCGAAGAGATTTTATACAGCTTCCCTTGTTTCATGGATATAAATATGTTTGAGTCATGATATGTATGTTTTCTCACTGGACTGAAACTTTCCCTTGTAGCTAAGCTAATGCTTCTTACAGTGGCTAAAGACTTGTTGGAAAAGATTATTCCTATTTGGGGAACTCCTTTTGAACTCCACAGTGATCAAGGAATTCATTTAACTGGTCAAGTGCTATTTGGCCAGTTCTACACATTTTCACTGTGTTTACCATCCTTGATGTTCAGGTCTAGTTGAATGTGCTAATGGCATTATAAAGGTTCAATGGGAAAAATCTGTAGAAGCTGCTCAAATATCTGGCCAAAAGCATTGCTGTTATTCCTTTTAAATCTCAGATCTACCTCTTTTTGGGACTCATAAGCTTTCACCTTTTGAGATAATTACAGGATACCCCTTTCATTTGGCTCCTGCTTCTTTTGATCCACATTGGTAACAGGAGACATAGTTCAATATTGTAAAGCCTTAATTGCTTCTAATGAAAATAATCATGCTTTGGCAGAGCAATCTTTTTACAGTGCACTTCAATGAAATGAAAAACTCAAAATCCACGGCCCACAAGCTGGAGATTTTGTTTACTAGAAAAAGCACCTCAAAAAATATGCCCTCCAGCCTCACTGGAAGGGCATCAGGTACTGCTGAGGAAGCTTTGTGTTGCTAAACTCCAGGGAGTAGACTCTGAATACATGTGTCACTACTAAAGAAGGCACCAAACCCTCACTGCAACTGCATGCAGTCTGACAACCTGAAACTAAAGCTGTCCAAGAAATCATTGGCAAATATGTTTTCCCACGTGGTTGCTTCCCTTTTCATTTTGCTGGTGTTTCCTTTAGCTGTGCAGAAGCTTTTTAATTTGATGTAGTCCCATGTGCTTACTCTTTCCTTTATATCCCTTGCCCTAGGAGGTCTATCAGTGAAAATATTGCTGTGTGGGATATCTTAATTTTCCTGCCTATGATTTCCTTTAGGACTTTTATGGTGTTGCAACTTATATTTAAGTCTTTGACCCATCTTGAGTTTATTCTGGTGTGTGGTGTAAGTTGGTGGTCTAGTTTCAGCTTTTTGCATGTACCTGTCCAGATCTCCCAACACAATTTATTGAAGAGGCTATTTTTACTCCATGGTATGCTCGTGCCCCCTTTGTCAAATATTAATTGACCATAGAGGCCTGTGTTTATTTCTGGGCTTTCTATTCTGTTCCATTGATCTATATGTCTGTTCTTATGCCAGTACCTGACTGTTTTGATCACAGTGGCTTTGTAGTATAGTTTGATGTCTGGTATTGTGATTCCTCCTGCTGTGTTTTTTCTGTCTCAGGATCGCTGTGACTATTCGGGGTCATTTATGGTTCCATATAAAGTTTTGAAATATTTGTTCTATATCTGTGAAATAGTAAAATAATCCAGGCAGTGAAAGCCAAATACCATCTGATCTCACCTATAAGTGGAACCTAGTGAACAAAACAAACAAACAAGCAAAACAGAACCAGTGACATGGAAATAAGGAACAAACTGACAACAACCAGAGGGGAGAGGGATAATGGGGGAAAGAAGGAGAAGGGTCTAGTCAAGAAACAAGTATGAAGGATCCACAGACATGAACTACAGGGTGGGGATTGACTGTGGGAGTGGGGGTAGGTGGGGCAGGGGAGAAAAATGGGGAAGAAATTGGGGCAATGGAATTGAACAATAATAAAACATTTAAAAAATGAAAAAAAAGTTTACTATAACCTTAAAAAAATAAACCCTTACCTTCTTTGCTGCAAATAAATAAATAAATAAATAAATAAACCTAAAGCTGTCAAGTTAAAGCAGGCAACCTCTAAAGGAAATGAATTGCCAAAACGATTGAACCAGGCCTGTACAGCTCTTTTCTTACTATTAATTTTTATCTCATTTTTCTCTTTTCCTTGGAAGGAACATGCCCCTGTTTACATTTCCTATGCTATTGTGAAATGGGGGAACCTTTCTGGTTATTGAATCTGCTATCAAGAAATTTGATCTATCCAAGATATTAATGGTCCTTATTTCATTATCTACAGGGTTGAGCTTAAATTCATCATATAGGCTGTTGTGTTAACTCTGTTTTGAATTCTTCTTGCTATTAAGTTCTGAACCTGTTTCCTCTTAACCATGAACACTAGCTGTTCCTGATCATGCACTTTTCCTCTGAGATGAGAGACAACATCTAGAAGAGGTCCTTGGTGACATCTAAGGACAAAGGACTGCTGAAGTTAGAAGGCCTGACCATTGATAAGTGATGCTTTCAGAGAAAGGGCTCAATCCAAAGGAGAGAATGATAAAGACTAGCTGGAACTTTAAGAAAACAATCAGTCAAGAGGGCCTATGGGAGGAGCTAGGGCTTATGGAAGTTCTCGCACTCAACTTAATAACAAGAACTTGACATGCGAGAACACTACAGGAAGAACTCTATGTTTATAATAAAGCTCTATGGTTCAAACTTCCCCTTTCCTTAACTTCCTTTCCTTTATTAAAATAATCCTCTATCTTGGCACACAAGCTGGAGCATGCACACCACTTGCCATGCCTGCATGCACGGAGTGGCAACCCTTTCTTTTTCCCAAATAAATCCTTTTTGGTAACAAAAACGCCTAGTTTATGTTATTTTTCAGTCGACAGTAACCAGTGTGGGATATTTCCAAATCACTATGAGAGAATGTAAGGCCTAAGGGCCATGGCTGTAAAGGCTCTCTACCCCCCACCCCCACATTAGGAAATATGCTCCTAGAGAGCAGGAGTTTTGTATAGATTGTTCACTGCCCTATCCTCAGATCCTAGGCCAGGGCTGAGCCTCCCTCTTACTGCATGTTAACAACCTATTGCCACCAGGAAACAACATACTACAATCTGGACTTGGGGCCTATTGGGAGACCAGGAACTAGAAAGCATTATTATATATCTAAAATGTACACACATTTGTACTTCTTGCTGTCTAAAGACAAACTATATAGCATATAGTTAGTTGAAGCGCCAAGCTGTATTGACTCCGTCTTTCCCTTGGACCCTTCAGCTGCGAAGAGAGGGGGGGTCTGCTGCATGGGCAACAGCAGACCCTCCATATCACCCTGCCCAGGCTCTGTAGCTTCAGCTTCACTGGAGAGGACACTCCAGCGTCATCGCAAGAGTCGATTCAACACGGGAGGAGACAGATACCGTGTCACTCCCGAGTTGGACTGCACAGCCATTCTCGGCGGTGCAGATAGACTCTTAAGAAGCTACACCATCGTCTCTCGAGACGGACGGCTGCCGACCGAGTTGAATAGTACATATGCACCACTCTAACCTTTCAATGATATTTATCACATCCTTTTAATCTTGTTTCATTGACTTTTATACTTATCATATATCTTTGTTATTGGTCCGAAGACTATTTTAAGGATAAAAAAAAGTTAAAAGGAATATTTTTGTTTTGTCCACTGTCATGTCCTAAACTCTTAAAACAGTGCTAGAGTAGGGCCAGACTCCCTCTGAGTTTCAGGATATGGGATAATCCCAATATTATTACGGGGAAATGAATATAAGATCTAGTTCTGGTCTTGCAATCAGGGGTGAGTGGTGGATAATTGCTTTGCTACAGCCAAGATAAAATCTGCATGAGAGCTGAAATTGTTTTTTAGGGTTTTTTTTGTTTTTGGTTTTTTTTTTAGTTAATTAACAGTGCTGTGGAGAGGGCCCTGTCTTCCTTAGTGTAAGGACTGGTAAAAGTACCTAAAACAGCAACTGGTGTTCTAAATTCAGTGCTATTGTTTGTTTTTGTTGCTGTGATCCATTTCCCAATTAGCAAAAAGGTTGATTCCTACAACAAAAATCAAAATAACTTCCACATGGTTTAAAGTTTACTATTCATTTTGAATTTTTTAAAGAACACAAAAATCAATATTAGTACTATGGTTATATTTGCAATAAATACATAAAACAGGCCAGATTTGCACAAAATTCATGATAGTGTCTACCTCTGCAGAGAAAGGAAATATTATGATACTGGGAAAGAAATTTATTATTTTTAATGCTCTCTTTAAAAGTATAAATCTGTATCTAAAACAAATATGTCAAAATGATGAAATTTATTAATTTTAAATGCAGGTAAATGAATATTTGTTATATATTTTATACTTTCCATATTATGTTTTAATTGTTTCAAATAAAATACCAGGAGAAGTGAAAACAGCGTTATAGCTTATGACTTTATTACAATGTTTTTAGAATTGAACATATCTAGGACATATGCATATGCAACACACAAGTACATAAAGCATCTGAACAAAACAATTGAGAAGCATGATAATAGATAAAACCTTAAACTTTGTATTTCACAGAGAACATATATTGCATTTTAATAAAAAGCTTGAATAAACCAATTATCATTGAAGAGATAAGAAAGCTGATTAAAGATCTACCATCAAATGTGTCACTGGGATTAGACTGTTTTACAACTTAGTACTAGCTAATTTTTAAACAACAAATAATTCTAATGCTATTTTAAATATTCCAGACTACAGGTAAATATTGAAAACTCACCAATTAATTTTCTAAGCTAGCACAATTTAAAAACTTGATAAAGACAGTGCAAGAAAGAAAACAATACAATTTCACTTTGAAATGCAAATGCAATAATTCTAAATAAAATAATGGTAAGTAAAATCAGGCAATATATCATATGATTATTATATGATGACCAAGTAGGATTTATTCCAGAAATACAAGTTTGGTTCACTATCAAATGCCTACCACTGTAATTCATTATATCAACAAATTAAGGGGAAAAATCATATAATTTTATCAATAGATGCTGAAAAGTCACTTGATAAAATTCATGAGACACTTTTAGTAATAATGCTATATAAAACAGGAATAGAAGAAACTCCCTAAACATGTTAGTAGTTAATGACTACCAATAGTCAAAAGCAAATGTTAATAGGGAATGCTAAAAATTAAGAACCAGGTGGATATATCTGCCATAATCATTATTCAACATCGTTTTGGAGAATCCAGCTAATGTAATAATAATGAATATAAACATTAGAAAAAAGTAAAATTATCTCAAAATTATCTCTATTTGCAGGTGAAATGATTGTATATCTGGAAAGTCAAAAATATTCTATTTTAAAAGCCCTGTTTAATTTACAGGATTTAGTAAGCTGATTAAATAGAAAGTAAAAAAAAAAAAAAGTAAATCCATACTTTGTCTACTGGCAAAAATCACGAATTAAAAATTAACAGGAGAAAATACACCATTCAAAATGTCAAAATATGATAAAACCTGTAAAAATATTTAGAACTAAATTTAATCTCATATGATGGACCTAGAAGAAGTACATTAGAAAAACAAAAGATTTTAATGATGTACCCAAACTCCTGAAAGTTAAGGATTAATATTACTAACATAATCCTCTAAATACATATGAAAATGTAATTCGATTTTTTAATGTGAAAAGAATGCCCTTAATTTTCATAAGAAAGAACAAATGTCCAGGGCAAGTTACATAAAAGAAAAAGAAGAAAAAAAAAATCTAAGGAGAGGTAATTTGCTTTACCAGAGTCCAAAACTGAAGGTTAAGCCACTATGGTTAAAATAATGTGAACTGGCTCAGAAACTTGAATATGGATGATTCATATAGTAAGTATGATAGTATAATCAAGTATCCAATGTAAACAAAATGTATAGTTGGACATCTACTTAATACCATATACAAAAGAAATTCCAATTGGATCAAACAGTGAAAACTTGACTTTTTAGGAAAAAAAAAAAAAAAGGACTTGGGGTTGGGACATTCATCTGAAAAAGACAGAAAAGCAAAAAGCCAAAAAGGAGAAAGTAGTCTATCTAAAATTTTTTAAAAATTAAAGTAAAAGATAACATCAGTAAAGTCAAGATTAATGATAGGATGAAAAAAATTATAACACATATCAGCTACAAATGATTAATATTCATCATATAAGAAATATAGTAAGAATGCTTACAAATTTATAAAGAAAAGATCAACGATTCAATAGATAAGTGAACATAGGATAAATACTGGCAAATCATAAAAGAGAAACGTCCAAAAAACAAAACAACCCACCCCCCTAAAAACAAACAAAAAACCTCATTGAGATTGCCAATTAAAGAAACAGTACAACACATTTTTCACCTTTCATATTTGCACACATTAAAGAGTACTGGAGAGAATGTTGGAAAATGAGAACTTTCATTTGGGATGGTAATTTTGTAACACCTTTCAAAATTAAATAACCCTATGTAGCGATTCCATTTCTAGGAATCTAACCTATAGAAATAAAAGCACCAGTATGTATTGAGTGTTATGGTGAAACACAGAACGGAAATAACTTAAATGACCATTACTAACAGAACGGTTCAGTAACATTTTGGTACATACGTATGTACTGTGTATGCAGCTGTTGGAGGGAGGAAAAGATGGAGGGGGATATAGAATGGGTGACTTATTTAATAAATGGGTGGCACAATCAGGTATCCAATGTGAATAAAATGTAGAGTTAGATCTCTGTCTTATACCATATAGAAAAATAAATTGCAGAGCAAGAGGGAAATGGATGCTGTATTTAAACAAATGCTCTGACATGATCAGGTATCTAATGTGAACAAAATGTATCCTTGAACCTGTATCTTAATACTATATATAAAAATAAATTCCAGAAGGAGAGGAGGAGAGGGAAAGAATAGAAAAAGGAAGAGGGAGAGGTATCTGCAACTATTGATCAGAGGGGGTTTCATGGATATGTCAAGTGAGAAAAGCAATTTTAGAGAAATGATGTGCCTTGTCATTTTTACAGAAACAATTGCAACAAACTTTTTGTAAGAAGTTGGGAAAAAACGTAGGATATGTATCATGTTTCTAACACTTGTTATCTGTGAAGAAGAAAGAGGGAAGATAAGGGAAATGGGGGGAAGGATATGGTGTGGGGTTACACCACTAAATTTTCTTTATCTAGTTTTTCATTGTTCCAAATTGAACACTTTTCAATTTTCTATTAGCACCCAATTTATATTTTTCAATCACATAACAAGGCAATATTATAGGTACCAAAGTACGCTTGGGCAAAACTGTGGAACTAGTCAATGTAAGATTTGGAGGCACAATAACTAATAAGTAATATTAAATTCCTGAATCTCTGACACCAAAACTGTTCTCAAAAGTTCACAATTACAAGAACATGACATACTTTACATTTCATAGTTCCACAAATTTTGCAAAGAACACACAATGAATTTAGGGGGTTTTGACCAAACCATAGACATAAATGTGAATATCATCATCAAACTTAATGAAGTAGACAGATGGCTTGGCCACCACTTGATGGATGAAAATGCCGGTTCTCTTGGATCCATCATCTTTGGCGTGCTCCACCTGCTTGCCCACGAGGCTGTCGACCACTTCTCCAGGCTCCCGCTCTGCTGTAGGGAAATAGTAGTTGGAATCTGGAATGATGCGCAGGTCACCATCTTTGTAGTCATCCAGGAGCGTGTACATGTAAAGGACAGGATCTTTCTCGTAGGTGATGTAAAACCAAGTGTCCATCACGGGGGCTCGCGCCAGGACCATGCCCTTCCATTCATCTTTTCTGCCGTGCTCACCCTCAAACACATGCCCCACTGCCTTGCCAATCAGGGAATCTGCGAGGCGCGAATCAATGCGAGGAGTTGGCACTCTCTCGGGAAGGATCTCCAGCGCTAAAACTCTCTTATCTCGGTGCAGCTCCAGTCCATACACACTATCCTTGCCGTCGTATTTGATGATGTAGAGAGTGGGCTTCACAGAGACCTGCTCGAGCACGGTGCCCTTCCATTGCTCCACCGGCTCGTTGCCCTCCTTCCAGCCGTGTTGAATGCGGCAGCCCACAATGTTCCTCCGGGTGAGGAAAGTGGGCTTTCGCCGCTGCTTCCTGTGGGTGTGCCTCTTCTTCATCAGGTATGCAGACACACCATCGACACCCATCGGAGGCACAGTTGGGGGCGACATGGCTCGGGCTGTAAGGACGCTTCTGGCCAAGCTGCTCTGGCAAAGCTGCCACTTCCCCGACTCAGCCGAGCAAAAACTCAGCCCTGTGCAGCGTGAGATCTGTTTTCGTGATCTCTGAGTCCCCGCCAGTCGTCCCTTCACCAAGCACAAGGCTCTCGCCAACGCTTGGCAGAAACGCTGTAACTGATCTCGGGTGCCGGGACGGCGCGGGCCTCTGGACAGTGTTCTCTCCCGCCCAGGACGGGTGTCTGCGGCAGTGGCGGTTGCCGCAGGAGATGGCGCGCTAGCGTGTGCCGCCCGCGCCTCGCTCCCGCCCGCGCTCCCAACCCCAAGTCACGAATTGACCACTTAGCTGTTGTCGATGGCGCTGCGGCCGTGGAACGGCGATGGCGAAGGAGACCGCGGCAAAGGCAGGCGAGGGAGCAGACAAATGGCTGCGGCAGCCAGGGGCGGCTCGTCTCTCTAGCGGGGCGGAGGGGCCTCGGCTTTGCAGCGCTGCACTGCTCGGCCTAGCTCTGGCGCCGGGGCTTTTGCCGCTTTGGGAACCGGACCTCTCGGGGCCCGCCTGCGCTCGGCCCCGCCCCCCGCCGTTCCCCCTTCCGCTCTGCCTGCAGCGGCAGGGCGGGTCGGTGCGCGCCCCCGCGTTCCTAACACAGAGTTACAGGCGCTCACTCCTTCATTTCCTCACGCGCCCCCGACCGCTTCCCTCAAACCGGAGCCAGACTGGCCGGCTCCCCTCCTCCCTCTCTCTGGCCGCCTGTCGCCCGCCAGCCTCCTCCACAGCCGCTCCATCTGCTTTCTATCTTCCAGGAATTCCTCACAAAGCCTGGAAAAAAAATAGTAATATCCAACGTGCGCACACACACACACACACACACACACACATGCAGAGTTTGTACATACAAATTATTTTCTTTCAGTTACAGGCATATGAGACCGGAGAAGGAAAAGCCTGTGTAGTCCACCATCTTGAGCCAAACTCTCCTTTTATATTTGCTATGAAATCGTTCCGTTTTGCTGTTTTTTAAATACTTTTTTTTTGGAATGTGAAAGAAACGTTCGGACATTCTGCAGCTTTTCCACAATTCAGTGAAATAAAAGACGAAGCTAACCCCAATAGCCTTAATCTTACCATGTAGACATACACAAAATGTTACAATTTCTCTTTCACTAATAAAGCTCTGCTTATATTTCACAAAATTGTGAGCAGACTTTATAATTTTATAGCTTGTTTTTTTTATCATATCATAAGCATTTTCCAAGGTTATTAAGTGCTCTGAAAATGTGATTTTTTTGATGTTTCCACAATGTTCCTTTGTATAGATGGTCCATTATTTATCTTAAACGGGCTACCATAAAATGAACTAGTTTACATTCATATATATATATTTATTGAGCTACTATAAACCGTATTTTCAAATAATATTTAACAAGCCAGAGATCTACACGTGAGAGAAGCATGATCTGTGAAAAAGCAGGATATTGAAACAACACCGTGGCCCCAATCTTGTACATTTAAGAAACAAATGCTTTCTTAAACTAATGAACAACACAAACAAATGAGCGAAATTGAGCCAGAGACATGTAAACAAGGAGCGGACTAACAGTGGCCAGGGGAAATGGGGGAGGGGGAAGGGGAGGGGGAGAAAAGGAAGGGTCTAGCCAAGGAGCTAGCATAAATGACCCACGGACATGGACAACTGGGTAGGGGTTGACGGTGGGAGAAGGGGTGGGCAGGGTGCAGGGAAGCGATGGGGAGAAAAGTGGGACAACTGTAATAGAAAAACAATGAATGACTCAAAATGTCATATACATTTATTTTTCTGATTATAAATGTAGTGCATGCTCATATAAAAAATCTGAAAGATAACAAATTATCCATAATTTCTCCACCTCAAGTCACAGGGCAGTTACAAGGACTAAATGAGAATGTCTGTGAAACTTCTATCCCTGTATTCTACTTTATAACTTGGCAATAGAAACCAAGGAAGTCTAGGCCCCTCATTCTCATTCTTTCACTGGCGAGAAGACATCATATCATCATGTATAAAAGAGGCCATTAATTCACACAGAAATGTAGGAAGTCACAGGACAGAGCTGCAAGATGCCAATGCTTGCTGACTCCACATTTCATTACCTTCCAAGACAGGGACAGAAAAACTTAGTCCTCATACCATTTGATAGCTGATTGACAATTGGGTTTCCCAATTCCCCATGTTTTCAAGGCCAAGGACTTTGGAGATAGGACAACTCTCTAGTACTATAATACAAAAAAAAATTAATTTGACGAAAACAAGAAAACTACATATACTAAAAGGTATTTCCAAACTCTTTAGAATAGCATACTGGTGTATACTCACACATATACGTGACCTACACACTGGAAGTCAGAAGGTATGTGTAAATGTCATGTCATTATGTTTCACAACTAATGTCCCCCAAGTAATCCCGCAGACCAAGATGTGCCAAGCTCTTTTTGCTTTGAAGAGCAATTGACAGGTGACAGAAGACCACCCACAGGGCCCACGAAGGCAGGGAAAACATTTTACTCAGGCTGTTTGCTTGTGTGCTTTAATAAAGTTCTTGCTCACAATCCCACAAACCAGCCTAAGGAGATAAAAGAATTTTTAATATTCTTTCTTCTTTAAAACTATGATTCTGAAGTTTAGATCATTCTCTAACATTATGCATTCAGTGGGCCTTACCACACTATGATAAAATGTTTACTTTGTATGTCTGCCCACTAGACTATGAACCCATATGAGAAAGGCCTTTTACCTTACAACTCAAGTGCCTTACACAGAATAGGTACTCAATAAATATTTTATAAATGAATAAATAAGTGGTTTCAGCTGTCCTGTTCCAACCAAAAAAAAATCTTCCCAAATAAAACAAGTAGCCCTACACAAGCCTCTGAAGACTGGAGTCCAGGTGATTTAAAATCTCCCACAGCAGCTCTATTTATTCTTTCAAAATATCTGCATCAGTGACCCTGTGAATATGTATCCGTAAGTCTGAAAATTATTAGGAAATCACCATCAACCTCCAATATATGTATAATATCCACCTCAAAGGGTAGTTGTAAGGATTAAATGAGATAATTACAAGAGAATATCTTAGCACACAAACTGACTCATGGTAGGTACTTGCAGTGTCCTAACCAAGTCCTTTTCTCTCATCAGGACTGTGTACAAACCACAAAGCTCACGCCCTACGTCTGAGCTTACACTATTTTACACTGAAGCCCTCTTGGTCAGGGTGTCATGTGAACCAAGGAGGTAGTATTGACATGATTTTGTCCCAGAGAGCCAGTTTCAGAGAAGTTTTTCAAATGGTGCAAGTTACCAGAAGCCTAAAATTATTTAAAGTATTTTGGGGAGACACAGTGTTAATTTATAACTGGAGGGATGGTAGCGATAGGCATAAATGTTGTTACTTTCATTGTACAAGGCAAATTATAATGCATGCCAAGAAGTATTGGGTTGCCCATAAAGTCTGTTTAGTTTTCTATGTAAAATAAAAAACATATATATTTTAAATTTTCACCAGTAACTTTATTGGTTTGGATATTCTGAGTATGTGGTCTGCCTCCTGCTATTGGCTTCTAGTGGGTAGAGGCCAGGGGCGCTGCTAAACATCTTCCAATGCATAAGACAGCCCCACAGATAAGAAGTATTTGGCCGAAATGTCAATAGTACCAAGAAACTTCACCAGTCACTTTTGACATGTTTGATCAGTCACAGCATCTTCTCCATCCACTGCACAAATCTTCTTTGTATGTGTGTTTCAGTTGTGTTTTTATCTTTCTTGAAATGATAAAGCATAATATACCAAAATGTTGCATATTGTCTTCCATCTTCAATATTAAAATAGCTGCACAAAAATTCACCAATTTTGATTAAGTTTTTTTAAATGCACTCTGCTATGACATCTGTCACCATCCAATCTAACAAAATTGTTTCAAATGAAGTCAAAGACAACTAAACACCACTGGAGCCATCTTACAGAAAAAAACTAAACAAACTTTTGGCCAATGCAATATATATTGATTGCTGGGGACCCAAAGGAGGTAGTGATTTGTTATGGCTGGGGAGATTGGAAGACAACTTGAAAGTGTAAGAGAACAAAAGGAAGACATTCAAAAGGTGGTAGAATACTGAGGCCTTTTCAGTGCAAGCAGAAAACAGCAGGAGGGAAGGCACAGAGGAATGCATAGACATAGGATATGTGAAAAGCTGGTCAGGAGCTTGTGGCTGAAGCACAGAATTTGCCGGGCTAAGGAGTAGGGGATGTGGTTTGTGGTGGGAAATAAGGTTAGTCAACAGCCCCAAATGCAGGAAATTGATCTTATATCCACTGCTGCGTGGAAGCAGATAATGTTTCAATTCCTCTGACAGTGTAGTGTTGGCAGGACCAAAAGAGAGCTGATCTTCCAAGGTCTTTTCTAGCAGAGGCAGGCAGTGCTTCCCTAAGCAGGAAGTGGTGTTGATCACAGAGTTGATCTTCCATTTCCCGCTCAGCAGAAGCAAGCAGCATGGTGCTCTGATTTCTTTGCCAGGGAAGTATCACTGAAGTTTAACCATGAGTTGTCCCTCCACAGTCATACAGTGGTGTGAGGCAGTGGCAGTGATCTCTATTTTATAGCCCTTCTCCATCCACTCTTCATGTATCAACACAACGTCGATGAGGGTAACCAGTGTGGAGTGAAGCAGGGCTAGTCAGCACTCTGTTTCCCTACACCCTACCTGTCAGTGAAACCCAGTGAAGAGCTGAGCTTTTATCCCCACCCACCATCAGTGAGACTGAATGAGGGAAACAAGATGGAGCTAGGTAGTATTCAACTTTCCCCGCAACTTGGTGTCAGTCAAGCCCAGTGGCAGATAAGCCTACAGTTCCACTTGAGGGCATTGAGATTGTCTGAGTTCAGGAGCCTACTTTCACCATGAAGAAATGTGCAGGTCTGAGAAGGATGCTAAACTTCTCTTCATCCCACCCATGTACAATGAGGCAGTGAGTCACTTTTGCAAAGGTGCTCTCTAGATTCCCACAAGAAGCCAAACATGCACACATACCCGATGGTCCAGCTACCCAACAACAGGGAAGATGTGTCTGATAAAAACAGGTTAAATAGAATACAGAGTCTCATAATATAACATAAAAAATGATAATGGTGCAACAAAAATCAAAACTCATACAAAGAGCAAAGGAAATCACAACTTGAATGAGACAAGACACTTACCAAATGGAAATTTTAGAATTGAAAAATAAAGTAACTCAAAGTACAGTCCCCTTAGGTGGGATCAATATAAGATGAGAGATGACAGAATATAGAACAAGCACCTTTCAAGTCGGAAAATAAAATGTATCCCATGTGAACAACAGAAAGAAACAGACTGAGAAAAAAAAAGTCTCAGGAACCTGTGAGACAGCAAAAGAGCTAACATTTACAATTGCTTTAAAAGAGGTGAAATTCTCAGCTATAGACCTAACAAAACACGTACAGGATCTCTATACTGAAAATTAAAAATGGTAATACTAGAAATTAAAGAAGAATTAAATAAATGGAAGGATATGCTATGTTCAGAGCTCGGAAAACTCAGCATAGTAAAATATTAATTCTTTCCAAATTGATCCATAAGTTCAATGCAACTTTAATGAAAACTAGAGCAAGGTTATTCATAGAAATACATAGCATTTTTAAAAATTTTATACAGAAAAGCACAATATCTAGAATAGCTAAAATAATTTTCAAAGAAAAGTATATTCTACAAAGAATAGTTCTACCTGATGTTAAGGTTTACAGTATAGCTACAGTAATCAAGAAAGGGTGATGTTTACAGAGCAATAAACACATAGATCAATGACACAGAAGAGAGAATCCAGAACTTGACTCACACAAATATGTCCAATGGATTTTTATTTTTCTATCTTGACCTGAGGACATTTTTTATTGCTTTTAGAAGAGAAATGAAGGGAGAGAAGAAGGGAGAGAGAAGCATCAAACCCACAACCTTTCAGTTACAGGACACCTTTCCAACCAACGGAGCCACACGAGCCAGGGTGTTAACTGATTTTTGAGAGTTCATCAGCAAGTCAATGGAGAAAGGATAGCCTTTTCAACAAACGGTGCTAAAGAAATTGGACATCGCACTGCCCCAAGCAATGCTAGACCTGGACCTCTCATTTTATACAATAACTTACTCAAAACTGACCAAAATGTAAAATGTAAAACTATAAAACTTTTTACAAAAAGAACCGGGTAATATCTTCCGGATCTTGTACTAGTTGAAGGGTTCTTAAGCTTGACACTAAAAGCAGGATCCTTCAAAGGAACAATTGGTAAAATTGACCTCATTAAATAAAATTTTTAGCAATTTTGCTGTACGAAAGACTGTTAAGATGACTAGACAAGCTACATAGAAGAAATTTGCAAATCATACACTTAACAAAAGCCTTATAACTCAAAAAAGTAAAGAACCGTGAAAACTCAGCTATAGAATATCCAACAATCTTGGACATTTCTCATAGCAATATTTTTTTTCTGATATATCTCCTCCAGCAAGGGAAACAAGAAAAAAAATAAACAAATGGGACTACATTAAATTAAAAAGGTTTTGCACAGCAAAGGAAACCATCAACAAAATGAAAAGACAATCTACTGAATGGGAGAACATATTTGCCAATGATACAGCTGGTAAAGGGTTAATATCTATAATTTATAAATAATTTACAAAACTCAACACCAAAAAAAAAAAACCCCAAACAACCCAATTAAAAAAAATGGGCTAAGAACCTGAATAGACACTTCTCCAAAGAGGTTATACAGATGGCCAATAGACATATAAAAAGATGTTCAACATAAAACTAATCATCAGAGAATTGCAAATTAAAACCACAATGAGATACAACTTTACCCCAGTCAGAATGGCCATCATCACCAAACCAACAAACAACAAGTGCTGGCGAGGATGTGGAGAAAAGGGAGCCCTAGTGCACTGTCGGTGGGAATGCAGACTGGGGCAGCCACTGTGGGAAGCAGTATGGAGGTACCTCAAAAAATTAAAAATGGAACTATCTCATGACCCAGTGATTCCACTTCTTGCAATTTATCCAAAGAAACTCGTAACACTAATTTGAAAGAATATATGCACCCTTATGTTTATTGCAGCGTTATTTACAAAGGACAAGATTTGGAAGCAGCCTAAGGGCCCATCAGTAGATGAGTGGATAAAAAGTCTGTGGTACGTTTACACAATGGAATACTGCTGGGCTATAAAAAACAAACAAACAAACAAACAAGAAAATCTTACCCTTTGCAACAGCATGGCTGGACCTGGAGAACATTATGGTAAGTGAAATAAGCCAGTCAGAGAAAGACAAACACCATATGATCTCACTCATATGTGGAAGCTAATGAACAAACTGAACTAACAAGCAACACAGAGACAGACTCATAGATGGAGAGCAGGCTGACAGCTCTGGGTGGGGGTTGGGTGGAGGCATGGAGAACCAAAGGAGAAAACTCATGGACAAGGGTGCGGTGATAGCGAGCGGAGAAGGGTGGGTGGAGGTGGAAAATGGCGTGGCGGATAAATGGTGATGTAAACATATAATAAAACAAACCTGTCAGCGCTAGGAAAAGAAAAGGGTAAAAGGCATGAGCAAATATTTCACAAATAGGAATAAACACACACAAAAATCATTAGCCATTAGGGAAATATAAACTATGACCATAATGAGAAGTCACTACACATCCATTAAAATAGCTAACATTTAAAAATAGTGACCATAGTAGATGCTGGGGAGGAGCAGAGAAACTGGGTCAGTCTTACATTGGTGGTTGGAATGTAAAACAATGTATCCCCTCTAGGAAACATTTGGCAGTTTCTTATAAGAAATAAACATGGAAATACTATACAGCCCAGCAATCATACTCTTGGGCATGTATGCTAGAGAAATAAAAATTTATGTTTACACAAAAACTTGTATATAAAAGATCATAGAATCTTCATAAAATACAGAAACCACATGTTCTCCAAAGGGTGAATGACTAAAAAACAATGATACATCCACACCATGGAATACTACTCAGCAATAAAAAGGAAAGAACGATTTATACAAGCCACAGTTTGGATGAATCTTAAGAGAATTAAGCTGAGTTTTTTAAAAAGCAATATCAAATAGTTACACACTGTATCGTTATAATATTTTTTTCCTCACTGTGTGGTTGCCTCTCATGTGCCCCTAACTGGGGACCTGACGTGCAACCTAGTCATGTGCTCTGACTGGGAATCGAACCAGCGACACTTGGTTCGCAGGCTGACACTCAATCCACTGAGCCACAGCAGCCAGGGCTTCGTTATAATTTTTAAGTAACAAAATCTTATAGTTTAATGGCTTGCAAGGACTAGGGAGATGCAGTGGGAGCGAGGTGGCTATAGTTATAAATGGGCAGCACAGGGGATCTTGACTGTGATGATTGTCATGCTAATCTATGCATGTGATAAAACTGCATAGTTCTAAATACACACTCAAATGGGTCAGTGTATAACTGGTGAAATCTGAATAAGTTCGATAGTTATTAATGTCAGTTTCCTGTTGTGGTTTTGTACTGCAGTAACGCCAGATGTTACCACAGGGGAAATTTGGAGGAAAAATACACAGGATTTCTCTGTTATTATTTCTTACAACTGTGTGTGAACCTACAATTATCTCAAAATATTTTTAAAAAGAAAAATTGCAACCGTAATATGTAACAGATAAGGAAACTTATTCAATATGTAGTTCTGAAAAACACATTTTATGTAGGACAATAATATTTCTTATTAAAGTAAATAATGATAAATGCTATTTCATGTGCAGAACAAATGGTTGTGAAACTTCAGACAAGTCACTTAATCTCTTTTTGCTTCTATATCAGACAGAAAAAAAAAAGAGAGAGATTTGATTAATTTATCTCTAAACTCTCTTTTGCTCCAAACGTCTATGATTCAATAAAAATGAAAAACTGGGAAAAAGAGATGGGATTAAGAAATAGGTTTGAGGTATAGTTATCCAGTTAGCCGACACATGTAAATTGTAGATAAGGAGACGATGATGCTGGTAAGCTGAGGACAAAGTGACAGAGCACTTTAAAACCCACAGATCAAGATGTTTTGCTCTCTGTTGAGTAATTCAAAATTCTAGATAGATTTGTGGAGCTGCTACATTGCCTCTAAAAACCTGATCTTGTCCAAGTGTTTTTGGCAGGGTTGAATATAAGAGTGGATGAGAAGGGTAAAACTCTGTGAGCTTTTCAGTTAGATACAAGAGAATACTGAAAAAGGCTTTGGCTCCAACTATTAAAGGTGTTGGTTCAGGTTTTGACAAGGGTTACCAAGTATCAAATTAAATTTCCTCGAAGCGATGAATTGAAGACAGAGATCAGAACTTGAAAAGCAACAAAATTATCTGTTAGTTTGCTTTCTAAATATAGCAATTTATATTTTTGCAGATTATTTTTCAAGCTATAAAAAGATGGGTAAAATCAATGAGCAGAGAGAAAAACCCTTTATTATGAAGAGTTATAAACTAGCAGTAAAAGTTCTGGGTTTTCTTACTTGACTCTGTTACAAAATTGCTGTATGACTCATAATTTCTGTGCCATAGTTTAGCACACATAGAAGAAGGAAAATACCATCTACCTTTTACTTTTCAGAAAACTGTGGAATTTAATTATGTAGGAGACTATATAATGTTTTAAGCTACCTAAAGAATAATACTATGTAAATACAGGATCACTTCAATTTTTTATAATGCAGAGAAATAGCAGATGTGTATTGGAAAATGACTTTATAAAATAGAATGTCGGAGATTACAGGACTGGTTCACTAAGAGTAATGAATTTCACTGCTGCTTTTTCAAAATGCCCTTATTATCACAAAATCATATGAGGTGTAATACTATGAAATCATAAATATTGTATACAGGGTGGGGCAAAAGTAGGTTTACAGTTGTTCATATGGCAATAATACAATAAATAATAAATAATAAATAATAATACAAGAATAAACTCTGTTTTGCATGCTCAAAACTGTAAACCTACTTTTACCCCCGCTTGCATATTCTATTATCTATGTAATGTGTAAACAAAGCTATTATCACCATGAAGTATTTCTTTCAAAATTAGTTTGAAAAAAGCTCTATGATTAACGAGAATATATAAGGAACTAGTTTTTGGATTATATTCCCCCTCGACACATGAATTTTCTTTCACTAAAGAAGAATGACACAATACGGGCCCCTCCCCATAATTGTGTAAGTGGGTTACAAAAAAATTCTCCCAATGAAGATTTGTATTTTCATGTGATAAATAAAAATTTTCTGTTGGTTTGCTTTGAAACAAAGCCCAGATATAAAATTAGTGAAACTTAAACTGCACGCATCGGAACGGAAAGATTCCCAAATGATTTTTGAGTAGCGGCTTCCCAATTCCACAGCTGAGATAGGGAAGCTTAGACCGCACTCTTTGAGAATGCAGGCTAGGTACAGGAAGGGAGACACAAGCTCACTATTCAGAAACTTGAACTATATATAGAAGTATAAAGAAGAAAGAAAAAAATCACCCCAAACCTCACCGCCCATACATATGTTTCTCAGGAGGTATGGCAATAGCTTTATATTTCCATATTGTTTAGAACTGCATGCTAGATTACCTCTATAGAAGCTAAATTAAAATATAGGTACATACTTAGGAAAGGGAACAGCATTAAAAAGAAACAAACAAACAAGCAAGCCATTGAAACTCAGCCTTGTGTTTTGTCAAAGCAGTGCCCTGACCAAAGGAATTCCAATCAAAATAAATTGGTATTTACACCTGTTTAAATAAATTCAGCCAGCTGAAATTTGTAACTGTCCACTAATACATACTCTTCATTCTCAAGAGCTTTTGCAAAGTTTGTGGGATACTGGCTGAAAAGGAGATCTGTCTTGGAAACAGTCTGAGGTGAAACCACGGTCGCGCTTTAAGACAGTGGATCTCTAACTCTCCACAGGTACTAGAATTTACTAGAAAGTCTGAAAAATCAGCAGACTCCAGGTTCCATCAGTCAGAGACCCTGATCCAGAAGGTCTGTCCTTCATTCTATATCCATTCTTGTTTCATAATCTCTCCAGACCTCCACTTTGAAAATCATTGCAATAAGAGCCATTTTAATTAATTCCCCTGAGTTTCTGGTCCCCAGAGCTTTGATGTGTAAGTATTCTTTCCTTGAGCTAGATGACTCAGATTTAGCACCGATCACTCATTTAATTTAACCATTTTTCAGACATTCTGTATACTTAGAAGCTCATGATCATTTCTGTTATAACTAAAGCTCTATCTGTAGTAATGACAGGGCAATTTGGGCATTGCAGCTTGGGCATTATCCGTTTATGGAATGATAATGTCCTCGTAATGTTAATGGATTAGAATTATTTTTATGATATGAACATATATTATAAACACATATCATAAAAACGTTAAAAATTGCAGTTTTTAAGCCAACACAGTTAATGAACACCAACGTATGAAAAAAATAACAGAACATGAGATTTCTAACTCATTCTCCCTCAGTTTCTCTCTGTACTTGAGTTACTGATAAACTCATCTGTAACACCTGGCCTAGTCAACATCTCTTTATGTAAACTCCATATTTTAATCAGGCTTCTCCTGCTTGTGTCCATACAAATGACAGCCCACTGTCTATTTTTGGCAAAAATCATCTCTCTCTCTATGTATATAGTGCATGTTCTTTTTTCTTTTTTAAGATTTTATTTATTCATTTTTAGAGAGAGGAAGCGAGGGAGAAAGAGAGGGAAAGAAATATCAATGTTAGAAAGATTCATCAATTGGTTGCCTCTCGCACACCCCTAACTGGGGACCTAGCCTGCAACCCAGGCATGTGCCCTGACTGGGAATCGAACCGGTGACCCTTTGGTTCTCAGGCCAGCGCTCAATCCACTGAGCCACACCTGCCAGGGCACCCATGTTCTTACTTAAGTAAGAAACAATGGCATGGGTTCTGCTGAATGCCCCCCACATCTTAGGCCCTTGTCAATGGTATCAACTGCTGCAAATAAAAACATCGAAACAGCGACAGTGATATTGGAATTGACCTCTTTTAAAGAAGAAGTCCTTGGTGACATTTTATGAAAGCAAAAAATATATAGTCATTTTAAAATAAATTCCAATTAGGGAATGTATACAAATTAATATATAACCATTCCATAGCACACATTTCTGACACAATAATGGAATCAGCTAACGTGAAATCTTCCTCTGAATGGACTTGAGAATTATGTCAGTCCTCTTAACTGTGCTATAATTGTACATATATGACTCAGAAAGAATGTTTAGAGAAGGTTACTGAAGTTTAGCCAAACCTGGCTATATCCCAAAGTTAGGTAGAATTGAGTTACCACCCAAACACCCATTTTCACAGTTAAAGTCTTGGCAGCTTTCTCTGTGTATCTGAAAAGTTAGGCAAAACCAACCTGGTAGAAAATACTAACTGGGTGGGGGCTTGTATATTAGGGAGGTTTACTTGTTATACTGTCGGTTGATTTCTTGTTTAGAATTTAGCTTCATTGAGGTATAATTGATACACAAAATTATATATTTAAACTGTGCAATTTGATGATTTTTATATACATATGTATATGAAATAATCATAATCATAATCAAGTTAATTAATATATACATCACCTTATATAATTACCATTTTTCATTTATTGGGGTGACACTGGTTAATAAAATTACATGCTTTTTAGTGGTGATTCCACTTAAGGTATACTCTCTTAGCAAATTTCAAGTATACAACACAGTATTGTTAACTGCATTGTACACTTTGACCAATATTTCCTCCTATTCCCCAGCCTCAAACCCTGGCAATCACCATTCTACTCTTCTAGTAGGAGTTATTTTAGATCTCACATGTAAGTGAGGTCATGTAGTATGTGTCTTTCTGTAGCTGGATTATTTCACTTAACATAAGTTCATCCACCCTGTCACATGTGGCAGAATTTTATTCTTCTTTTAAGGCTAATACTATCTCTCTCTGTATCATATTTTTTTATCCATTCATCTATCGACAGAGGTTGTTTCTCTATCTTGACTGTTATGAATAATGCTACGATAAACATGGGAATGCAGATCTCTCTTCCAGATCCTGATTTCATTTCCCTTGAATATATACCCAGTAGTGGAATTGTTGGATCCTGTGAAAGGTCTACTATTAATTTTATGAGGAAACTCTATACTGTTTTTTCACAATTTATAGCCCCAAAAACAGTGTAAAAGAATTCCCTTTTCTATCCATCCTTGCCAACACTTATCTTTCTGATAATAGCTATTCTAACTGGTGTGACATGTTTCATTGCAGTTGTGATTTGCATTTCCCTGATGAATAGTAATGTTGAGCAAATTTTCATATACTAGTTGGTCTTTTATAGGTGTCTTTTATAAAAATTTTATTTATTTTTTTAAATTTTTGTTGAGTTTATTGGGGTGACGTGTGCTTTTGGTGTCATTAAAAAAAAAAAAAAAAAAAAAAAAAAAACAGCCAAGGCCAATGTCAAGAAGATTTTTATATGTTTTATCTTACTCATTTACTGTCTTTATAGGATTTTCACTGAAGGATTTAATCCATTTTGAGTTTGTTTGTTTGTTTGTTTTTCTATTACAGTTGTCCCGTTTTCCCCTGTTGCTCTCTCCTACCCCACTCCCCTCTCTCATGGTTAATCCCCACCTCATTGTCCCTGTCCATGAGTCATTTATACTAGTTCCTTCACTAGACCCTTCCCCTTCTTTCCCCCCCTTTTCCCTTCCCTCTTCCCCTCTGGTCACTGTCAGTCTGTTCCCTGTTTCCATGCCTCTGGTTCTATTTTGCTCATTTGTTTGCGTTGTTCATTAGGTTCCTGTATTGGGTGATATCATATGGTATTTTGCTTTCTTTGCCTGGCTTACTTCACTAAGCATAATTCTCTCTAGTTCCATCCACGTTGTCACAAATGGCAGGAGTTCTTTCTTTCTGCTGCATAGTATTCCATTGTGTAAATGTACTGCAGGTCTTTTATCTATTCATCTACAGATAGTTTTTTTATACGGTGTGAGATAAGAATCAAATTTCGTTCTTTTGCATGTAGACACCCAGCTTTCTCAACATCATTTACTGAAGAGGCTATCATTTGCTCACTCTGTGTTCTTAGCACCCTTATTAAAGATGAGTTGACTGTAAATGTATGGAATTATTTCTGGGCTCTCTATTCTGTTTCATTGATCTATATGTCTGTTTTAAGAGCAGTATTGTTACAGAAACAGGGGTGTTTCAAAAAACCCCAGAGTTTGTGGCTGGGGGATGGGGAAAAGGAAGCAGCTTTCAGAATGCCTCCACATGCCTGAGGCTGGTGGCTAGTGTCTTTTTTATGCAAAATGGCTTTAATGCATCCAAAGCCTCAGGTAGATGGGAGGGGACTTGGACCAGGGGATGCTATGGAGAAAGCACACAGAGCCTACGTGGGTTCTGTGAATGGTCAGAACTGGTTACCGCACCCACTACATCAGAGGACGGAGTCAGGGATTTAAAAATAAGCCGCAGACATTTTAGCCAGGCTGACTGTGCGGATTTGACTGAGGCTGAGGCTGACTGTGCGGATTACAAAAGGACTAACTATACAGTTTACAAGGAGGCTGAGAATCCATGAGGTTCTGGATTAAAAGCTGGTGGACCCCATAACACAGACGAGGTCTCCCCAGTCAGGATTGAATGATTGGCAACTACTGGTAAAGCTGAACTGTGTTTGGAAAGTAGGGAAAGGGTTTCTCTAACTTTTCTAAAACTAGCCTGGTTTGGTAGGGGGGGGAGGCAAGGATATGTGTTTGTGGGTGTTTTAAAGAACTTAAGACTTAACAACAGAAATCCGCAAATAACTAAATCTATGTAACTGTTAAATAAACAATTCTTTTTCTTTTCACCAAACTCTGGTATTGAGAGTTATAATTTTGGCGGTGGGCAATCGGGCCCCTAACTAAACAGTCCGTGGGTTCTGTTTCAATCGGAGCAGCCCAGGGGTTCTGTAACAGTATCACTATTTTGAAATTTGAAGCTCTGTAATCGTAAGTTATTTGTTTTTTAAAAAATATTTTATTTTTTATTTTTAGAAAGGAAGGGAGGAAGAAAAAGAGGGAGAGAAACATAAGTGTGTAAGAGACACATGGATTGGTTGCCTCTTGCTTGTGCCCCAGCCTGGGACAGAACCCACAACCCAAGCATGTGTCCTGACAGGGAATCGAACCAGTGACCTTTTGCTTATGGGACAACACCCAATCAACTGAGCCATACCAGTCAGGGCCTACCTCATTTCTTAAATCATATTTTCATACAGGCAAAGCGACAGGCCTTGTATGTAGAGGCCTGTGTAAGTTGCTTTGGTGACCTTTGATTTCCCATGTGGCTTGTTCCAGAAATGTGGAAGTTCAAGGGTTTGCTAGAATCACTAATCCAGCCACAAATTTGGGCCCTGTCTGTAGTAGGGAGTTAAACCTCTGACAGCAGCTAAGAGTTAGCAACTGATTGCAATGAATTGTGTTGCTAATTTCATGTCTTTTGAAATTATTTTCCCAGTGTAGCAGTTGACAAGGTCTCATTACTTTCTTATACACTTAACAAGTGGCATTTGTTATGGGCAAGTGTCTCGGAGTGTTATTATCAGCCTAGAGCAATAGCTTAGCAAACACAATTTTAGCCACTTCTTAAAATAAAGGGAGTCATAAGAAACTCTCTTTATGTCCATATCAGAATGGTTGTTTGTTTATTCTGTTTTATTTTTAGAAGTTTATAAACAATGAGAAAACTTAAAAGTTGTTGAAAATCCCGAGGGAGGGAGATATAAAACTTGCAAGGCATGATGACTTCAGTTGATGTTTAATACAGACAAGGAGCTATTGAGTTTTTTAAATGCTGAAATTATGGACGTGAAAGGACCAACATTTCTGAAACTTAACATTTTAGCAATTTTTATATATTTAGAGCGATTAGTAGATGGTTAATAACAAAATGGCTGTGTTTGCAAAAGGCCCATATAACTGAAAATTATAAATGAAACCCTCTTACAGGAGAATAGATGGGAGATGTTACTCGGAATGTCCACGTAGATATAATGGGAACTCATTATTCTGTTTAAAGTTGGCTCTCTAACAATGCTGTGTAAGCCAACTATTTTGTTTATACCAGGAGTTTAAAACATGTATGATCTAAAAATTGAATAATGTCAAGGATATGAAAAAAAGGCAGGAGGAGAAAAACCAAGAGGATTTTGTCTTCCAAGCATCAAAAGCAAATACTGTAAGCATAAAAGCGTATAACAGTATAATAATTTTTAAAAAGACATCTTGATTAGGCACCAGTATGACAAATTAGCAAAATGCATTTTAGTTACAGTACAGGATAGTACAGCATGTGTGTGGTGTTTAAAACTCTCTTTGCCAATGTTTAAAATGCTGTACAAAGAGCATAAATCTCCCCTATTCGCACATCGTGAGTAATGTAAAGAGAAAGAGAAAATTGGAAAAAAAAGGAAGGACTTTCTAGCTGCTCCCTGCAGCCTCTTGTGTAGTTTGCCCTTAATTGTTCCCATTCCGTTTAAGTAAAGTGTTGTTCTGTTCATCCTATTTCTGTCTGCTTTATCTTGATGAAGGTTATAAGTTAAAAGGATAGGAAGATCCAAACAAAAGCAAACAGAACAATAAAGCCCTCTAAATGTATTTTAAGGGATTTAAACCTGTCACAATGTTAACAATGTGGTGAAGGCCAGGAGAGGGGAAAGGGCTGGGTGGAGGGGCCAAAGGGGTGGGGGGGATGGGGAACATCCGTAATATTGTTAACAATATAAAAACTCTAAAAGAAATTCAAAAGCTTTAAAAAATATTTTGACCCAAGAAATCAGGAAGCCAAGGACATCTGAAGTATTTTGAGTCAGGAGTAATTCATGCTTTAAAAAGTGTGTAGAGAAATATTGTTTTATTCCTGAAAATCTACTAGTTTTTCTTTCTTAAGAATGTGTTTTAAAATTAGCCTCGATATACCTCTTATATTACTAACAGAAATTAAGACATTATCAATTTATTTGGAAAGCTGGTTCTTCCATTAGGGTATCAAAACCTAGAAAAATTAATGTGGCCTTTCATTTTCTTTGGGAAAATACATTTATATAGAAGTTGATACTCTTTTATAGTTTCACTCTGTCAACAATAATAATAAGAACAAAGTTTAATAAAATATACATCCTTTGATCTCTAAAAGGTGCTACCTTTTAGACACTAAGCCAGACATTGAGGTGGTAAGGACAGATTTTTCCCCAGTTTTATTGTGATGTGACACTGCATATATTTAGGTATACAGCGTAGTGATCTTTCATATATTGTGAAATGATTAACATGCAGGTTTAGTTAACATCAGTCATCTTATGTAGATACAAAAAGTAGAAAAAATATCGTTTTAGTGGAATATTATACAGCAATAAAAAAGAACAAAACCTTTCCATTTGCAACAATATGGATGGATCTAGAGGGTATTACACTAAATGAAATAAGTTCGACAGAGAAATACAAATACCATATTGTTTCAATTATATGTAGAATCTAAAAAAATAAAACAAATAATCAAAGAATAAAAATAAAAACAGACTCATAGAAACAGAGACCAAAGGGATGGTTTTGAGAAGTGAGGGAGTGAGGGGATGGGTGAAAAAGGTGAAGGGGAATATACTCATTAATTTTGTTAAAACTTCACAGGATGACAGATGATTACTAGAATTAGTGGGGGTGATCACAGTGTAACATATAAAAATGTCACATTACTACCTTATACACATGAAAATAATATAATCAATACAAGATTCTATACCAACTATATTTAAATTTAAAAATTTTAAATATTGTTTTCCTTGTAATGAGAATTTTTTGGAGCTACGCTTTTAAAAGATACTCAGTTTCACTAGCTGTCAGGAAAATGCACATCACAACTATGAGAAACCACCTCACACCAGTTAGAATGGCCATTATCAACAAGACACGCACTGACAAGTGTTGAAGAAAAAGGAAGCCTCATCCACTGCTGGTAGAAGTGTAAGCTGGTGCAGCCGCTGTGGAAGACAGTATGGAGGTTGCTCAAAAAATTACAAATAGAGTTGCATATGGCCCAGCAACCCGTCTTCTGAGTATCTATCTCAAAAATTTGACATTTATTGCAAAGTTACATGCACCATTATTTATGTTCATTGTAGCATTATTCAAGACCTGAAAGCAAAGTGTCCTTTGATAGATGACTGAACTAACCAAAATGTGGTACATATATACAATGAAATACTACTCAGCCCTAAGAAACGATGAAATACTGCCATTTGTGACAACATGGATGGATCGTGAGAATATTATGCTAAGCAAAGTCAGTCAGTCAGAAAAAGTTAAGACAGTATGATTTCACTCATATGTGGGATATATAAAACTGAAAGCAAGAAATGAACAAAGAAGAAAACCAAAAACTCACAGACACAGACAACAATATGGTGGTTATCAAAGGGAAGGGGGTTTGGAGGTAGTAATGGGGGTCAAATATATAATGATGGAAGATAATTTTACCTCAGGTGGTGGGCACACATTGCAATATATTGATCATGTATCATAGAAATGTACACTTGAAACCTATATGATCTTACTATCCAATGTCACTCCAATAAATTTAATTAAAAATATAAATAAATGAATATATCATACAACAGTGTTAACTATAGTCCTTAGGTTACACAATACTTCTTCGTCTTATAGCTGCAAGCTATACCTTTTGAGGACCTTCATCCAATTATCCCATACCCCTCATGTCCTGCCTCTCATATCCACAAAAATGATCTCTTTTTAAATTTTCTATGAATTTGTGTGTTTTAAGAATCCACATATAAGTGAGATCATACTATTTCCACCTGATTTATTTCACTTAGCGTGATGCCCTCAAGTTCCATCCAGGTTGTGACAAATGACAAGATTTTAAAAATTTTTTTGTCTGAATAACATTCCTGTGTGTGTGTGTGTGTGTGTATGATATACACTTATCTGTTGATGGAAACTTTGATTGTTCCCCTGTCTTAACTATTGGAAAGAATGTTGCTATGAACATGGGGGTGCAAATGTCTCTTCTACCTAGTGTTTTCATTTCCTTCGGATATATTCCCAGAAGTGGAATTGGTGGATCATCAGTAGCTCTATTTTTAATTGTTTGAAGAACCTCTACACTGTTTTGTGTAATGCTTGTAGTAATTTACAGTCCCATTGCCAGTGTGCAAGAGTTCCTTTTTCTCCACATTCTCACAAGCATTTGTTACCTCTTGTGTTTTTTATGATAGATATTCTAATAGGCGCGAGGTGATACCTCATTGTGGTTTTTATTTTCACTTTCCTAATTTTTAGTGATGTTGAGCACATTTTCATCTATCAGCTGGACATTCAAACATCTTCTTTGGAAAAATGTCTATCAGGCCCTTTGACTGTTTTTTTTTTTTTAATTGGCTTATTTGTTTTTGTTTTTGTTTTTTTTCGCTATTGAGTTATATGCGTTCTTTATATTTTGGGGGTAATAACCTTTTAATAGATATATAGTTTGCAAATATTTTTCCATTCCATAGACTGTTTTTTCACTTTGTTGGTGTCTTTTCACTTAATGTGGAGCTTTTAAGTTTGAGGTAGTTTCACTTTTTTATTTTTTATTTTGTTGCTTGTACTTTAGGTGTCACACTCAAAAAATAATTTCTAACACCCATATCAAGGAGCTTTTTTATTATGTTTTCCCCTAGGAGTTTTATGGTTTCTAGTCTTACAATTAAGTCTTTAATTAATATCAAGTTAATTTTTATGAGTGGTGTAAGGCAGGGGTCTAATTTTATTATTCTTCAGTAAAAATTCAACTTTCCCAGCACAATTTATTAAAAAGTCTTTTTACTCAGTAATATATTATTGAAATAAAGTGTGCGGCATGAACTGAAATCAGTTTTGATTTCTGCAGAGGTGACAGAGCATTTTAGAAGGATGAAGGGAAAGGAAGGGAGAGGAGCAGAGGCTACATAGAGTCGGGCAGGTGAAGAATTAGAAAATATGGGAAGGGAATGGGTTGGTCCATGTAAAATCTACCTTGTCCCGCTAACTGGTGCTTACTGAGTTTAGGCTCTGATCCTCCAACAAAGACTGGGAGATGGGTTTCACCTTCAGATGTTGGCGAGAAGAAACAGTACATTTCTTTGAAAGCTTTTAGTTTTCTCAAATAGACAATTTAAGGTAGAGACTAGAGTCATCCTAGGGAATGCAACCTTGAGCTGTTAGAGACTATGTTAGTGTTCGTTCGCTCATGTGTTTGTAGGACAAGGTTGAGGCCTAGTCCAGGAGACAGCTCCGAGGAGCCTTGCTAGAGTTTGGTTAAGGAGAGAATCTTTGTCAAAGGTCTTGTAAGTAAATGTATGTTTAACATGAATAACCTCACCTCCAGCAAGCACTTTAATTTGGTAAACTACTTCAAACAACCGGCATTCCTTTGTTTCATAGCTCTTCTGGGATCGAGCAATAAACCAAACAGGAAGAGTCTCTGCTCACAAGAAGCACATATTCTGGTGAAGGGGCAAACTGATAAGTAAATAAACATGAAAATCTATAATATTGTATTGTAATGAGAAGTAGTAAAAATAAAAGGGATAAGGCCAAAGAAAAAGATGTGATGTGGGTAGTCAACATTACAAAGGCTGATCAAAATGGTAATTGAAATGCATGGTGTCTGCCATAGGAAGAACGGGTAGAACTGGAACATAATGGCCAGAACAGCTGGAGTACAGTGAGCAAAGGTGAGAGCGTTATGACCTGTAGTCAGCAGGCAATCAAGTGCCAGGTAATAGAGTACCTTCTAGGCTTGCCCTATATGGCAAATGAAATCACCCCTACTATTTCATCACTACTGACAGCCATGAATTGGCATCTGAGGTGACCGACGTGAGGGAGTTCATCTCCCACAAGATGGTTTGATGTTAAACTTTATCCAATATTAAATCATAATAAATTGATGCACTTAGATTATCTCTCCTAGGGAGGTGAACCCACAAACACATAGTACTGGACACTGAACTATGTATGTGTTATGAAAATGAGCTACCGTTGTGACTCCCGCTCTCCAGGAAGACTAGTTTTAAAACTGCTTAGGCCCAGGGGGACTAAATGGTTTCCCTGCTACCTCCTATTTCTGTGTAACTTAACAATAAATCTTCGTTGCAGATAATCTGGACAAACACATGTCCTCTTCATGATTTTAAACGGTTTAATACAGGCCACATTGCACGGTTTACTAGTCTTCTATCCTTTGTTTTTTGCGTATGCACTTTTCTGTTATTTAATTAAGATAAAAATTACAGCCTCTAAGACTTTTTGTTTCTCTGTTTGCCTAGCAAACAGAATGATTTGATTAGCCAGTTGCAGAAGTCTGGCAGAATAGAGGCCTAGAGAAGACAGTTTATTTAAAGGCTCTTTGTGTAACCAAATAGACTATAAATGAACAAATAGGTGGGCTAGTTAATTACCTTAGAAGTCTCTCCAGATAATGAATATCAAATGGCTCAAATAAGTAAAGTTGTAATTGTCCTGAAGGGATTTTGATAAAAGCCAGAGACAGCATTCTAAAAGCATTTAGAGGAAGAATTGTGTTAGCCAGTGCTGAGGTCTGATTTATTTTTATTATTATGATTATTTTAGTTTTTCAGAAATTTCCTATACCAAATGGCTTAACCATGAATATAATTTTTCTCTGAGTGCTTTTATGTAGGGAAGAACACGCATATGTATACGCCTTGCATTTGAGTTTATTTCATAATATTTTAAAGCTAATAATTGGACAGTAAAATAATTTTCTCAGTTCTATGTCTAATTTTTGTCCCCCAAATGTCATGATTTCTCTCTGCAGTGATGACTGCACCTCACTTTGAAATGGAAGTGATTTTGGATCCTTTATAGAATGATGTGCAGAAACACTGTCTAAATAATTACAGATTGCTAATCACTATGACAAAGAGAAAATGAGTAAGCCATCCTAAATATACAACAGCACAGTTTTGAGGTAAATTTTAGTATATTCATTCAATATTATATCATATATAGTTATTAAAATTATATTTAAAATGAATTAATGTTAACTTGAGAAAATTATAAAAAGGCTAAATATGTATATTTATTGCACTCATAATTATGTAAAGTAGAAAATAGTTACACTATTTAAAGAATGGAAGAAAATACAATGGAATTAAATTTAATGTTACTAGTGACTCTGTGAGGTAGAACCATTAGCGTTTTTCTCTCTTCCTCATGCTTTAATTTTTCTGATTTTGTATAATCAGGATATGTTGCTTTTCTAGTGGAGAAAAACAAAAACTTTCATAAAAAAAAGTAAAAAGTCTAAGGATACTTTTCTTCCTAAGTCCACTAATTTAAGATCTGTGGTTCCAGGTCATGTATCTGAGTACCCCAGTTCTCATTCCTTGATTTCCTGAGGCCACATATGAAGATCTAAGAACAAGAGATCAGACTCAATATCCAGGTACACACACACACACACACACACACACACACACACACACACACACTGTGTATGAATTTCCTATAAATTGAACAAAAGAATAAATCTTGTTAATTAAAAAGTTTTGGTAGTTTTAAGCCTATTTAGTATAGGGTTTTATCATCTTATGTTATTTTGTCTCAATTAAAAATACATAGAAACATATTGAAACAAATTGCTATCTTCTCCAGTGTAGGCTATTTAGTATTTCAAAAGATTATCCTCCCATACACTCAGGGAGAAAGGGCTGTTCATCAGCTTCTAAATTATTTGCATTCATTTATTGTCTAGACAAAACACACTGTGCAAATAAACTTTTATTGCAAAAGTCTCACCTGGTTGCTTAGGTATTGTATATGGCTGCTTCTGTGCTAGAAGCATAGACAGTTAAGTAGTTGTGGCAGTACTCTGCAATGGCTAAAATATTCACCATCTGTCCCTTTGAAGAATACGTTTGCTGAAAACTAATCAGCAATACAGCAGTCACAAGCAGCATGTGAATTATTAAGCACTTGAGATGCCTATGTTGTACTTTACATCCCCATGACTATTTTTATAACCGCCAACATGTACTTCTTAATTCCTTCATCTCTTTTACCCAGCCCCCCAAACCCCATACTTCTGGCAATCACCAGTCCACCCTCTGTGGCTATGAGTTGGTTTCAGTTATTTTTATTTTGTTCTTTAGATTCCATATGTAACTGAAATCATATGGCATTTGCCTTTCTCTGATTGACTTATCTCACTGAGCACAATACTATCTAGGAGCATCCATTCTATTGCAAATGATAAAGCAGCATTAAAAAAATTTATTAGGGTGACATTTGTTAATAAGACCATATAGGTTTCAAGTGTATGTTTCTATGGTACATGATCTGCATATTGCACTGTGTGTCCACCACCCAAAGTCAAGTCATCTTCATTACCAGATATTTGGTTCCATTTACTCCTCATCATTTCATCCCATTTCCTGTGGTAACCACTATAGTGTTGTCTGTGTTTATAAGTTTCAGTTTTATATCCCATATATGAGTGAAGTAATGTGGTTCTTAGCTTCTTCTGACTGACTTGTTTCGCTTAGCATGACATTCTCAAGGCCCATCCATGTTTTTACAAATGGCAACATTTCATCTCTTCTTATGGCTGAGGAGTAGTCTATAGTATATATGTACCACATCTTCTTTAGCCAATGCATATTTATATGGAACCACAAAAGACCCCAAATAGACAAAGTAACCCTGAGAAAAAAGGACAAAGCCGGAGGTATCATACTACCAGACTTCAAATTATACTACAGAGCTATGATAACCAAAGCAGCAAGGTATTGGCAGAAAAGAAAGGCACGCAGAAAAGTGGAACAGAATTGAGAGCCCAGAAATAAAACTACATGTAAATGGGCAAGTCATTTTTGACAAAGGAGCCAAAATCATGCAATGGAGAAAAGAAAGCCTCTTCAATAAATGGTGCTTGGAAAACTGGAAAGCCACATACAAAAGAATGAAACTAGAGTACAGATTATCTCCATGTATGAAAATTGATTCAAAATGGATCAAATACCTAAATATAAGACCTAAAAAAATAAATTACATAGAAGAAACTAAATTTATGGATCTTGGCTTTAGAGGGGATTTTATGAATTTGACTTCAGAGACGAGAGAAGTAAAAGCAAAAATAAATGAATGGGACTATATCAAACTAAAAAGCTTCAGCACAGCAAAGGAAATGGTCAACAAAACAAAAAGGCAATCAACCAAAAGGAAGAATATATTTTAAAGATTTTAATAGCTTGCTGTAAGTAGATAACATATGCCTATCATACAGGCATTTCCTGAGAAGACCTCAGATATTTCACAATAATTTCATCAGTAATATAAAAGGTTATTTATTAGTTTCCCATGACTTCGCTAACAAAAAATGTGTGCCTTAACACAACACACATTTATTCTCTTAGAATCACTGATCTGAAATCAAGATATAGGTTGGGCTGCATTCCCTCTAGAGGCTTTAAGGGAGAATCCACTTAATTTTTTTCCAGCTTCTAGAGTTGCATTCCTTGACTTGTAACCCCTTCCTCTGTCTTCAAAGCCACGCATAAGATCTTCCTTCAGTGGTCACATTGCCTGTTTCTCTGTGTCAAATCTCACTTCCCTTCCCTCCTATAAGAACACTTCTAATTGCATGTAAAGCCAACTCAGTTAATCCAGGGTGATCTCCCCATCTAAAGATCCTTTACTTAATCACATCTGCTACGTCTTAAAAGGTACTAGTTCCAATTTCCAGAGATTAGAAGAAGGATATCTGCGGGGGCCATTAATTCAGCTTACCTAAAACTATAAAACAATTTCTACACCTCATACAAAATATTTGAAGGGTACACTACATCTATGAATATCAATGGTTATTTTAATAGTCTTATACAATTTTATTTTAATAGTCTTATACATTTTATTTTAAAAGCTGATAACTGCAATCTGCCTATTTTTGTGGAGAAAAGAAAACCACATATTTTCTAAAATTTGGACTGAAAGATATTTTTAAAGATACGTTAAAATATATAGTTCAGTTAGCCCATGTAAGTTTAAAATTTAATTTTGATTATGAATTTTCAGAAGAGGGGAGAAAAGCAGAAATTATATGTCACACACAAGAAATAGATCCTTATTTTCACAGCCTTTCTACTATTGATGTCACAGCTTCACTTTAGTTTCCATCTTCTTTCTCTCGTACGGCTATTTTCTATCTTTTTTACTAGTTACACCCTCTCAAGAACAGGTCACTCTCATGCCCTTCTTCCTATATTGTTTTTCCTCTGACCTCCTCTATAACATTGCTTTCTCTCTTTATTTTCCTCAGACTCTGCCATATACTTGTGGCAAACAATGCAAATCATTTAAACAAATAGTGATTGAAGTCCTAACTTTATGCAAGTGCCTCTTCTAGGGACTTCTTAGGACACCACAAGGAGTAAGAAATTACCCTTAAAGAGATTATATTCTCTCAAAAAGGGAATAAGACAAGTGGAGTGAAAAAAGTATAGAAAGCTCTGTGTAATAATAACACAGGCAAACTCTGGAAGACGCATGCTCCAAATGGGGAGATAAGTTCAAGTTGAATATTCACAATAGAGAAAGTTGGCATAGGAGTAGGACTTGAGAGAAACAAATGCAATAACAGCAAAACCACATACTCCTTGTATGACCCCCACTCACTATCTGTTCCTCAATTTGCTCTTGTCTACATAGGTGTGTGTTTGAGACCCCGAAACACTGTCTACTAGAATCTCACACTCCAAACGCTTGGTTGATTTTACACTTCTCTTTTTTTTTTCAGTCAACTTTTCAGGAATAGTTTTCATAAGAAATAATTACAAGTTTCACTGAAAAATATTGCTTTCCCTAGAGAGCACAAAATAACATCCAGCAACATCTGGCTGTTTTGGCTACATCTCAGCTCGTTTTGCTTTGGCTTGGTCTCAAGAAAAAACAAACGGAAAATATCACTGAGACAATGGCTTGAAGTCAGTGGTAGAAGAAGTTATAGATCTGGCCATTGTAGAGTATCTAGATCTGATAGGAAGGGAAGAGTGAGGTGTGTGGACTCTAGGTGAGCTGTCAACATCAAGGCCTAGACATATTTGTAAACCACGTGGCACCAAAGTTTTATTAAAGGGAAGCGTTTCTATGGTTCCCACAGACCTCGATACAAACATAGATGCTTATTTGTATTAGCAGCAGCAATAGTTTCCTTTTCTATTTCCCCACTTCTGCCCCAACACAGAGTAATTTTATGCCTTTAGCTCTGCTCTTGGTTTCTTCCTCTTCTTCACCCCTCATATCCAATAAGGTTTACAGGAAATCCCTGATTTAAAATAGCTTCACTTGTGGTCCCCAATTTGTGGCCAAAATTGCTACTAGGCTGTCCAATAACTGTGTTAATACCGACACTGAAGCTCTGATGCCTCCTTACTGTATAAGTTGCCATCACGGACAAGCCTGTCTAGAACTGAAGTGACTGGTCTCTTATTGAAATGAGGGAACAAGAAATCAGGGAAGAAGACATTGCTCTGAAAACTGCCTCCCTACAAATGCGTGCCATTAAAACAGCTTCAGAAATCTGTATTCATATAAAATTTCAAAATAAGTTTTAAGGCACAAAACACTAATTTTGAATTTAGTTCACAGATTCTTCGAGTAATCATGAATTGCTTCAGGGATATTCACCAGACAAAAATGGAGACATATTTAGTTTCAACTTCTTGGACTCATATTTAAGAATCCTTCATCAATCCAGCTATGTAGAACATTACCATAAAAGGAACATTTATAATGCAGCTTTTTATCGTAACTGATTTTATATATTTAATAATAATTTATAAATGAATATAGCTACTTTTCATTTACTTTTATGATTAATGTTGGTTTTTCAGAGAATTCAACGTGTTTTCAGAAATGCAAAGCCAAATATTACTTAAATTTTTAGAAAGTGAGCATCTGGCTTAAGGTTTCTCTTGAAACTTTCAGAAATACTGTCCAAGAACTAACTGGGGCCAAAATTGGGAGTCTCCTCTAGTGGAAAAGAGCCTGGAATGATTCAAAAGTCCTGGATTTTAGTTCCAGTTGTGAAGCTAAGAATTGTGTTACCATGGCCAAATTTCTGAACAGTTTTAAGCCTCAATTTTTCTAAACATAAAACGAACACGTAGATTTTATCTTTCTTTAAAGTCCACGTGACGTTTTTCTTTCTCCCTATAAATTCCTATGGCATTTGTTTATCACACAATCTAGCATTTAATTATATTCTGTGTCCAACTGCTTCGACCCCTTAGAGAAGATCGGCACTTCTAGAATACCCTCAGTGCTTAGCAGTGTTGGGCACATAGTCAGTATGTAGTACAGTGACTCAAGATAAGCAAAATACAACTGGGTCGGCTGAACTGCACAGCTACCGCTACCAGATTTTTGTCCTCAGATTGTCAATTAAAGAAATCTTACTGTGATTAAGCCCCAATGAATAGAGTCCTGTACACCCCTGTGACAAAGCCGATGCACAATTTGGAATCTCGATTTCTTTTTAATCTTCTAAACATTTTATTATACTCTTTAAAAATGTATAGCTATCATGATTTTTTTTTCAGAAACCAGTTCACCATAGGTTAAGTTTATTTTATGATGTTTCAAGTTATACTTTTGAAAAACATATACATTACATCAAACTGGGAAAAGTAAGATCAGAAATTTCCAAAAATCTACACGGTAAGAACAGTTTCTTTTTTTTAAGTGGCAATTCTAACTTACAAGGAAACATTTTCACTGATTACAGTATACAATGAGATGCTCTGTAAAGAAAATTGGCTCAACAGTAACCCTAAGTATCAGAGAGCAGTGTTAAGCAATGGGGGCAACACAAGTCAAGACTTGCTGAAGGGTGGGAGTTATCAGAAAACATTAAAAAAGAAACTGTTTAACCTTTATGGTAATCCAAGAAATTCTCGTTTAAACAAGAGTGGGATACCGTGTTTTTAGTATGTTACTAACTAGTATTGTTAAATTCAGGACAAGACATTTGGGACAAGGGAGCAGAATTCGGTAGAACTTATTTAAATCAACAACATACTGGACAAAGTTTTCTAGACCGAGACTAGATTTTCATTGGTCCAAAGTTACTAGTTCCTGTTATATAATAATTAAGAAAAATTTCTCTGGTTATTTATAACCATGATCATATTCACTTAAGTACATGGTTATTTGAAGGTTATTTTCTAATTAAAGCAGGATAAATGTACTTGTAATTTTCCATTAAAATATAGAGGATTGGCAGCTTCATTAATAATAAGTTCAAATTTAAAACAAACTAAAGATTAAATCGGATTTAATTAGCGATGAGTGCTTTTTATTTCTTTTTAAATTAAATTTTACTGGGTGACATTGGTTAATAAAATTATACAGCTTTCAGGCATATCATTCTATAATACATCATGTCTATATTTTATTGGGTGTTCAGCATCCCAAGTCAAGTCTCTTTTCTATCAAGTGGTAAGTGGTTTTTAATCTGAGTATTACTTTTAGAAGCCTAGATCAGAAATATCTTCAGGAACATTTAATCAGTGCCTCAGTTCTAAGAAGATCAAGTTTCTTTCTTTTTGTGACAAACTGCATTATAAAACTGTTAATTAAATTAGCAGGTGACAGGAAATTGGGCACAGTTGCCAACACCTCAGACGAAAGAATATAATTATAAGAGACTTTAACAAGGGGCCTTTTAAAAACAGCCTAAACTACCCTGGGCAGTCAAGGGGGGGGGAGCATTTTGGGTTTTTTTTTGTTGTTGTTTGTTTGTTTGTTTTTGTTTTGTTTTTGTAAGACAAGGTGAAGGAAAGAACCTTGCTCAAACAGCATGATGGAGTGGAAACAAATGAAGACATAATTATATCAGGCAGGAGATTTCCCCCATGACAAAACTTTTTTCACTCATTATCTGAGAGGCACAGAAACTTTTCTCTTTCCCTTATCCCTGTCTCCACAGTCTCTCCCCAACACTGTTCAAATGCTATTAATTTCCAGCTGAGTTCCTGTCCATACCTGACGTGTCTAAGGATCATTATAGACATCAGCATTGGCAAGCCCAGCAACTGTTCTGTGCTAAAACCCGGTTTAAGCAATAAAGCTATTCTCCCATAATAATTTCTTCTTTACCAGCATGTTACCTGCATAGGATCCATGTAGCTCACAATCATGGAGCCAGGAAAGGAAGGGCTGGGGGAACATTCATTGCTACATTTTTGTGTTTTATTTTGTGTACCCTTGGCCTTAATGTTGTCAGTAGCCTTAAGGTTTCAGGCTTCTTGCTTAGGTAGAATGCTCAGGGTATGATTAAGCTAAAAAGTTTATTTCATAAAATGCCACACTATCATACTGGTCTCCTATAAACAATATTTTCTTTCCGTGGTAGGAAACGTTACCCAGGATTTAGGTTCAAATTTCACTTTATTTTATGCTCCTCCAAAGCTTCCCCATGTCATTTGATTCCTTTCTAAATCCTTTTTAAGCTGCGTATGCTTCCACTACATGTCAGTAAACAGCTGCCAATTTCAACTCAAAGGAAGCTAATTAGAGTTAAGTGCAAAGAAAATTTATGAAGAGTTAAGTTTCCTCTGCGTTAAATTCTGAACGGGCACTTAAGCAAATACATTATTTTCTTTCAGTACTTACCACCCCTAAGCTACAGATTACCAAAGAATATGTGGAGAATTTTAGCAAAAACGCACAACGCCCAAATGTTGGTGCAGTAGGTGGAGAACGAGGCGACCGTACGTGCAGAGCTCCCAGCTCTGGGGTCATCTGTTTTCCAGCCTGAGAGAGCAAGGCTTCACCAGCTGGAGTTTATCAGTCACACGCTATTGTAATCAGGACACCAGGCTCTGTTAAAATAACGGCCCCCATTTTAATTGATGCAGAGTCAAAACTTGCATTTTGTCACTCCAGGGCAGATGTGGGGGAGACAATAATTTTTATATGCTTTAAGTGCTCATGTCAATGATAATTTCAAATGGCTTACAAAATTTATATTTTGCTTACAGGCAAGCCTCCCTAACACCTGCAGTTATTGCATAATCTCAAAAAAGTTTCCTTATCACTAATTGGCATTCTATGTGTAAATGTAATACTTACCAATATACTATTATACATAAATTAAGAACAATTTATTAATAATTATGATTATCAGACCTAATACAACCTCAAGAAATCAATCACCTGGGGGAAAAAAACTCAAAAGTTTTTGATGAGGTAAATGAGTCCTTTGATTATTCTTGGCACCTACGAAGATAGGAAACAACATGCTTCTGGTGAAATATCAGGAAAGTATTTTCTTTCTTTTTTACTTAGAATATTTTTTTGTTGACACTATTACAGATGTCCCACAACCCCCTCTTTTCCGCCCTCTACTGAGCTCTCACCCCCCACCTTCACCACATTGTTGTCTGTATTCATGGGTTATGCATATATGTTCTTTGGGTAATCTCTTCCAGTCCCTCCATGCCCCCTCCCCTCTGAGATCTATCAGTGTGTTCCATGTATCCATGCATCTTGTTTTATTTTGTTTGCCAGTTTATTTTGTTCATTAGATTTCACATGTGAGATCATACGGAATTTGTTCTTTCTCTGAATGGCTTATTTTGCTTAGCATAATGTTCTTCAGGTCCATCCGTGCTGTCACAAAGGGTAAGAGTTCCTTCTTTTTTACAGCCACATAGAAGTCCATTGTGTAAATGTACCACAGCTTTCTTATCCACTCATCTACTGGTGGGCATTTGGACTGTTTCCAGATCTTAGCTATTGTAAATAACATTGCTATGAACATAGGTGTGCATATATTCTTTCTGATTAATGTTTCGGAATTCTTAGGATATATTGTCAGAAGTGAGATCACTGGGTGAAAAAGGAGTTCCATTTTAAATTTTTTGAGGACCCTCCTTACTGCTTTCCACAGTGGCTGCCCCAGTCTGCATTCCCACCAACAGTGCAGTAGGGTTCCCGTCTCTCCACATCCTTGCCAGCACTTGTTGTTTGTCGATTTATTGATCATAGCCATCTGACAGGTGTGAGGTGATATCTCACTGTGGTTTTAACTCGAATCTCTCTGATGATTAGTGACATTGAGCATTTTTCCTGTCTCTATTGGCTATCTGTATGTCCTCTCTGGAGAAGTGTCTTAAAAATGGGCAAAGAAAAGCAGTTTCTGACTACTCTGGGATATATTAGATATTTGAAAAACCACCTATCCCTATGACCCTATTGATAAAATTATGTTTTTGTTAAATCTTTTGAGCCTGAGACATGATTAAATGAAGATTGTGTCAATGCACTGCTAAAGGATACAGTTGGAGCCTCAGACAGTTGATTAAGCTAACCATGGGGGAATCTTATTGGCTTAGTAAACTCAGGATGCCTTCAACACCTCCTCCAGCTGACCTGGAGAGACATATCAGAGAAAGCAGCAGATGTCAGGAGTTCAACTTTGGAACATCTATGACATCAGAGAGCGATATTTGTCTAAATTAAGATCTGCCCTCTCATTCTAAATGATAGCTTTGCTGCATAGAGTAATCTTAGTTGTAGATCCTTGCTTTTCATCACTTTGAATACTTCTTGCCAGTTCTTTCTTGCCTGCAAAGTTTCTTTTGAGAAATCAGCTGATAGTCTTATGGGAACTCCTTTGTAGGTAACTCTCTTCTTTTCTCTTGCTGCTTTGAAGATTCTCTCTTTATCTTTAACCTTTGACATTTTAATTATGATGTGTCTTTGTGTGGTCCTCTTTGGGTCCAGCTTGTTTGGGACTCTGTGCTTCCTGGACTTGTATGTCTATTTCCTTTGCCAAATCAGGGAAGTTTTCTTTCATTATTTTTTCAAATAAGTTTTTAATTTCTTGCTCTTCCTCTTCTCCCTCTGGTACCCATATGATTCAGATGGTGATACTTTTAAAGTTGTCCCAGAGGTTCCTAAATCTATTCTCAGTTTTTTAAATTCTTTTTTCTTCCTGCTGTTGTGATTGAATGTTTTTTCCTCCCTTGTGTTCCAAATCATTGATTTGATTCTTGGTTTCATCCTCTCTATTGTTGGTTCCCTGTAGATTTTTATTTATTTCACTTAGTTTAACCTTCATTTCTTCCCTTATGCTTTTGCCAAACTCAGTGAGTTCTTTGAGCATCCTGATCACCAGTGTTTTGAACTCTTCATCTGATAGGTTGGCTATCTCTGTTTTGTTTAGTTCTTTTTCTGGGATTTTGTTCTGTTCTTTCATTTGGGCCATATTTCTTTGTCTCCTCAATTCAGCAGCCTCCCTTTGTTTGTTTCTGTGTGTTAGATAGAGCTTCCTTGATTCCCTGTAAAAGGCACTTATAAATTTGTAGGGCAAAGCCTTAGGTAATTGCCAGGGTGGGGCAACCCAATTCACCACTTTGTGGCTCTGTGTGGGGAGGGTTCAGAGAGGGAACAATGTCACTGCTTGTGTTCTAAAGGTTTTCCCAGCACTAACCTCATTCCCAGTCACCTCACCCACTTTTTGTATGTGATTGGCACCCTTCCAGCTGTTGCCCTGGTGGTGATTCCCAGAGTGGGTGTGTTCACATATGTTCTAAGTCTGTATGGGCTTTTAAATGAACTCTCCTGAAAATCCAGCAGTTTCATCTACCACCCTAACCCTCACTGGTTTTAACAGCTAGAAGTTATGGGTATTTATCTTCCTGGTGCTGGAACCCTAGGCTGTACAGTCTGACCTAGGGCTGGGATCACTCACTCCCAAGGTATCACTCCTGATTTTTACCCACCACACGTGAATGTGGGCCTGCCCATTCCACAACCGCTGCTACCGCCTCTCCACACCACACCGCATCTCACACCTCTCCACGTATCTGCATGACTCTGCCTCTCCTACCCATCTAGATGAATGTGGCTTCTTTAAATCTTTGGTTGTCAGACTTCCATACAGCTCAATTTTCTGACAGTTGTGGTTGTTATTTGTTTTGAGAAATAGTTGTAATTCTCTTTGTGGTTGCATGAGGAGGCAAAACACATCTACCTATGATGCCATCTTGACTGAAAGTTGAGTCTTCTATTCTCTAATAGTCTATAAACTATGACTCTGAGACCAGTTTTCCTAGACCAAACCACAGAAACCCTTAAAAGATCCTCTGGTTATCTGGGGTTTGCTGGGTAAGCCAGACTTTAATTAGAATGTTCAATCTACATTAGAATCTAATCATTTAAAGCACAGTAACATATATATTCTCTAATTTTATCACCTTGGTGAGCAGAGCTAAGAAATAGAAATTAAGAAAACATACTTTTGTGAAACCAAATAGTTTCTGCACTAAAACTCACAAAATATAGTCAAAAGAGAGCTCTGAAACCAGTCATAAAAATGTCCATCCCTCTAATCAAAATTTTAAGTAGTTAAATACATTAGAATTTCTACATAGGTTTGTATCAAAACGAAATCTCAAGGCCATAAATTGACTGTATGGGAAAAGATGCTGTGATCAATTGGCTCTGTCTGCCACAGAGGGTCTATGGTAGCAAATATGCTCTATATCTTCACATGGAACTTAATCTTAATTCACATAGAATTTTAGAAAATTTAATTATTTAATTTCTTAGCTTACAGCATAATGGAAAATATAATTTAGAAAATAGGAGAGGTGTTGAAAAATTTGGCGCACTACAAGCTGTGAATGGTAGCAGCTAATGTGTAAGTAAGGACATAAACATGAAAATTATTGTAGTCATAGATCAACATTATACAATTACAAGAATTTAGAATGTTTCATATAAGTTATACTGGTGCTACAAACCACAGTAGTCCAGGGCTGAAAATACCATTTCATTATGTTCAGTTTGGTAATCATATATATATATATATATATATATATTCAATATTCCCTCACGTATCACAGGTATTATGTCCTAGACACCCCCTGTGATAGGTGAAAATCCGCGAAGTAGGAACCTTACATTCATTTTTGTATATATATATATATATATATATTTTTTTTTAAGGCTTTATAAACCCTTCCCACATACTTATAAACCATTCCCAGTCCCTTATTAACCTTTCCCACTCCCTTATTAACCTTTTCCACACTTTTATAAACTCTACTTATGTTCTTAAACATATTCTACACTCTTAAACCTACGTCACTTTTACAACATTCATATACAGTACTGCAAAATCCCATGATAGAGCAAAAAATCTGCAATAAGTAAATAGATATAATATTTTAAACAATCCCGCGATACAGTGAGGCCGTGATAAGTGAACCGCGATATAGAGAGGGACTATTGAATGCCAGAAGAACAATCCTGTAGGTATTAATTTTCCAATTTTATAGATGAGACTATTGAGGTTCTGTAATGTTAGGTAACTTGCCCCCAGGCCACACAGCTCAAAGGTGGTGGGCCATGGATTCAAAACCAGGGACATGTGGATTCAAAGCCTGTTCAGTTTCTCAATCCTTGTGGTCCATTCATCATCACATAGAAAAAAACTGGGCCATATGTGTATGTATATATATATATATATATATATATATACATACACATATATACAGTGTGACATAGTATTTGTAAAATTGTTTGATACTCTTACAACTTCCTTGGAACAAATTGGTTTCACTTTTACAAATTTGCATCTAGAAGATTAGAAATAATCACGCTGATGATGGCACTTATTTACTAAGACATATAGCTGTTCACACAATTTCTATGAATATCTAACAACTACTTATTCAATGAGAATGTCATCACCAGCTTCCTGTATCACCTTTAATTATAGTATAATACTTTATAATTAGTTGGCTAACACACATTAATTTTTGATTTTACTCCCTTTATGAAATAGATCCTCTCATCATCTAGACAATATTAAGTATTTAAGTAAGTGTAAGATATGCCTTTCATGTTTGAATCTAGTATCTAATTGCTTTAACTGGCAGATATTTTTTGAATTTACTGATGCTTAGCTCCACTTTGGCTCTTTTTGAAAGAGTATCATTAAATATTTCCTTATTTGCATGAAATTCCACATATTACGCTTAAGGGCCAATATTTATGTTTATATATTTTATATATAGCCTTGAACACACATTTCTTTATTTACATATGTCTGGCTAGGCTCATTTGCATATTTTGTGGTCTGTAATGAAAAGGCTGATTTTTACTAGCTATAACAGGTAACCCATTCATTTTTGCTTGCCACATCCACTGCCCTTTCTGGAGCGGATTCCTTGTTCACAGCCCAACTTAAGGAAGTGACCTGTAGCTGTTTTGTGGACAGGGTTGACCACATACTGTGCTATGTGATTCCTTTTTGCTTCTTTACCCAATAAGATTGTATCAAGGACAGGCACAAAGCCCCAAAGCACCCAGTGAGTAGACTGCCAATGGCCTGTGAGTTGATCAGATTATACGACCACTTTATAGCTGAGATAAAGAGAAAATTGACTTCCCTTCGTTCTACATATAGATGTCAGTATAAAAAGATATCAGGTACCATAATGAAAGAAGAAACTCTCCATAAAATTAACTTCTCAAATAAAAACAGCAGCCACACAACAGTGTATCTGACATTCTACAGAAGCCTAAACTCACATTAGAATGTGCTGCAAGTTTAGAGACGCTTTAGGCCCATGTCACAAGTGCCTTCAAATAATGAATGCACCTAACTTCTTAATGATAACCATAAGGAACACCGGAGTATAAATTGGGCCTTAGTAACACTAGAGAGAGAGCTTCAACATCATGCACTCTAACCTTTGCAAGGGCTTGTGTGCACATTGTAGAGGAATGACCAAATAAGCAGGGTTTTCTGTTCATGCCCAAATCACAAACCTATTGCAGGGTTTCTCGATAATTTTCAGTCACATTCATCTTTTGAGAATGCTTTTTAGGGCTAAAAGATATGCAGGAGCATTTAAATTGTGAGTAAACTTATATTAGGCATAAAGTGTCTCACAAACATACAGACATACAGATGGCCAACAAGTACATGAAAAGATGTTCAACAGCACCATTCATGAAAGAAGCACAAATCAAAACCACAATGAGATGCCACCTCACAACTGTTAGAATGACTATTACAACAAAGACAAGAAGTATTTGAGAATATGTGGTAAAAAGGGAACCCTTGTTCACTGTTGTTGGGAATGTAAATTGATGCAGCCACTCTGCAAAGCATTATAGAGATCCCTCAAAAAATTAAAAATAGAAGTACCATATGATCCAGAAATTCCAGTTCTGAGTATTTATCCAAAAAAAAAACCCAAAAACACTAATTCAAAAATATATATGTACCCCCATGTTCATTGCATGATTATTTTCAGTAGCCAAGATAGGGAAAAATATTTGTGTCCATATATAGATGAATGAATAAAGAAGATTCATCTATATATGAATGGATATACACACATATGTGCATATGTGTATATACTATATTATACGTGTATATACTATATGTGTATATACTATATTATATATATGTGTATATACTATATTTTATATATATATATATTATAAACCTATTGTAAGTTGAAAATATTGTAAGTCAAAATACACTTAATACAAATAAGTTACCGAACATCATGGCTTAACTTAGCCTAGCTTAAATATGTTCAACACATATATTAGCCTCCAGATGGACAATTATCTTGAGCTTCAACAATTACTGATACTCGACAAATCTTGTCACCACTATGCCACCACCTCTTCCCTGCATCACCCACATATTTTGAAGCAAATTCTATAAATCCTATTTCACATATGCAATCATATATACAATATTTATGTAATCATATATATTCTTCTTATATATAGGATATAGAGACAGACTCAGATAGATAGATATTGATAGAGTTAAAGATAAAGAGATATAAGAAATTGGCTCACATAATTATGGAGGCAGAGAAGTCTCAAAATTTGCAGTCAGCAAGTTGGAGACACAGGACTGCTAATAATGTAGTTTCAGTCCAAGTCCAAAGACCTGGAAGCAAAGAGACATGATAAGTTCTAGTCATTGCAAGCTCATGACTAAAGTAGACCCAATGTTACAGTTTCAGTCCAAAGGGAGGAACAATCTGAAGTCTTAAGTTCAAGAAGCCAGGCAAAAGGAATCCCTCTTACTTGGAGCAGGAAGAGGAGGGTCAGCCTTTTTGTACTATTCAGACTTTCGATTGGATGAGCTTCCCACACTGGGGAGGGTAATCTGCTTTACTCAGCCTACCAATTTAAATGTTAATCTTATCCAAAACACCCTCACAGACATAACTAGAATTATGTTTGACCAATTATTTGCATACCCTGAGGTCCAGTCAAATTGACACGTGAAATTAACCATCGCATGTGCTATTTCCTTTTGAGTTTTCTAGATTGTTTTATGGTTGAAGCATAACATTGTCAGATGTGGCTCTCAAAACATATAGAGGATATATTTTAAAATTATATTATAAATAGGAGTTGCTAAAGGGACCTAAAGGGAGGTAAAGATTCTACGCTTCCTTCACACTGGTAAAATGCTGACACCAGTACTCAGTGATGTTATGTATGTATAATGTAATACTTATAAACATTGCTTTAAAAAACTCAGTACAATAAGATACACTGAAAACACCATCTATAAATCAAAATATAAATTTTTAAATATTTATTTCCACAAAAATTGGTACACCAGTGTTTGCAGCAACATTATAGCCAAAAGGTGAAACAACCCAAATGTATATCAAATGATAAATGGATAAAGTGTGATATAGTCATAATATTCCATTTTATGACTTCAGCATTAAAGTAAATGAAGTACTCATATATGATGTGATACAGATGTGTCTTGAAAGCATGCTAAATGAAAGAGGTCTGAAACAAAGGACCACATATTGTATGACTACTTGTATATGAAGTGTCAAGAGTAGGTAAATTTATACAGAGAAAATGTAGAATGTTTGCAAAGGGCTGAAGTGGGGTATGGAAACACTTGGGTGTGGGGTAATGGCTAAGGGAAAAAGTATATTTTAAGTGTAATGAAAATGTTCTAAATTTATAGTGGTGGTGGATGCACAACTCCAGGAATGTACTAAATCTTATCATATTACACATCTTAAATGGTAGAAGAATTGATATCTTGAAAAAAAACTGTTGAAAACCAAGAAATACAGGTATGGAAAGAAGCATGTGGTCTTAACTTCAATAAAACTTAAAAGTCTAGCAAAGTTCAATGATGGAAGTCTGAGGATAAAAATGGAAGAAAGTATTTGGAACCTAACCCTACAAACAGTTATCAGACATACTGTATTGGGATGGGCGTCAGTGTTTTTTGTGAGTCTTCAAAACTGAGAAGTCTTTCACTAGGTTCATCAAGTCCTTTGTCTGCCATGGATGCCACCTCCCTGTGAGTTACCACATAGGAATCTCACTGCTGAAAACTCTCTGAAGAAGACAGGAGAGACTCCATAGATTTCCTGGCTGGAGAAAGTTTCCCCAGCAGCTTTTCAGTTCTGAATGACGTGAGCAGTTTCTCATGGAAGTTTCGACAGCTCCAGGGGGAGACCCTTGAAATGTGGGCAGTGCAATTCTAAACCAAGCCTAGTTAATCTAGTTCTGAAAAAGTTACGTATTTAAGGCAAAAATCATCATCAGAAGGCAACTGTTTTTTTTCCCCAGCCTCAGCATTTAAAAATCATAGATAAATTTATTAAGTTTTAACAGATATTAGCATACTAATGAACTGTACACTTAAAATGGTTAAATTAAGATGGTACATTTTATGTGGCTTTTTTTTTTTTTTTACGACAATAAAAAATCCCAGCATACTGTTAGCTAGAGCAGGAAACCTTTAACAACACAGTCTTCCTTATATCTACAACTGTTATGTCAGTCATACAGATCAGACACATCTAACATAATATTTGGGACTTTTATGAAAAATACAATTTCAACTTATTGGTTGTCACAAAATATTAGGAATGTCTGTTTCAATTCCTCAACTAACAAGGAAAATCCACTCTTCTGGGAAATTGATAATACTGATGAACACGTGTCAAAGCAAGCAGTATTAAATCAAATCGAAGTTGATCCAGACTTTGAGTCTATACTTCTGTGGCTTAGAAAAATTAATTTTGTACTTTCAAGACAGGGTAATTAGTCAAATGATTGGTTTCTAAAGGAAACCACCTAAAATAAATTTGTCAGTATAATTATAAAAATTTTACATAATATGTATCATTCAGTCTTTACAGATTTGTTTTAAATTTTATGTTTTGGTTTTTCAATTACAGTTGTCCCATTTTTCCCCCATTGCTCCCCCCTCCCAGCCCATCCCTTCTCCCACAGTCATATCCCTCCCCGTTGTCCATGTCCATGAGTCATTTATACACATTCCTTGACTAGACCCTTCCCTTACTTATCTCCCTTCTCTCCCTCCCTCGTCCTCCCTATTGACTGTTATTCTGCTCCTTGTTCTATTTAGTTCCTTTGTTTGTGTTGCTCTTTTGTTTCCTGTATTAGGTGATACCATATGGTATTTTTCTTTCTTTGCCTGGCTTATTTCACTAAGCACAATTCTCTCTAGTTCCATCAATGTTTTCACAAATGGCAGGAGTTCCTTCTTTCTTTCTGCTGCATAGTATTCCATTGTGTAAATGTACCACAGTTTTTTGATCCACTCATCTGCAGATGGGCACTTAGGCTGTTTCCAGCACTTCGCTATTGTAAATAGTGCTGCTATGAACATAGGGGTGCATAGGTTCTTTTGAATTAGAGTTTTAGGACTTTTCGGGTATAATCCTAGCAGTGGAATTGTTAATTTAATGGGTGGCATTAAGATCATACCATAGAACTTCACATAGACTTAAAACAACTGCAAGCGATTTGAGCCATTCCACGGTATTTTCTGATTTAAAATAAAATAAAGCAAGTAAAGACAGCATTGTATAAATAAATATTAACAATAACTTCAGATAAGAACTGTACATTAATAATTAAAAGTATGGATTCTGGCACTAGGCTTTTAAGGTTTGCATCCCAGAGTTACTCCTCAACAAGGTATCACCTTGAGCCAATGATAAATGTTAGTGTTTCAGTGTACTCATCTAGAAAAAGAATATAATAACAAGGTTTTCATGAAAGTATAATCAGTTAACTCATGTAAAATTAATAAAACAATTCTTATATAGTGAGTATTAATTAGTAACTACTAAAGAAATAATAGCTATCAATATTATTATGATATAAATATAAATTAAATTAAATAAAATCTAAAGCCTGTCAACTTAAAGCGCTTAAGTAGCCTCTGTAGTTACCAATCTATTTTTAGTAAATTCCTTTATAATATTTAAAAATATTTATATCATGTCATCTTTTTTTCTAACAAAAAATTCAAGATGGCTTATAAAATTATATACAATAAAATGGCATTCGAAAACAGATAAAGAAATGGTAGAGAAGGAAAAGGAAAGTGAGGGTTGACCTATAAATGAAGCTGGATAGAAAATCATTCCACAATGGCCTACACAATAACTAAAAGTAGATTCCAGCTTTATCTAAACTTCATAAATCTCATTATCTCAAGATAGTCTTCTTCTCTGGAACTATGGAAAATTTTATTTAAAACTATATGTAATTGCGTTGAATCTATAGATAATTTTGGGTAGTATGGACATTTTAATGATGTCAATTATTACAACCCATGAACATGGTATGTGCTTCCACTTCTCTGTATGTAGCTCAATTTCTTTCTTCAGTGTTTTATAGTTTTCACAGTACAGGTCTTTTATCTTCTTGGTTAAATTTATGCCTATGTACTTTACTTTTGTTGGCAAACTACAAAAGGGGTGAGGAAGGCTTACCCTAAAATATTTTTGGACATCTATTGGACTCTATGCAGTCTACCTTTAATCATCCTTATTTGTGTGCCTATTTACCCTTTGTTTTCCCTCACTCAAGGAAAAGGCTAATTTTTTAAAATCTTTATTTCTTCCACAACATTTAATATTGTGCCTTACATAGAGTTCATACTCAGTGCCTGTTGAAATGAATTTACAACTTTTCTTAAGGAAGAAAAGGCTCTAAGGCAAAACTGTGTTTTCTTAGCTTTCAAACTTCATTTCATAAGACTGAGAAATTTAGGAAGATCAAATGAATACTATGTTGTTAGCCCAAACATGGAGCATAGCTAAAGGTAAACTTTATCACTTGGTCAAGAAAAATATTGTTATTGATGTCTTTCCACGCTGAGCCTTATAAGTCTTGGGTAGGGGGTAAGAGCTGGACCCAGCAGTAACTCATCTGCTTAATTTTTCTCTGCCAATTTCTGGAGAGGTAAAACTTTTCAAAGAGAGATGCTATAGAAGTTTTAAATAACGGAAGCTTAGGTTGTAGAAGACTATGTATAAATCTGATTTCTTCTTGAAGGAATCCCTTCCCCAGACTATGGTAAATGTATAAAAATAAAAATACATTAAAAATAAAAACTAAAAATGGAAATGCAAATGTAATTTTTTTTTGCTCTGGGTGCCATTAAAATAGCATATATTTATTATTTGTCAACTGATGGTTTCCATTTACCTCTTCTTTTTAAAATTCTATTTTATAATACACGTATATCTTTATATTCTTTGTGGTTATTGATTTTGTTCTGAACTGAAGTACATTTGGTGAAACACAAATAGGCTAGCTCTATGTGAACCTGAACCTTACAAATGGGTATATGCATCTTTCTGTCAAAGTGAATGCTTGATATTAAAAGTGGCTAAATGGATGATGGGGTGTGGCTAACAGGCAGGCATTGAGACATTGTGGCTAAAAATCCTTAGCCAGGTCCTATTCTTTAAATTGTACACTATAGAACTTAAATTTTATTAATAAAACAATATTGTATCCAAGTTTTGAGCATTTACATGATATGTTCAGGACTGTGTTTTCTCTTAATCACTCTGACAATTAGGGAAACAAGCAATAAGATATTTTCTTCTTAAGATTTCCCTAGAATTTTCTACTACTATCCCAGACATATGATAAAAGCCTAAACTAAAACATTCATTCATTCATTTATTTAACAAAGATAACAAACATTTATTAATGGCCTATTAGACATCAGACACTGTTCTAAAAGTTAGATATACCTAGAAACTAGGCAAATCAATAATCAAACCAAGATCCTTACCCTTGTAAAGCTTGCATTCTATCAGTGGCAGTGGAAATGGAAGAGAAGGAACTCATTGAAGAGACATTTTCGAAATAGAAACAGCAGGATATTTGCATTCATTAAACTAGAGACTAGAAAGACTAAAAAATAACTGCAAGATTTTCTGGATTGGGCGATTAGTTGGTTGCCAAAGTGGTTAACTCAGTAGAATATAGAAGAAGAAAACCAAGTTTGGAGGTTAAGATAACGTTTGCTTCCAACTATTTTGAGTCAAGGCCAGCAGCCCAGAGAGGTGTTCTGCAAACAGGTGGAAATACAGATCTTTAACGTAAGTAAGGGGCCCAAAGCACAAGAGCTCAAGATATATATTTGAGTTATATATATATACCTTGTCAACCTATGGTTGTTGGCACCAGTGCAAATGTCAACAGGACTCCCCCATCTGGGGTGCAGCTGCGAAAACACCGCTGCGGTGGAATAGATCAGTTGTGATACAGCACAGCTGTGAAAACAGCAAGACTGTAGAACAGGCCTGGGGCCAGGCCCCTCTCCAGCTAGAGACAGCTTTGCTCTGCACCAACCAGTCTGCTTTGGTCTGCTCTGCTCTTTGGTGGTCTGCTTCGCTCTGCTTTACTGTGCTCTGGTGAGACATCTTCAGTGTTTCAGCTCAGCCAAGGGAAAGTGTGCTCTCCTAGCCAGAGGGGAGCTGACTTATATGGACAGAAGTCCCACCCCTGGTTCCTGATTGGTCCTTCCTCATGCAAATGAGGACTCCAAATCCTCAGTTTGATTTGTCCAAGGCCATTGTCCTGATTGGTCAGAATAGAGCCACCCTGATTGCCAGAGCTGTGCAGCTCCAATTGGATGGGGAAAGTTTCAATACTATTTGTTGAAATAGGATTCCAGGAAACCATTATAAGGGCTAGTTCAGTTGGTGTAAACAGTTCAGGCAGGCAGTTCAACACAAAGGCAGGTAGGTTAGTGCAGACGCAAGCAGTTGAGCACAGAGGCTTCTCTGTGAAGTGCAATTTGTGTGAGAGGCCTCTGTGCAGAAGTAGATGCTAGGCTGTTTTTGAAATTTGAGCCCACTTAGCCACCAGAAGCTCTTTTTAGCAGGTGTCTCTTTTTGTCCTCTGGGTTCAAAACATATATGAATATATAAAATACAGATACATCTTCCAATACACACAACAGAGAAATGGAGAAGACTAGGGAGAGTGCACAATGCAAAGAGTAAAAGAGAGCAATAAGACAAACACATCTGGCCTTGTGTCTGCTTATGGTCTAGCAATGGGGACAGACACTAGCAATGGGGACAGACATCAATAATGCAAGAAATTGAAGAGTGCTTTTTTTATTATTGTTGACACTATTACAGATGTCCCATTTTCCCCTGCTTTGCCCGCCTGCACCCATCTATTACACCTCCCGTTCTTTCTGACGATTGCCACACTGTTGTCTGTGTCTATGCATGATGGGTCATGCATATATGTTCTTTGGCTAATCCCTTTACTTTCTGTCATTCAGTCCCCTCTGCCTCCCTCCTCTCTGACAATGGTTAATCTGTTCCATGTATCCGTGCCTCTGTTTCTATTTGGCTCATCGGTTTATTTTGTTTATTAGTTTCCACATATAAGTGAGATCATATGGCATTTGTCTTTCATTGCCTGGCTTATTTCACTTACCATAATGCTCTCCAGGTCCATCCGTGCTGTAGCAAAAGATAAGGTTTTCTTCTTTTCATGGCTGCACAGTATTCCATTGTGTAAATGTACCACCACTTTCTTACCCACTCTTCTACTGATGGGCACCTGGGCTGTTTACAGATCTTGGCTACTGTAAATAACAGTGCTATGAACATAGGGGTGCATATAGTCTTTCAAATTGGTGTTTTGAGATTCTTAGGACATTTTCCCAGCAGTGGGATTGCTGGGTCAAAAGGCAGTCCCATTGTTAATTTTTTGAGGAAACTCCATACCACTTTCCACAGTGGCTGCACCAGTCTGCATTCCCACCAACAGTGCACTAGGATTCTTTTCTCCACATACTAGCCAGCAGTTGTTTATTTATTGATGGTAGCCATTCTGACAGGTGTGAGGTGCTATCTTAATGTGGTTTTGATGTGCATCTCTCTGATGGCTAGTGATGTTGAGCATTTTTTTCATGTGTCTATGGGCCATCTGTATCTCCTCTATGGAGAAGTGCTTATTGACGTCCTTTGCCCATTTTTAAATTGTGCTATTTGTCTCCCTGGTGTTGTTTAACTTCTTTACATATTTTGGAAATTAATCCTTATCAGATGTATCATAGCCAAATATGTTCTTCCATTCAGTGGGTTCCCTTTTTATTTTGTTGATGGTTTCCTTTGCTGTGCAAAAGCTTTTAAGTTTGATGAAGTCCTATTTTTAATTTCTTTTGTTTCCTTTGCCCAAGGAGCTATATCAGCAAAAAACAGTTACAAGAGATATTTGAGATTCTACCATCTAAATTTTCTTCTAACACTTTTATATCGTTGTGACTTACATTTAAGTCTTTTATTCATTTTGAGTTTATTCTTGTGTATCATGTGTGTGTGGTCTAGTTTTTGTTTAACTTTTTTTGCATGTACCTGTTCAATTTTCCTAACACCATTTCTTGAAGAGACTGTCTATTGTCTACTCCTGCCTCCTTTATCAAATATTAATTGACCATAAAGGTGTGGGTTTATTTCTGTGCTCTTTGTTCCATTCCATTGATCTATCTGTCTGTTCTTATGCCAGTACCAGACCGTTTTGATTACAGTGGCCTTTTGGTACAGTTTGATATCAGGTAGTGTCATGCCTTCAACTTTCCTTTTTGTACTTAAGATTGCTGAGGCTCTTTGGGGTCTTTTGTGTTTTCATATAAGTTTTTGGAGTATTTGTTATAGATCTGTGAAATATGCCATTGGCAATTTTTTTAAAAATAATTTATTTATTTATTTATTTTTAGAGAGAGGGGAAAGGAGAAAGAGAAACATCAGTGTGTGGTTGCCTCTCACTGGTTCCCCCAACTGGGGACCTGACGTGCAACCTAGTCATGCGCCCTGACTGGGAATCGAACCAGCGACACTTGGCTCACAGGCTGACGTTCAATCCACTGAGCCACAGCAGCTAGGGCACCATTGGCAATTTAATAAGAATTGCAATGAATCTATAGATTGTTTTGGGTAGTATGGACACTTTAATGACGTTAATTCAAATGTGTGCACGCCGTATATGCTTCCACTTGTATCTTTCTTGATTTATTTCAACATTGTATAATTTTCCAAGTACAGATCTTTTACCTTCCTGGTTAAACTTATTCCTAGGTGCCCTAATTTATGTTCCAAATAGCTCATTACTGGTGTATACAAATGCACTACTTTGCCGAATTCATTTTTTAGATCTAGTTATTCTTTGTGCCTTTAGGTTTTTCTATGTATGATATCATGTCTTCTGCAAATAATCAGTTTTACTTTCTTTTTTCTAAGCTGGATGTCCTTGCCTTTTCACACTTGTGAAATAATGGAAACCTGTGGTCTTCTGGAAGTTTGTTTACTCCACATAGGGTAAAATCCGCCTTTACAAAACCATCCCAAGTAGAAATGATAGATGAGGGAGAGATACTACCAAATAATACCAGGAAGACAATATTTCTGGATTGTATATATATGTGTGTATATATATACTTCTATATTTAAAATAAAAATACAATATTATTTGATTACATAATAATAAGATACAACTTACAGAAAGGGCAGATTTATTCTCTTGGGTACATTCTCCATCTGGCTAAGGAAAGCTTTGTTATAAGGGATTTACTTGAGTTTGGGGTTTTCCTGGCATGTTTGCAGTCATGAAAGAACAAAGTGTACAAAGGAAATGTGAGCTATGGGAGTAGAGGGCTGCTTCTTACATAGTGGAATTTTTTTGTTAAAGCTGTAACTTCGTTGAGCACTGAATCGCATTATCCTGACTCATCCATTGCTCAGGCTGGGCCCTCACCCAACCTCATCAGCATGGCCTTATCATAAATCTTCCTATTTTTCTCTCTGTGGGGTAAACTGAAAATTTGCTATTCCAAGGTAGGGGTTAAAGGGCACTTCTTCCCTTACCCTATCTCTTGAGCCAATGGCTTTTTTTTTTTTTTTTAACCTAAGGGGAATAGTCGTCTCATGTAAGAATGGCATCCTGTTGGTAGGTGGGAATACCAGCAGGGTAGGATGACCCCAGAATTTGATGGGCTTTTTACCTAATAGGCAGAGAGGAAGAATAAGAGAATGAACGTTTTTGAGACAAATGAGGAGTTCCATGCTTCAAAGGACTTACGTCCTGCATCGGACTGCTTGGCGGCAGGACCAACAGTGATGCTCCTGTGGTGAGTGTCATCACTCCCTTTATCTGCTTGCCAAAGGACGAGATTAGAGAGGTAGAACGAAGGTAAGAATTGATCTCTAAGAGGAATCTCATTGTTGATGGGGAGTGAAGAGACTTCAGAAAAAAGGCGGTCTGGCTGCTGGGGAACATACCGGGGTGGTATTAGCACTCTGTATGCAATCCACTCCTATCTCTGTTATCAACTACTTTTTACATGAGAATATATTAGTGTCATATGGACTCTTTGCGGGGGGCGGGGGTAGTGTTGTAGAACTGCAGAGCACATGGGGACACATTAGCCAAAGTACCCTTCCAAGCCACGCAAAATCACTTTTGCCAATTCCTGGAAGTGATTCCCTAACGAGTCTGCTTCTAGGCTGCTGCTAAGGACTCACGGATACATAGGAGTCCAAAGAGGCAAATGAATTAATGAAAGCAGTGCTCAACAAGCTGTGTATTTATTCTCCTAAGGAAGGAGAAGCCTCAGAATTTTCATCTGGAGAGTCAAAAGTGTCTCCAAGCCCTGTGGGTCTTGTTGTTCCCATGGTCTGAAAATAATAAGTTAAAAAGTCCAGCAAATGTGCCAAAGAAAAGCTCATTGCATTAGGTGCAAGATCTTAAAGACTTTACCAACAAAATTAGACAAAGACAAGTAGCTAGAAACACCCCTGGGGACCATGCAAGAATCCCTGAGAAACTTGGTTAGTTGGACTCCCTTAACAATTTAAGCTCCATTTCCCAACCTCACAAGTAATTGGATGGGTCCCTGAGTCAATAATCCATTCTTCCCCTCCCCTTCTCATTCTCTTGGGTGAAAGGGAGCTAGCTATCAGCAGAGCAAGAATTACCCAGAGTCTGATGGAACATTTGCCCAACCTGGAACACTGGAAGGAGTTCAATATAGAAAGATAAGGTCTGATAATTCCCAGAGAGGAATGAGGTATCTGACATTTGAAACTATTATTGGAAACCATTGTTCACTCTGTATGAGAGGTGGTTCAGCCTGAAGAAAAGGTGCCATTATAAAATACAACTTTTGGCATGGGATAACAATTTAGAAACATTATTTGTGTATATATGTGTATATAGCTACATGAATATATACTCCAATAAGAGGAAGAATAGTTAAGTTTAAAACAATAGATTAGTAAATTATCAACAAAAAATAGTAATATTTGGATAATGTATTCACTGTGGACAAGGATCTTTCATAAGATAATGGAATGTTGGTTGGCTTGCTGAATCTGTTCGCCATGGTTGGTTGAGGGCAGGGATATCTGTACACCCTTCAGGTGAGAAGTGACATTCTTGATGGAGGGTTTACCTCCTTCAAGAGGTAAAGAGAGGTGAGGAGCCCCCTCTTACTGCTTATCTTCCCTGGCTGTGGCCCAATATGAGGTCCAATGGAAAATGGGTGACAGAGACAAAAGAGGTCTTCAGAAGTTGAGAGTAGTAGTAAAGGCATGGAAGAAATGGCCATAAGTAATTTGGCCAAGCCCGCCCACTCTGAAATGGCTTTTCACACAACGAAAACCAGTCTGGAACATAATTCAACTAACAAGATAAATTATGAATGATATCAATTCAAAATATGGAGCTTCAAAATAACTTTTTGTTTAGCAGTTTAACACTCTGAAGTGTTACTATTGTTTGCTGGTCTAAGCATCCCATCATGAATTCTCATGGATAAGAATGTGGTCATTTCTTCATAAATTATAGTTTCTGACACCTGTTGTCAGGGGGTCCTTGGAACTTTCTGAAGATGTTTATATTGGCTTTATATCTACATGAAGTCCTGGTCAGTGTCTCCTTCAGAAAAAGCTTTTTATAAAGCAGGTGCAACACAAAAATGTCCTGCCAAAGGTGACTTCTCTTGCTGAATAAGTTATCAAAGGAACTCTTCTTCACTAAAACAGTGGGTAGCAGAGCCATGTGCATTACTGAAGAGTTTTTTTTAAAAAAACATTTTAGAGGCTCTTTCCCCCAGTTAAGCTAAATCAGAAATATAAGAGAATCATTGACTCTGTTCCCGGGAATCTCACTACAGTTTGTTTGCCAAGGCTTGTCCTTGGCAAAACTAATAACCATGAAGACCAACTGGGATTTCATATCATGTAGGTGGCCAAATGGTGATCAATTTCTTGCTATCTCTAAAGCCATCATTTTTCAGCAGAGACAGGAAAGAGGGAGGGATCAGGTTTGGCCCTTCACTGAACATTCCAGTGGCAGCTTCCTCAATTCAACTTATAGGGTCTTCCTAGGCCAGTAACAAAGCTGATCCATATAATTTCCTCGGAGTACAGCTGCAAAACAAGCACCTCCTGGAAAAATCTGGAGGAAGAGGACCGCCCTAGTAGTAGTTGGTGGCTGGTTGTCCCCTATCCTTTCTTGCATCACACATGTGACACTACTTTTTCTGAGCCAAGCAGCAAATGTATTGTCAAGGTCTAGTATTGTCAATTAGCTAAGATATGGGGGAGGTAAGAAGCTTTGCATTTACCTCTTGGTTTTGAGTACCCCAAAACTTGGGTTTTTTCTAGGACTCAGGCCTCTTTACAAACTTCTTAAATGGACAGGTAACAGACTAACTTGCCTCTAATTGCCTTTTACATCACTCATGTTCTTGAGTCACAAATGAAAATTGGGTTTGAGAGTCCTGGGTTTCTTTGGGCCAGTGTAGAAGATAGGCGCAGCTGGAGCAGAAGTCCAGGCTTCTGTTTCCATGAGGCAGACAAAAAAAAAAAAAACAACCTACTCTTGAGATCTATTCCAGTTGCATCATCATTTACATTAGCAGCTGTTTATGTGTATGCATACATGTCTACATGATCCAAACAATGGAAACAGCACTGGGCCAGTAGTCAGGAGACATGTATCCAAGCCCCTTCCTTTTTCTGGTCCCCACTCACAAAATGGGAAGTAGTAACAAACCAGAGCATCTTTGAGGTCCTCATTTCTGTAGAATGTTGCTTATTCTTCTTTTCCCTGGTGCTATGAGCACGAATTAGAGGAGGCAGCTCACTACCTTTAAAATCCACGGAGAAGTCACACCATATAATCCAAGGATGAGCCTAGGGTGAAGTTGGGTGTCCCTGCCTCGTCAGACATGATTCAAATGCCTATTTGCTTTTTAAAGAGATTACAGAAAGGGTCATTATTTATTAGTCACCCCTGACCACCAGGAAGGGAACTACACTTTCTTCCTTTGGCAGAGAGGCAGCGGCAGGGGATTTCTAGAAGCAAAGAAGTACAGGACAATCTGGAAGGGCACTAGGCACAAACCCTTCCCTCACTGCTTTTGTCTGAGTCCACATAGACACACATGTCGATCTGTGTGTGTGTGTGTGTCAAGTCATGCTATTCCTGAAATTCACATGAGTCTGACTGAACGTTTTCCAGCATGGAAACAACAGAAAGGTGATAAAACCGGTAGTTCATAGGGAGAGCATCCCAAATATACTGGACATTCTTAGCTCCCATTGGAACTCTTAGAAATTGCTTAAAACTAGAAGAGGCTATGCAGTGTTAGAGATACCTCATGGGTGGCATTACAGGCAAATAGCTGCCAATTCCCTTTCACTGGCAAACCCTAGTAAATTTCAGGTCTGAAAAATGGCTTCTTTAATTTCTTAAGAAAAGATATCCAGATAAAAGTCCACCAAGCCCTGTTTGGAGGGTGATTGCCAAGATCTGAATATGATAGGGTCACAGTTCCTGATTGGAGGCTCTGTCAGTCTTTGAGGGGTCAATAGAAATTGTTCCTTCTAATGACCCCCATGAAAGTATACTGTGAAAAGTTGGTGGGGAGACATATGGAATTACTGAATATGCTGTTGTGAGTCTAAGCACACCCAGGTAGGGTCATTGGTGTTTAATAGACAGAGAAATGGAACTGAACATCACGTTTTCTCTCTATCAGGCATGGGGGCCTGGCTTCAGCCAGTTGTGCCCCCAAAAGATGTGAGTAATGGAGATTCCCTACCAAGGTGTTCTTTTTTCACTCTCTAGGCCCAAATTAATAATTCTGTTAGCATGACCTGAATGAACAGAATGGGTTGATTTCTGAGGCAAAAAGGGAATAATTTGAAAGGGGTGGCAAAGGGCACTGGTATTAGGTTACATGGGCAGAGTGCTGTAGTGGACCACAGAGTTATAGTCGGGTGGTGGACTGTGGCATTCGAGAGTAGGATCCAGTGGCAGGAGGGAAGTCTCTTTCATCTGGTCTTCCTCTTCAACTTCAAGGGCTGAATGATATGTGACAAGCTCCATCTCACTCTCCATCTGACGGGACTCCTTGTTCTTGATGACAGTACTCAGGCTGGTCAAAGAGAAAAAGAAACATGCTTAACCTAGAACTGCTAATTTTGGAGATAAGAGGGCGTATTTTGGACAGAGAGATGCCAGATGTTGGTAGACATGTAGGAAGACTGAGACTTCTTTTGAAAAGATTGACTTTGTCCCTTTGGGGAAGCCAAAGGTCAGTGCAGGTTGACATAAATTATGGTGACCCTGTGCTAGGCAAATGGGGAAACTCAAGAAATAAAAACTGTGGTCCCTTCTGGCAGGCAGTTTTTAATCTGACTGGGGAAAGCCATTAAAAATATCTACAATGTGGCATGTGTTCACTGTTAACGCTGCCTCAAGGCCCAGGAAACTCTACAGAGCTGTGTAACTTTGGAAGAGTGATGACATGGGCTTCAATTTCTTCACCTGTAAGATGAATATGAGGAAAGAGAGTGGATTAGAGGACCTTTAAGCTCTTTCTGGTTCTAATATTTTCTTCGATTATTTTTGGCCTATAAAAATGGCAACTACATAGGACTTGCGGCCAAGATGGAGGCTTAGACTGACTGACACGCTAGGTCTCCCTCTACAACTAGAAAGGAATACATCTACCTCAGAACAAAAGATAACCAGAAATTCCAGAAAATAAAACTACATGGAAGCCCAACATACGAAGTTATAAACCAGCAGTGCTCGCCTGGAAGGGTAGGAGGGGCAAAATCGGAACTGGAATGGAAAGGTCGGGCGGTGCTGTTTGCAGTAGCAGTGGGGAGAGCGGCAGGGGGATCAATCCTGGCTACAGTCGAGCCCCGGCAGCTCGCAACCCCAACGCAGGGAAAGGCAGACCCCCCCCCCAATGCATTGGACGGTGAGGCCCAGAGGGCAGGAGGATGGATCCGGGTCTCCCAGCGGAGAATAACGGCAGGAATCCATCTTGGACCCCTGCCCCCACACAAAGTGCCACAACATGGTGAAAAAGGTCGGGATTGCCGCCGGTCGCCACGTAGTGATGAGTACATGGGGCTCCACCCCTCACAGCCCGCCCAGGAAGCGAAGCAAAACACAAACTGTCAAAATGAAGCAGACAACGATTGAAATCCCAGTGATGCAGCTCACCAGGCAGCAGATGAAGAACCTGACAGACAAACAAATAAACCGTTCAGAGGCTCAGTTCAGAGCTATAGTTATAAGGTGGCTTACAGAATTAACAAAAGATTTGGAACAGGACAGGGAAGGAAAGAAAGCCACTCATACTGAAACAAACGAAAACACATATGAGACAAGTGGTGAGGAAATAAAATCCAGAGATCAAATCAACAAACCGGAACATAGAGAAGGAACAAACAGTCAACCAGTGCAGAAAGAGGAAACAGACAGTAAGGAAAGTGAGGAGAGGCTCAGAAACCTCTGGGACAGCTGTAAAAGATCGAATATATGAATTATAGGATTGCTAGAGGGTGAAGAAGAAGAACTAGAAATTGAAAAATTATGTGAAAAAATAACTTCCCTAACTTGGGGAAGGAAATAAACTTACAGGTCTAGGAAGCACAGAGATTTCCAAATAAACTGGACCCAGGGAGAACCACACCAAGGCACATTATCATCAAAATGTCAAAAATTAAAGGTAACGAGAGAACCTTAAAAGCAGCAAGAGAGAAGAGAATTATGTACAAAGGGGTCCCAATTAGACTATCAGCTGCTTTCTCAAGGGACACCCTGCAGGCAAGAAGGGACTGGCAAGAAATATTCAAAGTAATGAAAAGCAAAAACCTACAACCACGAATACTCTATCCAGCGAAACTGTCATTCAGAATAGAAGGGCAGAGAAAATGTTTCCAGGACAAAACAAAACTGAAGGATTTCATCAGATCCAAACCACTGTTATATGAGATGCTAAAGGGAATGGTTTAGAAGAAGGAGGATCAAAACTATGAAATCTAAAATGAAAACTGCATCACAAGAACCAACAACAGAAGCTAGGGAATTGAAACTAAGGCAAACTAAATAGGCAACGAGAGTGGAAAAGGAACTATAGGTATGGGGAGCATGTTGGGGGGAGGTCAGCAGGGAGGGGGAAGGGGGAGACGGAGGGAGATGGTACATGAATTAAGAAGCATAGTAGGAGGAAATGGAATAGACAGGAAGATGTCGAGAAGAACTATATGCACAACCAATGGACATGGACTAAAAGGGGGGGACAACTGGAGGGAGGGGGGCCACCGGGTGGAGGGGAGCAGAGGGAAGGGAAATTGGGACAACTGTAACAGTATAATCAATAAAGCATATTTTAAAACAATGGCAACTACATATAGTTTAACTTAAAGCTTTGAGGTATCATGCTTTCTGTTATAGAAAGAAATATTGTGTAATCCTAGGCCAGTTTCTTCTCTTCACTATTCATTCTCTTCATATTTGAAAGGAGGAATGAAAGCTCTCCAAAGAGGTAAAAGACCTGCACTAAAAAAAAAAAAAAAAAAAAAAAAAAAAAGATACTAAAGAAAGAAATTGAAGAAGATGCAAATAAATGGAAACATATACTGTGCTCCTCTATAGGAATAACTAACATCATTAAAATGTCCATAGTACCCAAAGCAATCTATACAGATTCAACTCAATTTCTGTCAAAATTGACAGATGTATTTCAAAGAACTGGAACAAAGAATTCAAAAATATATACTTAACTTCTACTGACCTCAAATAACTTCAGCAATTTCAAGAAAGAGGAACCAAGTTGTAGGTATCACCTACATAATATCAAACTATACTACAAGAACATAGCAATCAAAGCAGCCTGGTACTGGCATAAAAACAGACATAGATCCATGCAACAGAAAAGAGAGCCCAGAAATAAGTCCACGCCTATATCATAAGTGAATATTTGACAAATAAAGCAAAAATATATAATAGGGTAAAACAGTTTACTCCATAAAGAGCATTTGAAAAGTTAGGCAGATACATGCAAAAAATGAAACTAGACCACCTTCCTATGGTATATGCAAGAATAAACTCAAAATCAATTTAAGACTAAAATATAAGACTCAAAACCATAAAACTCCTAGAAGAAAATGTAGGCAAGTAAACTCTCTGACATTTCCCTTAGCAATATTTTCTCTGGTGGGGGTGTAGGGGCTGCGGTGGAAGGGAAATATAAAAAAATGGGAAAACATCAAAATCAGATATTTTTGCACAGCAAAAGAAACTATCAACAAAACAAAAATGCAACCTATAGGATGTGATTCGCCTATGATACATCTGATACGAGGTTAATAGCCAAACTTTATAAAGACCTCAGACAACTTAAAACCAAAACACAAGCAAGCCAATTAAAAAATGGGCAAGAGACCTGAATAGACACTTTTCCAAGGAAGACATACAGATGGCCAATAGACGTATGAAAAGATGCTCAGCATCATCTATTGTGATGGCTGGCAGTTGTCACGCTCTACCACAGCTGCTGGGTCACATCATAAGTGTGCAGCAATAGAGGCCAGTTTTGAGAGTCAGGCTTAAGGCATACAGGTATACAACTGGAGCAGCTAGCTACACGCGAGCCCTTGGTGCCAGCCAGTGACAGGAGACAAGAACTGATCAAAGCAATCAAATAACTGCAGAGTCCCTGGCTATGCACATCCCCTCCTGCCACTGCATGGTCTCCCCGAGGCACACATCAATTTAGATTGATGGACAGCATAAGGTCAGTGGCATGCTGGTGCAAAGCTGGGGAGGAGCGTATCCCCAAGCGTGTACACATTAGTGGGTACACCTACAGGTTTATAGATGTACAGGCAGAGATCTTACAATCACGCAGTGTTAGAGGCCTAGGATGACTGCTAAGGGGATCCTTTCTCTGGTGAGGCGTAGAAGCTGGGGTGAAAGGACCTGAGAGGTATTCTGGCAACTGCTATCCTGCAAATATGAATACGTATATGGGGTACAAACCACTGAAATCCACAAGGGGTCCACAGCAACTCTGTTGGCCATTGATTTCTTCAGTGGTTAAAGCTACTGAGACTGGGAACCATAGCCACTCCCACTGCATCGCCGATATTGATAGCCTATTTTTCTTCCTTATTCCTAGCCATCTCTACATCCCAGCTTTGTGAAGAGTCTCTGGATGGGGTAAAAGTGAAGCTCGCTCTTTGTATTAGGCCACGAAATGCTGGGGAGTTGGGTAATTTTCCCTTTCTCAGCGAGGGGAACTTTTGCTAGGTGAGAAGTTCTGTCTTGGCACTGAGCAATACTGGCTTCGGAGATGGGATGACGCAGGTAAAATGAAGCTGATTTGCTTCCCTTTTTGTAAGGTTATTCTCCAGTTTTGTGTTGTTGTTTCATTGGGTTGCTGACTTTTTTTCAGTGGACTCCGTATTTCTCCAGAGCTGTTCTTGTGGACAGTTGTCTAATAGTTGGTCTTTGTAGGGAGACAGAGGGTGGGTTTTCCTACATCATCATAGGTGACATCCTGTAGATGCAGATTTTAAAAAATGCCTCCCAGAAAGCAGAATGTAAATTTGTGATGTCAGTGACCTTGTTGGTTCTAGAGCGAAACCGGTTTGAAGCAGTTTTACTGACTTGGTGAACCGTCTGGAGAACTGACTGGGCAACCTTGATAAAATGAAATTGGATCCTCTCCGAGATTTTCATGTAGCCCTCCTGAAGAAAAATCTCCAGGTGGAAAAGGCATCCCTTTCCTCCTCATCAGTAAATGATATGGCTATAACTGATAGGCTCAGCCAGTGTTTGAACAATAACAGGCGATGTTGAATAAACTACTGGACAAGGCCTCATGGATCAGAGCTCAGTTCTCAGTTTCTCCAGACAGGCTGGAAAATTCCACCCCTTGTAGCTTTGGACTTGCTCTCCATTCTTAAGAGATAAGTACAATTTAAGGGACTGTGTGCTTGATCTCCTAACACTCCAGCTGGGATGACTCTGTCTATTTTCTGAAACACACTGTGACTTATAGCTGCCATTCAATGTTTATAGTGTTAGGAGCAAAATGCCAACCAACCAAGTGCCAACTAAGCTAGACTTGAATGAACCAGGTGATGTATAAAATATGGAAAACTTTGAGAGCTAGAGCTTTTAAAAAAATATTTATGTGGTAAGGAATGGAGCTGCAGTACACCTAGGTTCATCCCAATATGCCACTGGGATCATACACATTTTCCAGCCGATGACTGTATGATGGGATTGGGAACTGGTACATAAATGCTGCTCACCCTTGGTGGGCCCACGGTAAGCCTCAGCTCCTCTGAGAATCTTCTACTAATGCCGCGACCAGCTTCTATTTTGTGTAGATTAGTAAAAGGTACCCTCTCTTGACAGAATCCTCCCTCTGATCCTTAATTGAATGGTAAATTAACCATTTACCATTTACCTGGAGGATGTCCCGTCCTCCAGGCATACAGAGCTGTTTTGGGGCATAGGGATTGTCACGTAGAACATGAGCTGGGTTCGATCCCCGTTTGCTCCCTGAGCTGAGCTCCTGTGTCTTACACAAACTACACAACTGTAAATGGAGACCCCGCTTGATGCCATAACCCTATGTTGATTTCTCTGTTCTCTGCACAATTACCAGACTTAATCCACACCACTTATTTATGCCCCCTTGACTGAAGTCCCTAGACTTGCTCACAATCATGCATGTCTTATATTTGCTAGTAGATTGTCAAGTTATTTTGAGTGGTCTTATTTTATACCACCTCAGTGCCTAAAGATAATGCTGAACACAAAGGTGTTTAACATGTTCATTGTTCACTTGAGGTGAGTGAAATTGTGCTTAGTTTTATCCTCAGTTGTCTGTAGGCCCTCTCCATTTACCATTCAACATCCTCTGTTGGCAGGAACACTTTTTTTAACGCCTCTCATTTCCATGTGGCAGACATGCTATAAGAGGCATGCTCCTCCCCAATCTCTTAAAACCCCTCCTCACTGTGAGAGGGAAAGTTAGTTATCAGATTGTCGAGGAGAAGTAACTGCCATGCTTTTCTGAAGTCCTTCCTCTCCTTAGGACTTTCTTGGTTGCCAAAAGTATGTCCTTCCTGATGGGGAACCCTTAAATTTTAGGGTAAATCTAATGCAGGAGAGTGTTAACAAGTCCATCTGGTTGAACCTGTAAGCCAATTCTCTAATCTAGCTCATAGCAACAAGAAAGCTGGAATGAAGTCCTGAAATGTGCCCTATCATTTGTGTTTTAGTTTGTTCAGAACTCCGGGAAAAGAGGAGCATCATTTATTGACACCCCCCCTTTAAAACAATTACTGATTCTATCCTTGTTAATAGTTTTTTAAACCCTTATCTCAAAGAAGCAGAAGCTACTAGATCTCACCTGGCGTCCATGGTGATATTATTGCTTATGGTCTCTTGTACAGGATCCAGGGTCATGAATGTGGGAGTTCCACCAGTGTTATTGAGAGGTATGTAGTCTTTGCCATCCTGCATGTGAAAACAGACATGTCCATCATTCCCAAGGTACAAATATGCTAATTTGTATTTGTGACAGGCTTTCCTGCCTACGTCTGGCTATAAGAACAGCGGCTGGCCTTCATTGGACAGTTGAGAAGTTTGCTCTACAACCTAAGAGCCACATCTTTTGTTCCATGTAATCTGATTAATAAGGTTGTATTTAAAAACTTGTGGATTCAGCATTTTTAATAAAACATGTTTTATAAAGAATTTTTCCTTCTTCCCTCTTAATTTCCCCTATCCTTTCGCCTCTTACATAAACAATCTTACAAGGGATGAAGGAAGTGAGCAGTGGCAGAAAGTCCTTTCTGAAGAGACAATGAAGGGATTCAAGATGGCAGCATCTAAGTGGAAATTCCACTCACCTTTTCCAAAGACCAAATCTGAATTACAACTAATTACAGAACAAGCAACCTGTATAAACAACAAAAGACTAGCTGAGCAGAAGTCTTATAACTAAGGATATATAGAAGAAGCTACCTTGAGACTGGTAGGAAGGGCAGAGATGCAAAAAAGAATGGTGCTGTAACCACTTGTGGTAGTTGATAAGCTAGAGGGATATCTCAGCTGCAAAACTTCCCCCTGATGAGTGAACAGTCTCAACTCCATGTCAGGCTCCCCAACCTACAGCACCAGTGCTGGGAAGAGGAGTCCACATAGCATCCCACTGTGAAAACCAGCAGATTCTGACCGCTAGGATGACATAGAAAGTTGTGAGAAAGCCAGGTGTCCTTGTATAGAGCCAGCACACAAAATCTCAGCTCAGAGCAAACTGGGATAATACAGGGAGAGACTGGATTGTGTAGCTTTGGGGAGAGGACTGGAGGAACAGCCACCAAAGTCCCTGTGCTGAGTACCTTTCCCATACTGCCCAAAGACACCATCTTTCCTGGGTCAAGCACTCCTCTCTATATGGCATCAGCCTGAGTATTCACTAGCCCCTGGGTATGCACAGAGCAAAGAAAAACAACCTATTGAATGGGAAACAATATTTGCCAACTATACATGCAATAAGGTGTTAATACAAAAAATAGGCATGCTCTGCCCGAGGAAGATGGCTCCTGCAGTATGGGGAATGATTCAGCACAGGGATCCAGGTGGCTGTTCCTTCAGTTGTCTCCCCAGAGCCACCAGCCCCAGACTCTCCCCAACCATCTCTAGACCACTCTGCCCTCCCAGGGTAGGTGGCTGCAAATGAAATTTTATGTGTTGGTCATTTAAGAGGCTCTCTGAGTCTCCAGCTGTCTCTCCCTGGCAGACAGAAACCCTGCTGCTTTTCACTGCTGGATGTTATCTGGGTTCTTTTCTGGCTCTGGTGCTGCGGGCTATGGTGCCCAGCTTGGGGTTTAGACCCATCACTTCTCAGGGGAACCCCCCATCTACTGAAATATCCCTCTGGACCTTCAGCTGCCACCCATGGGAGCCTAGCCAGTTCTCTCATGCCTCCTCTGCACTCCCTACCAGTCATGCTGTGCTGAAGTGGTTTCATCTGTCTGTTCTCGGTTATAAGACTTCTCTCCAGCTACTGTTCAGTTGGTTAGTCAGGATCCTTTCTCTACAATTTAGTTGTAATTTCAGATCAGTCCTGGGAGATTAGTGTAGCTTCCACGTACCCTTCCGCCATCTTGGATCTCTCAGTAAGTATTTTAATGAAGAAATGATATTGTCTCTAATCGCACGTACTTTCTTCAGGAGTCTATTATTCTCCCTGTTTTATTTCACTTCTCCTATAACGTTGTAATTATCTCCCTTGAACTCCCATACACTAGATGACTAGCTCCCTGAGGACTGAATATGAGCATAGTCCAACATTGTGGTGCTCACAGCTCCAAGAACCGTGACTTAGCAGACAACATTAAGATGACACTGAAATGATAGAATAAAAGAAGCAATGGATACCTGCTGAACATTGGCCTGAAGGAGATCTCCAAGACGCCCAACAAGGTCAGAGAAGTTAGGTCTCAGGGTGTACTCACTGTGCCAGCAGTCAAGCATAGTCTGGTAGCTGAAGGTTGGAAAAAAAAATACCAAGAAACTTTTTATTCTCTTGTTCCCATTGCTTCTCTAACTTTTCCTATGGAGGACTCCTGAGATCATAGCCTCACAATGACCTCCAAGCCATATTCTCTGAAAAGCCTGCCGGCTCCCTATCTCTCCAGGACCCTTATGCCACCTTCATTCCCATTCGTTTCATGTCTCTATGCATAAATGCATGCACAGAATCAGCCCTAATTAGTCCACTTGTAAACCAAGTATTTAGAAAGCCTTAACTTAAAAAAAAGCATTTAGGTTTGTTGCCAAACTCCCTTGACAGTGATGTGAGTGGGGAGGCTGCTGCCCTTGTCATGAAGCCAACTGGCTTCAAATATTCTTAGACGTTGGGCTCCCCTCGTGATCTAGCTTATAGAATTGGAGTTTGATCTTCAAATATCTTTACACATCTTTGGAAAATGGTGTAAGATGCCATCATTTTTAACACTGGGATCCCAGCCTGTACTTTCCAATGACTTTGGCGAATGAGCCATCAACTAAGTAGTACATGTGGTTTCATGCTAAACTTGATTTTATTAAAAAGAAATGATAGTCATTAACTTATCTATAAATTTCTGTGAAAAAATAGATCTTCAAATCTGCTTTTAGCACCTGTAGTACTCATGTAAATTCATTTACTTTTAGTTCTTATTACATTTGTTTGAGTGACATTGGTTAATAAGATTATAAGATTCAAGCGTACAATTCTATGACACACGATCTGTGTACTACATGGTGTGCCCACCTCTCTAAGTCAAATCATCTTCTGTCACCAGATATTTTACCCCCTTTACCAGTTACAAACACCCACCCTCACTTCCCTCTGGTAACCACTATGCTGTTGTCTGTGTCTATGTGTTTTTGTTTGTTTGTTCATTCATCGCTTTCAGCCTTATATTCCACATATGAGTGAAATAATGTTTGTTGTTCTTGTTTGGTGGTATTCTGTACTTATTTCCCTCTGTTTCCTCTTTTTGTAAAGCTATATTTCAGTTTTGGGTGTGTGTGTGTGCGTGTTGTATGTTTACCATTAGGTGTGTGTATGTGTTGTGTGTTTACCATTACATGTGTGTGTTGTGTGTGTTGTATGTTTACCATTAGGTGTATGTGTTGTGTGTGTTTACCATTACGTGTGTGTTGTATGTTTACCATTAGGGGTGTGTGTGTGTGTGTTATGTGTGTTTACCATTAGGTTTATGAAAAAGAAAGTTTCATATATAGAGTAGCCCTTTTTCTTTGAATCAATCTGATCTTCATCCTCCTTTGCAAACTCAGACATCTACTGCCTTCCCTTTTATGTTTTTGTTGTCACAAATTATCATTACTTATGCTGTGACTTTTGGATGATCTCACTACTAGGGTTGTGACCTTCAGTTCTTTGTTTCAGGTAGGATAACGCCCTTGAGTATTTCCTGCAATGGAGGTCTTCCGGTTGTAAATTCCCTCAGCTGCTGCATGTCTGGGAAACTTTATTTCTCCTTCATATATAAAGAGTAACTTCACTATATGTATACAGATACACACACACAGACACACACACATACACATATTATTTTTGGCTTATAATTTCTCTCTTTCAATAGTTTGGATATTTGGTTCCACTCTCTTCTAGCTCTTAGAGTTTCTGCTGAGAAGTCCTATGATAACCTAATGAGCTTTCCTTTGTAGATCACTGTCTTCTGTTCCATGGCTGTTCTTGAGAATTTTATCTTTGTCATTAATTTTTGACAGTTTTAATGCAATGTGTTTTGGAGAAGGCCTCTTTGGATTGTGGTAACTAGGTGTTCTGTTTGCTTTTTGGATTTGAGGATCTGGCTCTGTCCATAGGTCTGGGAAGTCCTCATCAACTATTTGTTTGAACAGGTTCTCTGTTCCCTTCCACCTCTCTTCTTCTTCTGGTATGCCCATTATTCTTATATTGCTCTTTCTGATGGCATCAGATAGTTCTTATAGAGTTCTTTAATATTTTCTTATGTTCCAGTCTCTCTTTTCTTCTTTCTGCATCATTTCTAGATTTCTGTCTTCGATATCACTAATTCTTTCCTCCATCTGGTCAGCTCTGCTTCGTATGCTCACTAGTACATTCTCTATCTCTTTTATTGAGGTTTTCATGTCCAGAATTTTTATGTTTTTTTTTTAAGTTTCAATATTTTTGTAAAAGTACTCATTTTGTTCATTGATTTTGTTTCTGAGTTCATTAAACTGCCTATCCAGTTTTCCTTGCATCTCATTTAGTTTTTTTTCAGAACTGCAATCTTAAATTCTCTGTCATTTTTTTCACATATTTTCATGTCTTTAAGGTTATTTTCTGGAGATTTTATTTCTGAGCTGCCTCAAACCTTGATTTTTCTTGGTGTTTGATGGATTCCTTCTCTTTCTAAGCATCTATGTATGACTGGCCTCGCTATTAGATTGATAAGAAGTCTTTCTATTGCTTTCCAAGAGGTGGTGCTGAGTCACAAAATTTTAGCTCTCTTGCACTGCTCTGGCTTTTCAGATCTCTGCTCAGTGGTGGAAAATGGCTTGTGTTCCCTGGGAAGATGGGCTTGCCTCATGTGTTCAGGTCACCTCAGTCTCAGGAGGCCAGCCCCAATGGGGAAGGCGGTGGGCGATGGCTTTTTAAATCTGTGAAATCCCAGGGCTATGTCCTGCGGCCAGATGCTGCTGGCAGCGCAGCTTTGATGGGTCGGGGTGGGGAGAGCTGGGGTAAGTTGGCTGCTTCCTTGGTTGCTTTGCTTTCTCAGTAATGGTGGCAAGTAGACCTCTGTGGCCTCCCCTCTGTGTCTCCACCCAACCCTGGGATTAGTCACAAGTGTGCCCGTTGCTCAGGGAAAAAGTGTTTCTGTATTACCAGCTCTTAGGTTTGCAGATGGTGTTCTTTGCACACTGACACTCACCGCTACACCTTCTTCCGGGGCCCGCTGCTAGCTCTGGGAGGGCTCAGCTGCCGCTTGTACTGCACAGCCCTGCAGGGTTGCCCACTGACTCTCTTTTCTTCTCTAAGCTGAAGGCAGTGCCAGTCTCACCTGATGGCTCTCCTGTCTGGGCTAAGCCTCACAGCTCTTGTCCCTTCCCACCTCCCTTGTTCACCCCCACTTGCGCACCTTCTGATATTCAATGCACAGATCTCTCAGATGTGTTTGTGCACTGAGAAAACCATCTTTTGCTGAATTATAGCAGTTCAAATGGTTGAAACTTTATGGGGAGATAATAAGGGGATCTCTCCCGCTGCCATTCCTCTGACATCACTCTCTAGATTCATTTATTGATTTATTAAAAGATGCAAAAAAATTGGCTCCAATTTGGTATATGCGATGAGAAACCTAAAATTTTGTGTGACTTGCAGTACTGCAGTATTAGCTTTATTGTGAGCACCTGGACTAAACCTGCACTATCTTCAAGGTGTGCCTGTATATTTGAGAAAAGCAAAAGAAGTATGTTGGCATTGAATGAGATTTCATATATTATTTTATATAATCTGTGATGTTTACTTTGACCTTCTCATCCAAAGTAATTTAGTCTGACGACCCTTAGCCTGAAAAGGAACTTACATTTCAGGAGTAGAATATTCAGGAGCTCTCATTCGTGTTCCCTCCTTAAGCTGACAGCAGAATTCTTCATCTATTTGCACTCCAGGGTATGGTGAGGCACCTGAGACATTAAGAAAAAGCACATAAGATTCATTACTAGGTATATCTGGTGATCACACCATAAAGTATATAATTATAGACTTACTATGTTATTCAGAACATATCATGACTACAGTGTTTATTTTTATTGCTTCTGTCATCAGTTAGTTGATGATAAGAGCAAAGATTTATTTATGAGCTTTGTATCCTGTTCCATTGATCTATGTGTCTGTTTTTGTTTCAATATTATACAGTTTTGAGTATTATAGTTTTGTAGTATAGTTTCAGGTCAGGCAGCATGATACCTCCAACTTTAATCTTCTCTTAAGACCAAGGTTTCTAAGTTTAACACCTATGTAGTTTATTGTGTTAGATGTTTCAATAAATGGCGTGAAAATTGTTGTTTTTGGTAACTTAGGACACCATCTTGCACCTGGTAGCTGGTCACAGATTTCCCTTGAAATGAAACCACAAATCCCTTCAAACTCAGTATTTTTCTGTTTCAAAATTCTTTCTCTACTTTAAGGAATTTCTTACCAGTTTAGGGTTTTGGCTCATTCACCACTCCAGGCTTCACAAGAATTGGCAGAGATGTATTATTGAACCTTCTAGGATGCTATTGTGAAGGAGCAAGTCCTTCAACCCTTATATACTGGCCCCTGTTCCCTCCCCTCCACCTGGTTCCAACCTCAGGACCTATGTGAACACTCAATCTTGTGAGCCTTCTCCCACTCTCCTCTTGAGTCAAGTATGAGTTTTACAATAAAATTCCATCCATTATGGATCATACCACTTAAATAAACAGAAGCACATATAGTTAGCACAATGAACATTCAAATTGGAATCTGCACACACACACACACACACACAGTAAGAAAAAAGGGTGTTTCTTTCATGAAACAGTCAAGTGTTTGGCTTTCGTCTGTTTTTATTCAGGCAATAGATACAATTTTAGCCACTCATCTTGGGTTGTTACCAGCTGAATTCAAAAATCTATGGTTCAGGAGACTGGAATTTCAACTCTGGAGAATACACCAACATATATACAACACTTTATAGAGTTCAGATAGTACTTTAACATAAAAACCTTGTGATATAGAAATCATTAACCCCGTTTTTGAGATGAGGATGTTGAAACCCAGATTGGAGTAATGGCCTGCTGAAATGCTACAGTTAATGAGAAGTGATAGTGAGATTCAAGCTCAGGTCTGGCTTGAATGTCATATGTCATCTTTCTCCATGTATACAATTCTTTGGCAGTGTATCTCTGTTTCATCACCATCCGAAGTTCTTACCCTGTCCTATAAGGCACCACATGAAATGGCTTTGTGCTACCCATCTGTCCCCATCATCTACACTGTGCACTTTGCAGTGCCTTCCAGCTACAATGGCCATCTCACTGTTCTTCTGAGCACATCAAACACGCTTTACCCTCTGGGCCTTCAGACTCTCTGCTCCCTATGCCTGGAATGGTCTCATCCCAGATGGCCAATTGGCCAGTGACCTCTCTTTCTTCTAACTGCTGCTCAAATGTCACCCTATCTGAGAAACCTCCTTTGCCACTCCCTGGAATAGTATTCCCCGCTCACACTCCCTCCTCCTAGTTCAATATTATATTGATTACTGAATTAATATGTCCTTCCTGGTAAAATACAAGGTCCTTTAAAAGTAGGCATTTTTGTCAGTTTTAATCACTGATAGGTAAGAGCTAAGAGCTCAAAGATTAGTGTCCAGCATATAGTAGGCATTTAATATGTATTTGCTGTTGAATTTGACATATAAGGAAAAAAATATGTGCATCTGGTTTGGGAGTTGCTTCCCTGTGCTCTAGCCTCACAAAGAGTGCCCTTTCTCAGGCTTGCCCCCGGGCGCGCAGCTTGTTGGAACCTCCTGCCTTTGTCCACATCAGTAAGACTGAAATACCACAGCCAAAGAATTGTGCTTTGGACTACAAAGAGCCATTGCTCTTCTCTTCAGAATTAACATCACAAAGCATAGCCACAAAGCCAGAGTTCAAGCTTGAAACTGATAGGGCATTGATAGGAGGATCCAAATGTTGGAAGGCTTTATCTGGTTAAAGGTGATGCGATCCACTCCAGAAACAAAAGAACCATTTCCACAGTTCCACGGAATGGGAATGATGTATCCAGAAGGAACTTTGTACAACATTTAATGTGGCTCCCTTGCTTTGCAGGGCCTAGAGAAGGGTATGACCACATGGGGCACCAATAGCTAATTAGAATTGTATCCTGGACTTGTAATCACAGGTTATTCTGTCTGCAGAGGACCTTGGAGCCCATCTAGCTCCGAAACTCAATTTCATATATTGCGGATTGAGGCCCAATAAAGGGATGCAAACTAGTGGAACAAGAAATTGGGAGCTGATACCTTCAGGATTATTCTTGTAAATTGCCCCGATCTGTAGAATGTAATTGGATACTTAGTGCTCCGTTTTCATCTTAATGGGATGCTAAGATGTACATGCATATGTGGTGTCTTTTATATGAGCATCTTGATTATGAATTTAAATTGGAGCACAGCCTCTGCCTGAAATCAGATAGCATTTTTTAACACAACTTCTGTCACTGAATTACTGACCCACTGAGACCTGAGAGTTAAGGTTCATTAAAAAGTGTGAAGGATTTTAAAGAGTCCTGAGTTTGGGTCCTCATTGTTGGGTTTCCCAGATCCTGAACAGTTTCTGGAAGAGCACGTGCACAGATTGGGCAACCTCCTTTACAGAAAAGCACATTAAAAGGAGGATGAGCTAAAGGCAGAAGGATAAACTACATGATTTTGGATAAAGAGTTTAAATTCTGGGATGGTGCAAGAACTCCAACTACCTACCTGCCTCCATTTCTCAATGACTTCAGTGTTTATTCCAAGGAAAGTCTTCTTTATAGGAGAGGACATTGACTCTAATATCATATTTAGGGTTTGAGTCCCGGTTGTGCCTATTAGTTTTTGTGTGGCTTCATATGCACCGGTACTTCGCTGAGGCTCAGCTTTCTCGTCTATTCATTTTGGATAATAATGTCTATTTCAGCTAACAGGGAGTTGCAACCATTACATGGGATAATAATATCTTTACTTGGTTCATAACCTTGCAATGTACAGAGCATTTCTATCTATTTCTTATGTACTTTCTACAAATGCTAAACTTCTTAAAGAAAAATTGCTGTTATTCTATGGGTTCTTATTCAATAGTGAGGTGTGATTTGATAACATTCTATTTCTCTAGTAGCTAGGCCTTCAGCTACCTCAAGGGTCTGCTCATAGAAATAGCTGTGAAAGCTTATGAATTCCAGCTACAAGAAAAATAACCAAGAAAAACAAAAGATGTGATCAATGGATATCAAGGGTTATGAAATTCAGATCCTGCTTGAAATTAATTTCGAAAATGAGAGAAAAGGGAAAGGAAGAAAAAGAGGGGAATAAGAGGGGGGGCAGCAGGAGCAATGGCATATTGAAATAGTTTATTGAGGCAAGAGAATTTGTGATCCACGTGACACATGTCTATCGAAAAAGGTGAAAAGAGGGAATGTTCACGTTCGTCTCTCTGAAAGTGTTGTTTGTTCAGACACCTTGCTGCCCAGAGCACACTGGGTAGCGTGGTGTTAGTGCTTCTAAATCCTGGGAAGCACTGGAGAAAGGAGTGCTAGCAGCTGCCTTATCTCCTTCCCAGGAAGCCTCTCCTCAAAAGGCTGTATGGGTAAGATGGGCTGCGGACAGACATTCCTTTCTGAGCGAAGACCCAGTAGAGAGAAGCCTATTCTGACATTCAAGCTGTCTGATATATCAGTATTTCTTATTGACACTGTTGTAATCTACTGCTTTATCATTTGATTGCACACGTGACTTGGATAAAAACCGAACGGCGTCACCTCCCCTTTGCTCAAACATCTCTTTCCGCCTCTTAAACACCTTTCATCTCAAGAGACTAGACAGAGAGTCCAGACATTCTAGATGGGGGCCAAAGCAGCCTCGGTGGACAAAGGCAAGGATCTTCCAATCACGTTAGATCTCAGTGAACCATCAACCTTTGAATCCTCCTCTATGTTCAGTGTCACAGATGCTTAATAAAATATTGTGAGTGAGGTATACCTGGCTCCCAAACAGGCATGCCTGGCTGATTTTAATAACACCCCTTCAGCACCACTCACAGGCCTTTGATTCAGGGTCATGGAAGGAGGAGAATCTGATGTGAGATGCAGACCTAGTACATGTCAAAGCATTGTTTTCTTTTTAAAAAGCCTTTTACTGCGCCATCTCTAGGCTGCCTGGTATGTGTATAAAGTTTTTCTTCCAGGTACCAGGGATGTGGAACTGGCAGTCTAGAAGACTGGTTTCAAGCTTTCCTGTGCCACTTTCTTCAGGACCCCATAGGACTTAGAAACACGGACACTGCGCTATGGCTTGGGTAAGATTGGCAGTATGCGTGGTGGTTAAAAATGGGGCTTGGGAGTCAGACGGCCTGAGTTCAAATCCTGACCCTTTTAAAAGTCTTTAAAGAGTTACTTAATCTCTCTGTGTCAACAAAGCCCTGTCTGATGTATTGTACCTCCTTCCCTCTGTCACCTTACCTCCAACTACTCCTATGCTCACTCATCCACGCCAGCCACAGTGGTCTCCTGTCTGATCCTCAAACTCACGGGGCACACTCCATTTGCTATTTCCCTTGCCTGGGATTCTCTTCTCCCAGATAGCTGTCTGGCTCATTTCTTCACTCTTCAGGCCTTTACTAAAGCATTTCACTTTCTATGAGGCTGTCTTTAACCACCCAATTTAAAAAGTGACCCACATTCTGTTCCATACCGATACTCCCTAAATCTCTTCTAAATTTTTCTCCATACGACCTAACATCATCTACAATTCTCCTTGTCTTGACTAGAGTGCCAGCTCCATGGTGCCAGGGATTATTATCTCTTTACCGCTGTATCTCCAGCACTTAGAATGCCTGGCATATAACAGGCTCTCCATAAATAGTTCTTGAATAAATTCGATCAATCAGTAGATGAATGAGACCATTTTTGTTGGTTCTCTGTCACCAGAGTTTTCTGCCTGACTCCACTGCATCCACAATCTGAGGTCGTTTAAGTCCTGACATTGTAGCCAATGTTGACTGGGAATGATGAGGGGGTGGCAATAACAAGATACACTTACCCAGAGAGAATATTTCCCACAGCAAGACGCCGAATGACCACACATCACTCTGGGTAGTATAAACCTTGTCGAAAATGGCTTCAGGTGCCATCCACTTAAGTGGGAGTCTTGCCTAGAAAACCACAATGGGAGAGAGCCGTAAACTAACGTCCCCAGCACCAACAGATGCCAAGAGCCTGGGCCCGGGACATTATTCCAGTGAACCTTGAACTTACATCTCCTTTCCAAACGTAGTCAGGGTCTTTGTAGATGTCTCTGGCCAGACCGAAGTCACAGATCTTCACAATGTTATTATCGGCTAGAAGGATGTTCCGAGCAGCCAAGTCCCGATGAATGCACTGAAGAAAGAGGACAAAGGTGGCTCAGAGGGTGGCCAGGCCCTAGGTGCAGGCTTACAGGTTCTCCGCCAGGAGAAAGGATATGGAGTGTGGTACTGAGTGTGCTACTCAGTGTGGAGGGGAGAGGAATGAAAATTTAGAACAGGGAAGTATCTCAGAAGTGTTCGGCCCGAGACACGTGTTTACGCAAACGTTTACCGAGAGACTGATGAGGCGATCTGTTCTGAAACATGACCTAGTGGGCAGAATCTCCATTACAATGGAATGGTCCCTCCTACTCGGCTAGCACTAATATGTTTTGTCCTTTGGACACTGGGATATTACCTTGGAGTGTAAATGTACTCTATCTACCGCATTCCACGGCTAGTACCCTGGGTCACACAGACCCTTTTTGTCCCTCCTTTGGACCATTGTAATAGTTTCCCAATTGTTATCTCTGCCTACAGCCTAGCCCCCAGAACTACTAACTGGTCCACTTTGGTCCCCAAAGTCCCATTCCTTAAGCACAGACCAGAGCATGTTCCTAATGAAAACATTTTAATTTTGTGACAGTTAGAAACCATCAAAACTCAAATTTCTTTGTATGATGTTCAAAGCCTTTTATAATCAATGTCAAGCTCTCTGTTCAGCTATATTATATTCCTCATCCACACACCTTCATGCACCCTACGTCAGTCTTTGGAAACTCTCTTTGTTTTCAAGTCTTCATAATATTGCTTAAATACGTCTGCTGAGAAGACCACAGATTCTTTAGACTTCCTTCCATATAGTCACAAAGTGCTTATTTCAGACTTCTCTCATAGGACCTAGATTGTTTTCTTATACAGCAGTCCCTTGCTATATCACGGTTCACTTATAGTGGCCTCACTGTATCACGGGATTTGTAAAAATATTATATTTAATTCTTTATTGTGGATTTTTTGCTCTATCGCGGGATTTTGAGGTACTCTCTACGTATGTTGTTAAAGTGACGTAGGTTTAAGAGTGTAGAATAAATATAAAGTTCCTATTTCGTGGGGGGTGGGGTCTAGAATGTAATACCCACAATAAGTGAGGGAATACTGGATTTAGAATCTGTCTACATCAGTGGATTCTTAAGAAAGAGAATTTGTATCTTTCATGTTTGTACCTCTAACAGTTAGCATAGAGGACGTAGGATGCAATCAACAGATATTTTTTGAAAAAGCTTATTTTGATATGTAATAACCTGCACTGCTGGCTTTAAATACTCTAGCCATCTCCTATTATTAGGGTCTGAAAAATAAGCCCCACACAATGGCAGGTAGGTAGAGGGAAATGAACGAGTGTGCATTTCTCAAAGGACAATTCAAAAAAGAAAAGACAAAGTATAAGAGTGGACTATTAAAAAAGCTACTATGGATACTGGTATTATGGACATCTACTTCTCCTACCCCCCCAAACAGTATAAATGAACAAAAAGGGAGAATGAATACTCACTTTTCTGGAAGCCAGGAACTCCATGCCCTTGGCCACTTGGAAGCTATAGCAGATGAGGTCCTCCAAGGTGAGGGTGTGCTTATAGAGGTTCTTTGAATCTAGAGAAACAAAAAGAAGGATGGAGAAAAAGGCTGGTAGTTGAAAACTTGCCCACAATTCTGTAGTGGCAGCAACAGGGAAGAGCTACAGAGGAAGAAACACCTGCTTTCCATAAAAACTTGCAAAATGGAGGCAAAGGCTTTTGACAATAGGAACTTGGCAGACCTTACTCTACCATGACCTCCAGTGTATTTTTTTAAATGTTTTATTGATTATGCTGTTAGAGTTGTCCCAATTTCTTTTCCCACTGCTCCCCTCCACCCAGTGACCCTCTCCCTCCAGTTGCCCCCCCCCATTTAGTCCATGTCCATTGGTTGTGCATATAGTTCTTCTCAACCTCTTCCTGTCTATTCCATTCCCTCCTACTATGCTTCTTAATTCCTGTACCATCTCCCTCCCTTTCCCCCTTCCCCCTCCCCACATAATGTTCCCCACACCTATAATTCTTTTTCCACCCTTGTTGCCTACTTAGTTTGCCTTTGTTTCAATTCCCTAGCTTCTATTGTTGGTTGTTGTGAATTTTCCTTTTAATGTTCATAGTTTTGATCCTTCTTCTTCTAAACCAGTCCCTTTAACATCTCATATAACAGTGATTTGGATCTGATGAACTTCTTCAGTTTTCCTGGAAGCACTTCCTCTGCCCTTCTATTCTGAATGACAGTTTCACTGGATAGAGTAATCATGGCTGTAGGTTTTTGATTGTCATTACTTTGAATATTTCTTGCCAGTCCCTTCTTGCCTGTAAAGTCTCTTTTCAGAAATCCGCTGACAGTCTAATTAGGACCGCTTTGTAAGTAATTCTTTTCTTCTCTCTTGCTGCTTTTAAGATTCTCTCTTTATCTTTAATTTTTGACATTTTGATTATAATGTGTCTTGGAGTGGTTCTCTCTGGGTCCAGTTTTCCTGGAACTCTCTGTGCTTCCTGGACATGTAAGTCTATTTCCTTCCCCAAGTTTGGGAAGTTCTGCTTCATTATTTTTTCACATAATTTTTCCATTTCTAGTTCTTCTTCTTCACCTTCTGGCAACCCTATGATTCAGATGTTGGCCTGCTTATAGCTGTCTGATAAGTTTCTGAGCCTCTCCTCATTGTCCTCACTTTCACTTTTCGTTTCCTCTTTCTGCACTGGTTGACTGTTTGTTCCTTCCCTATGTTCCGATTTGTTGATTTGATCCCTGGTTTTCCTTTCCTCACCACTTGTCTCATATGTGTTTTCGTTCATTTCAGCAGGGCTAGCCTTCAGTCCCTCCCTGTCGTGTTCAATATCTTCTGTTAATTCTGTAAGCTGCCTTATGACTATAGCTCTGAACTGAGCCTCAGAAAGTTTTTCTATTTGTTCATTGGTTAATTCCTTTATCTGCTTTTCGGTTAGCTTCATGACTAGTATTTCAATTATTCCTGTCATTCTGACCGTTTTTGTTTATCTTTCCTTTTTGGGCGGGGCTGTCACAGCTCCTACGCTATCTGGTGCAGCGCCCTGAGCACTCGTCACAACCTGACGACCCTTCTCATCACGCTGTGGCACTTTGTGTGGGGGTGGGGGTCCAAGATGGATTCCTGCCATTCATTCTCCGCTGAGAGACTGAGAGCTGCCTCCTCTGTCCCCACACCCTCTGGGCCTCGCAGTCCGAGGCAGTGGGGGTCTGCCTTCCCCAGCATTAGAATCGCGAGCTGACGGGTCTTGACGGCTGCCGGGACTGCTCCCCTGGCATTTCTCGCAGTCCCGCCGCTATCCCCGCTGCTACCGTGGACAGCACAGCCCGACCTTTCCGTCCCGGCTCCGCCCCTCCTACCCGTCCAGACGAGCACCACTGGTTTATAACTTCATACGCTGGACTTCCATGCAGTTTTATTTTCTGGAATTTCTGGTTATTTTTGCTTTTGAGGATGTCGTATTCCTTCTTAGTTGTGGAGGGAGATGGAGTGTGTCAGTCTAAGCCTCCATCTTGGCCAGAAGTCCACCTCCAGTGTATTTCTAAGTGATGGCCATAGATTCTTGTGAATCAACAGAGTATACCAGGATGTCTAAAGGGATTCAATAGTTCATACCTTGACTACTCCCCAGACCCCAGAATTGAACACATTATTTTCCAGATTTTCCTGCCAGTTCTGGACATAAGAGAGAATCTGTAAAATGTCTATCGTATGCCAAAGGTTGGGAATTTTCAGGAAATTCCCATGATTCATAGTGACAGTAGCCCTGAACTTTTGTTATTACAATGTATGGTCACTACATAGCACACTCTTTCCTAGATCACTTCCCCTAATATCTGTCAATAGGTGCAAAGTTCAGAAATTTCTGTGTCCTTCCTAATGCTCTACCAGTAACATATTAGGATTACAAAGGCCATTACCAAGATTCTAGTCCAAGTTTCCACTGTCATTTTACAAGTAGAAAAAATGAAGCCTAGAGAAGAGGTATGACTTGTCCAAGGTCACAAACTATGTCAGTGAGAGCCAATAATAAAACCCCAATCTTCTCATTCTCAGACCAGCTGATGTCCCATCATGCATCAAAGCCAGAGAGACATCATACATAGTTTATTTGTGACCAAAAGGACAACAGAGGAACAGAGGCAGAAAGATCAGGGGCACCAGTGCATGTCAGTGTCAGGCAGAAAGCTCATACAGAATAATACAAACACAACGCAAAGTCAATGCTCGAACCTGTCAGTCAAAACCAGGGGTGGGCCCTGGCTAGTGTGGCTTAGTGGATTGAGTGTCAGCCTGGGAACCAAAGGGTTGCCGGTTCGATTCCTGGTCAGGGTGCATGCCAGGGTTTCAGGCCTCGTCCCCAAATGAGGGCATGCAAGTGGCAACTGATCGATGTATCTCTCACACATTGATATTTCTCTCCCTCTTTTTCTCCCTTCCTTCCCCTCTCGCTAAAAAAATAAAATAAAATATAAAAAATAATAAGACTTTAAAAACACCAGGGTGGGAGGTAACATGGAAAGAAGTAGGCAGACTGCATTCAACTCTTCCTTCTCCTATTTAGCGGAGCCAGATCCATATAGAGGTGGTACACATTGGTACAGCTATTATAGTTGCTTATCCTTGAAATATTCCCATACTGCTTGGCAACTAGTTACTCTGACAAGCTCTGCAAGTGCCCTCTCCACTACACTTAGCCCATCCCCACCCAGGCTTTACCATGATTCACAAACCCCAAGACCCTGGTCCAGGGCTACAGCAGGCATTTATTCTGATTGGTTGCTATCTGTGCCAGTATTTGTTCAATATTTCAATACTTGTAAAATATTTTCACATTCATAGCCATTTCTGAATACCTTACATACCTGTTAAATATTGTGACTATCAGGCGGGATCTGTGAAGTCTATTTTACATTATCCCTGCACTGAGTGTCAGTTTCCTTCTCCGTCCAGTGGAGATAAGCATCCCTATTCATTTCACAGGAAAGTGCTTTGCAAACTGTAAAGGTCTAGACCAATGTGGGAGGTTGTCATTGGCAACTCCTTCTGTTTGCTAACGGAAGTGCAACTGAGCTTAGAAGCAAGTGTCCTCCGAGATGCATGGCAACAGTTACAGAGGAAGAGGCATGGTTTTCGGGATGACATCCCTCAACCCTGGTGTAACCCTGCTGGGCAGTGGCCTCACTCCCCCAGTGCAACCCCTATCCTCAAACCTCCAGTAGCCTTCAGTGTTGGCCAGATGACAACCCCACATACCTACTCGGTGGCTCATTGTGCCCCCCAGAAGGTGGCGGTTACTTTCTTCCTCCTCATCAGAGTCACTATAGCTCTTGTCCTCAATGAATCCAGAGCTGGCGGAACTTCCTGTGCTAGCCACGCTCTCCAGACGCTGCTTCACCAGCTGGGAGGACTTGTAGTCAGAATCATGAAAAGTCTTCACCTTTCTATCCACACTGAGCGGGACCTGAGAGTTTAAATAGATCTTCAGAGCTGGAAGAGACTTAAGCATTATCGATCCATCCTACCTCATGTTTCTGTTGGGGAGACTGAGGCCTAGAGAGGTGTAAGGGAACTGCTCAAGACAGGCTGGAAGGAAGCTGAGAGTGCTGACTCTTAGTCTGGGGATCTGTTCGCTACGCCCTGATGTCAGTAAACTCACTTCTGGTGAGAGGAAACGTCCCAGATCTGACTGTCGAAGGGGTTTCCTTGCCCCATGAGTCCGCAGGCCTTCACAGGGCCAGGATAACTGGTGACATGTGGTACTCCAAAGGGTGTCCGAGCTCTGTGCTTAGAATTGAGCCTTTGTCATAAAACGAAGACGTCCTCTCTTTTTAACTACCATTACTCCCTTTCTTTGCTAAGATTAGAGTAGAGGAAGAACTTGGGGGTTGAGTTACCAAATGGCTAGCTAGGTTTAGAAAACCAAGTCAGATCACACCCTGGGTTCTGGAGCCTCTTTTCTGAATTCATTTAAGAAATCAGGTATTTTTCTAAAAAAAGCAGTGACTGACACAGTGCTTCGCAGTACTTTGAAAAACAGAGGCATCTACCTTTCCCCAGAGAGATAAGGGCAGTGGCATCGTGTCCATCTACAGAGAGCAGGAAAGTGAGAAGAGGGGGAATATTGAGATGTCAGTGACATATGCTCTGGGCTGGAAGTTATCCAGATGAAAGGGCCTTAGAATCATACACTTGAAACCTACACAATCTTATTAATCAATGTCACGCCGATAAATGTGATTTTTGAAATTTTCTTTTTCCCACAGCCTCAGGTCACAAAGCTCAAGTTGATGGCCGTGGAAGAATAAAGGCATGATGGGAACTGGGCTAGCTAACTACTGTGGATCTCATATTGTAAACTGAGGGAGACACTAACCAACGACATCATTTCAGCCCATGCCAGGAGCATGCTGAGTTTTCTGTCTAAGAAAAACTTTAGAGGTTATTGAGTTCAAGGCTGTATTGGATGTAGAAATGCATATGCTACCTTCCCTGATCAGTAGTTTTTTGGCCTCTGCTTTCATGCCCCCCCTCTTTTATCATGTGAACATCTGCAGGAAGTATTCAAAAATGAAGACAGAGTGTGCAGTTCAGTTGGGGAAACCTACCTTGGAAGCAATAAAATCGCCTCTTTTCCCTCTCAGAAAGTCAGCCAGATTCCCATATCTGCAGAATTCTACAATGACCATCAAAGGACCTGCCAAAAATAATGTCCACAATCATCTTTCCAGCAATGATGAGAAGGCTAGCCAACTCCTGGGCTAGCCTTGTCCTGGTAACGTGTTGACCAGAGATCTCCTAAAACCTCACAGGATTTCTCTAGCTATGAACCAGTTGACTGACTACTTGGCTGAATACAGTGGTGATTATCCCAGGAACAGCTAGCTGGCTGGCTGAGAGTTGGGTGAGGGAAGACTTGGCAGAAGGGGGAAGGTAAGGCCAATAAACCACAATGCACCTTTACTGTGATGTTCCCTGGGCTGGCTAACATGAAGGATCCAGGAATGAGGACGACAGGGCCCCTAGCCACATGCAGAGAACAGTCACAATGACGAGGGCAAAGCAGTACCCAACTAGCTGAAGATGTCATCTATTTACTAACTAACTGGGGCTCCTGTCTCCACCCTCCACACTGTTGCACTATCCCCCCGCTACTATCCTGCTGAAATGCATCTCTCTGTTTTCATCGTGTTACTCCATGGCTTAAGGCTCTCCACAGGTTTCCCATAGCTTACCTTTTCTCTGTGCTGGTGGGCACCACTAATCATATGTGGCCTGAAGGCCTCTTTTATTTATTTGTGTAGTTTTCCCGCACCATGCTCCCAGTACACCCTCCGAGCTCCTTACCTAGCGCCTCACATAAGATCAGAAGGGGCTCAGAAAATGTTGCTGAAAATGAAGTTAAATGAAAGAGACAACTTTTCAATAGCACCATAATAGAGAAACAACTAGAGCGCTTTTGGTGTAGTTGAGAGAATGACGTGAAGTCTGTAAAGACACAGACAGGGGCTGTAGAATTGCCATCGACTAAGTGGGTGCAACGCCTGCTCAGGCTGTGGTGCTAACCTAAGAGGGTGAAAGCTAAGATGGGTAACTGAAGGAGGCTATGGAGACCCCTTCCCTGAATTTGTTGGCATACTTCCTTGGCCCCCAAATGTTTTCTCTGCCACTAACGTGTCCAAGATTCCACAGGATGTCGCAGCTGCCAAGAATTTTAGAGATACATCCAATCCGTTTATATATTGCACAGTATTTCCTGGAACAGGGGTCAAAGAGCATGGGCTCTGGAGGTTCTGTGCATTGCAAGGAATCTCTACGTTAGAAGAAGCTCCGAGGCAGTACATCAAGATGTTTAAATAGGGCCCCACTTGCCTCTGAGAGCTCTGACCACTAGAGGGCAGTTCTGGACAGGAAGACTCACCTCCAGGTTTGGTGCAGGCACCCAGCAAGTTAACCACATTGAGGTGGTGCCCAATGTGAATGAGGATCTTCAGTTCTGACATCAAAGCCTTAAACTCACTGGAAGTTGCACAATCTGCTTGAAATAAACACAGTAATGCACGAAAGAACCGTTTCTCCTGGGAGAGGCTGCAGGAGCATAGACGATCCTGTTTCATGCTAAAGAATACTGGCAGAAATGTCCATAACACAACGATTAGTTTTTGTGCTTTCCAAACAATAGTATAAATGGAAGAGTAATATGTTCACATGCACCGGTCCACCTGCATGCTGAGATTTGTGTCCTAACGTCCTTAACTACTCCACCTTTTCATTTTGAAAAGCACTTCCTTAGATAGCTACTTCTTTTGTGATCATCTTTTTCTGTATTACGATCGTGGAAGAGGTGACTGGTGAAATGGCCAAGCTAGGCTTAAGTCTTCTTCTGTGTGGAGGCAGGGGCATGGACTAGATGGTATTGGGATGCTTAAACATACACAGGTTTATCTATTCAAGATTGGAACCACACTATAGGTTCATGCAGCATGACCGGTGCAGAATCCAGTTGGAATTCTATCCAAGCATATTCTGTACTATCCCCTTCTACTATGCAATGGAAAACCATATAGGAATTCTGGTGGCCAGATACCACTGCAACTCGTATTGGCCTTATATCCAAAACTGCAAACCTCCAGTCTTTACTCTAGTATTTATGTGGTTGAACACAAAAGAAGAACAATTAGTCTGACACACAAGGTTCCATGCTGCTTGACTCATGTCCATGGCTGAGGTTTCTTAGGAAACCCTGATCAAATGAGGGCGGAAGTCAGTTGTTGTTACCTCCCTCCACTCCTTTAACTTGGTATCTTTTACAGTCCAGTTGCCACCTGATCCCCGAGCATCCTTACAGATGCTCTTCAATTGCTTCCAAGGCAGATAAACATTACCTTTCAGCATTTTCACTGCTACCGTTTTGCAGGTTGAAGCTCTGTCGATGCCAAAGGCACAAGCTTCTACCACTTTACCGAAGGCACCATGACCAAGGGTTTTGCCTGAGGAAACGAGAAGCAAAAAATGAACAGCAGCCACTGAAAGACCCCAGAGCGAGATGAAAAGCTGGCTGCTTGTAATGGGCACCGTAAGTGCTGAGTCAGAATTCTCTGGGAGGCCTTTCTAGACCACCCCATGCAAAGCAACAATGGAGGGACTGAGCAAAAAGGAAAAAGGACTGTTGGCCATGGGCAACAGTGTGGTGATTGCTGGGGGAAGGGATGTGCAAGGGGACTAAATGGTAATGGAAAAATGCAATAAACATTAAGTCAAAAAAATAAAATAAAAATTTTAAAAAATTGAAAACAAACAACAATGTTTTTATTCTGTATTTTTTCAACTTGCCTTATTAGGTAGCCTTCATAACTTTATGACTAGATAACATTATGCTGGAGTATTTATTAGTAATTCCCCCAAAAGGATATAACCTCCATGAGGTCTGTCTTGCTCATTGCTACATCCCCATCACCTGGAAAGATGTTTAATATATTGTAGATGACCAATAAATATGTGTGAAATGAGCAAATAAAGGACTATGCCATGCCAGCAAGTGAGAGAAAGAACCCTGTGGGTTGGAGCAGAGGTATGGTGCTCTGTAGGCCCAAACCACTTCTTCAGGTGAAGGGGTTAGCACACACTTGTTAATAAGGTTTAAGTGAAGACATCTGGTCATCTACTTCACTTGGAAGCATAGAAGTTACTGGAATACTCCATATATCTCCGTGGGCACTCATTGTATTTTCTTTATTTAAAGGACCTGACCTGTCCAATCAACATCTTTCGAAGAGACTACATTGTTAGCCAATACCTTCCATTTGGGAAGTGTTTAAAATTTGTAAAATACATTCCCAAATGTTACCTCAGTACACCCTCAGAGTAGCAACAGAATATAAACAGCACACCCACAATTATTCATATTTTCTTTTTAAAGAATGAAATAAATCTCTGAAAAGTCCGGTGGCATGTCTTGCATAAGGTCACTTGATTAGTACTTGTAAAGCTTCCTAGTGCTATGCTACGTGTGCAATGCCATTCTGCTCCCCTAATTTATGGCTTCTGTTCCCATCAGTATCATCTTTGAAACAAATTCCACTTGATTAAGGTTTAATTGCATCCTGGGTTTCAAGTCACTGTTTTTTTCTCGGACCTTTTACTCAGTGATTTTGTAACAGTCTGGTGAAAGAAAAGTGGAAGGATGATATAATAGGGATTTCTTCTCACCTAACTGCAACCGTTCCCTAGGGAATTCCCATTTAGTGCCATCATAAGGAAGCCTGTCACACTGTTGATCAAGGGGCATCTCTTCAGGATCCATGATTATGGAAAGGTAGCCAGTTTTGATATCTGACACACTGGGCTGCAAAAAGAAAAAAGAAAAGCATGTTAATGTGTTTTCTTGATCTTCTGAAGATGAATAAGGTCTCTAGATTTTCCTATTTTCTATTTTAAGTTAATTCACAAAGTCGAAAACACATCATAAGCATAAATATAATAAAGAACACCCCATGAAAAAATTAAAACACATACAGACTAGAAAAATAGTTACAACAAACATGGCAAATTAATACCCATATTATAAAGAACTATTAAATATCAATAATAAATAAAGGACAGCACCCAAAATGGCAAAGTTGCCAACTCTGGGTTTATGCCCCCTCAAATCAGCTAATGAGGGGGAAAAACTGGTCAGAAATAACCTTTTATAAAATTGTTTTTCTATTACAGGTGTCCTATTTTTCCCCCATTGCTCCCCTCCACCCAGCCCACCCCTTCTCCCACAGTCATATCCCTCCCCGTTGTCCATGTCCGTGGGTCATTTATACTAGTTCCTTTATTAAACCCTTCCCTTACTTATCTCCCCCTTCTCTCCCTCCCCCAAAATTAACTTTTGGATAGCTCCAAACCTAGTAAAAACTTACAACAATGGGGGAAAGGACTTGGGTAAATAAGAATCACCAGCTTTGTGGTAATAGAGCTCTGTGACATTTAAAATTGCCTACCTCTCATCCTTTACATCCCATATTGGCAGCAGCCAGGAACATGGTAGTAAGTACTCCTAGTGCCCATTGTTATTAGTGTCAGAGGGAACAGTATGGACCCTGTTCTAAAAATATTGTGGTTGTAGGTCTCAACATCTCTGGCAGCTCCCTCAAAGACCAGTACAAAAGCTCTTCTTGGTTTTAATACAAACTGGAGCATAACCAGGAAAGGGTTAGCTTCTCAGACAGCTTTATCCCAAAGCATCCGTAGGCACAGGGATTGACCATAACACTTGAGGCATTAAAAACAATTAATTACAAATGAAGGTTATAAAGGAGAACTTGAAAAACAAGGAAAGGTTTAAAACAGAGAGAAAAAATTAGTGAAATGGCAGAATTAAGCCCTTTGATCTCAGTAATCAAATGCAGTGTAAATGGATTAAACTTTGTAACTATGAGCAGAAAATGACTCTGGCAGGAATCCTCCACCCAAGGGCCACTGGGAATCCACCCACCTGCCCTGTAGACACCTCCAATGCCCTAGCTTTAAACCCACACCTCCTCCCATGCCATAGCCAGCCCCTTATGCATGTTCCCAAATGCAGTGACAAACGCAAGCTCCAGGAGATGGGAAATGTGTGCAGAAAACAGGCTAGGGGCTGTGGACAAAGAAGAAAGCACAAACGAGCTGTAGCACCATCTTCAGGAAAAAGGAGAGTTTCCCAGAAACCAGACTGGTAGATCGTAACATTAAAACATACAAGCTTAACAATTCTGTCATATGAGGGAAAAAGAAGCATGAGACAGGTATATTTTGTATACGGCCAGAGAAAGCCCCAGATATCAGCAGGACCAAGGAACAGTATCTCCTAACCGAAGGTAACAAGGAAAGACTGGTGGACGTGACTGCTACTTCGAATGTTTTGTATTCAATGGAACATAAAAATTTAAGGAAACAGGATATCATTTAAAAATCTCAATAATCTTCCAGTAAATGACCTCAAAGACACAGAATTCTGTGACTGAAGCAATAAAAAATTTAAATGAGCTTCTTTGACGTAACTCAGTGAGCTACAAGAAAACACAAAAGACATTTCAACAAAATCAGGAAAAGAATGCATAAACAAAACAAGAAATTTAACAAAGAGAGCAAAATCATAAAAAGAGAACCAATCGTAAGAAAAAACTCTGGATTTGAGGAATTAATGAAATTGTAAAAATTCAATAGAAAGCATCATTATCAGAATAAACCAAATGGAAGATAGAATCAATGATCTAAATCATAGAACCTTTGAAATAATCCAGTCTTCAGAGAAAATCAGCAACACAAAGAAAAAGAATAAAAAAGAGAGAACAGCCCTGGCCAGGTGACACAATTGGTTGGAGCATCATTGCATACACCTAGAGTTTGAGGGTTCAGTCCTCATCATGGCCCATATCTAGGTTGCAGGTTCAATCCTCGGTCAGGGCACATACAACAAGTAACCCGTCAATGTTTTTCTCTCACAGTGATGTTCTTTCTCTCTCCCCTCCCTCTACTTTCCTTTCTCTCTAAAATCAGTAAACATATCCAAGGAGGATTAGAGAGAGGTAGGAGAAAGTCTAAACAAATATTAGCATTATTAGAGTTCCAGAAGAAGAGGGGCAAAAAGGAACAGATAGTTTAGTTTAAAAATTAATAACTGAGGACTTCACAAACTTGGGGAGAGACTTAAACATCCAAGTTCAAGAAGGTAATAGATTATCCCATTGTCTCAATTCAAACTAATCTGTTTCGATACATTATAATGAAACTGCTAAAAATAGAGAGAGAATCCTAAAAGCAGTCAGAAATAAAATTATTCTAATATTCAAAGGAGCTCCATTAGGCTATCTGTGGATTTCTCATCAGAAACCCTACAAGCCAGAAGAGAGGAAAGTGATATATTTAAAGTGCTAGAGGAAAACTTTGCCAGCCAAGAACACTCTACCTGAAATGTTAACCTTCAGAAATGAAGAAGAAATAAAGACTTTCCCAGAAAAATAAAAGCCTTGCAAAAAAAGTTAAAAGGAGCTCTTTGAGATGAAATAAAAAGATACTAATTAGTTCATGAAAACATACAAAAATATACAACAAACTGGTAAAGGTAAATATACAGAAAGTTTTAGAAAACTCATTCTGTTAATCAGTTAACTATAGCATAAGTGTTAAAGAACAGGAATATTAAAAATAACAAAGCTACTATAATGTGTTAACAAATACACCACAGAATAAGAGCTAAATTGTGATGCCCAACACATTAAAAGAAAGGAATCAAAGGAGAGTTTTGTGTGCAATTGAAGTTAAGTGGCTATCAGTTAATAATGGACTGTTACATCCATCTGATGTTTCAAGGAAGCCTCGTGGTAATTTACAAAGTCAAAATGCATAGTAGACAGACAAAAAATAAAGAGAAAGGAATCAGAGCATACAACCATGGAAAATCACCAATTCACAAAGGAAGGCAGGAAGAGAGGGGAAAAGAAACAATTGAACTACAAAATAACCAGAAAGCAATTAATAAATGGCATTAGTAAGTCCTTACATATAAATTATTACTCTAAATGCAAATGGATTGAATTTACAACTGGTACTGGAAATATCAGGGTATCACTTTGTGAAGTCCAATATATAATGATCTAACCACTATGCTGTACCCCTGACACAAATACAAAGTAATAGTGAATGTAAACTTAATTTAAAAAAATTTAAAAATCAGCCAGTCTTAAAAAACAAAAACAAAAAAAAAACACATAGAGTGGCTGGATGGATTTTAAAAATTAGATGTAACTATAATGCTACCTACAAGAGACTTAACTGCAGCTTTAAGGATACACTTGTTCAAGTGAATAAATGGAAACACGTATTTCATGCAACTGGAAACTTTAAAAATTGAGGGTGGCTACATTATAGCAGACAAAATAGTGTAAGCCAAAAATAATAACAATGTTACTGGACACGGGGACCTGGCCCTGAGTGGATCTGCCTAAAGCTATCTGGTAATGGGTAGGTTCTTGACTTTGTGAAGGAAAGAGTTCTCAGCACCAGTCCGGGTGACTATGAGGGTATGTTTATAAAAGCTGGGGACAGTAAACCAAGAAAGGGCTTAGAATAGCAGAAGAAACTGGAGAGTCCAGGCTGGGTAGCTTTAGCTCGCTGGGAAGTCAGAGAAAAGGGGGCCTTGGAGACACAGGTTCAGGGGGTTAGCCTGGGATGAACTGCCACTGCCCCCTGCTCCCTTGGCTTCAAGTCTCGGGGCCCCTTAGAGTTTAGAGACATGTGACTGTGGGGGAGGAAGTGAGGGAAGAAGGGAAAAGGAATGGCCTGGGCTGCCCCCTCAGAGGGAGAGCTGGAACACTGGGTTCTGTCTTGACACTTTTATCTATTGCAGGTGGAAATCTTAGGGGACATCTCAGGGGAGGGTTTCAGCAGAATATTCATCAGTTCTCCAGGTGTGCCCTTTCAGGGTCATGGTCTCTACTGATGGGTCAGTGACAGGGCAGGGGGTCTTTAGTCATTGTAGCTGGTTCTGGTGTCACCCACCTGGTTTTGCTGCTATTGTGGACCTGAAGCTGAAATACAGCTGAAGCCTCATGTCATCTCTAGGGAGGCAACTTTCTGTATCTGGCTGTAAATTGCTCAGCCAGTTTGTTCAGCGATTGTACTTGGCAAGGAATTTTCCTAGCTTCTTACTATCTTGCCTCAACAAGAGCAAAAGAACATTATTATATAATGATAACAGGGTTATTCCATCAAGAAGATTAAACAATCAAGCAAAGGGGGGAAATGGGAAAACTAATAGAAAAACAATAAAAAAAGAAGATTAAACAAATCATAAACATCTACACAACCAAAATCAGAACACCTGATATATTAAGCAAATACTAACAGTCCTGAAGGGACACATAGACAACTACACCATGTTGCTTAAGATATAAATCCCCTATTTCAACAAATACCCCCTAATCAAACAGAAAATCAATAACAAAAAGTTAGACTTGAACCATACATTAGACTAAATGGAACCAACAGACATAATAGAACATTCCAGAGTTTCCAGTACAAGTTGTCAATCCAGGAAAATCCTGTACTCACCTCCCACTATGAGCTTCATATAAGCCAATTTCCTCCAGATGATTAGTTAATTAATTAATTAAAACCCAGCCAAGTAACTCTTACTCATCAGGAGAATGAGAAGAAACACACACTGACGTGGGTAGCAGAGGATTACACAAAAGCTGACCATAAACCCCACTCCTAGCACAGTGACCCACAACTGGAACGGAACTCAAAACCCAGAGCTGCTCCCTAAGAAGCTAATAGTTGAAACCCCACATTGGCCATCGCAACTATTTAGACCTACACCTGAGAGGCAATACCCCAAAACAGCTTGCTTTGAAAACCAACCAGGGTAATGTACATGAGACCCATAAGGCTCTATCAAACTGAGAAACAGTTCTTAAGTAGCTTCAATACCCAGGCTCACCCATCTCGTGGCCCAGTACAAAGGCAGCTGATTACAAAACACCCTGACATTGTGTGAATAAAGCTTACCTTAAAAAAAATGTACCTAAGGGACATACCTTTAATTTACATACACACAGGGGCCTGCTGAAACACTTTCAAGGGATGAAGCCTGGGGGACACCATGTTTGTGCTTTTCCTCTGCCTCACTCCGGATCACCAGTATCTCCCAGAAAGGAGTTGGTAGCCTCCTTTGGCACCCTGATTTTTGAGACTGCTGCCAGATAACACCTCTAGCTGGCCTGGGTCTGGTGGCTAGTGGGGTTTACACTCACGGGTCACACAGAACTGTAACCAATGAAGAAAGGATTCTTAACAGGTTGGCTACCTGCCCCAGACGCAGCAAGAGACAATAGCAGAAGGAGCCCAGGCTTTCTGTGAAACAGGCCTATTAGCATCTCAAAGCTGTGGCACGAAGGGCAGGATTCTTATTAGCACACAACTTATGTTTGACTGTTATCCTTCCCAGAAAGCTCAAAGAACAGGAACTATCTTTGTGGTGTCTCTTAGCCATGCTCCAGAACAGCAGTAGCTCCAGGAGGCAAATTTATACATATACTTAGTGCCCCAGTTTTTAACATCTGGCATCCTGATTTTTGTAGCTGTCACCCACGGGAGGCCCTTTGATCACTAGGCTGTGGTGGCCAGCAGGGCTTGCTGTCCTCCATCCAACCAGACCGCGACAAGTGGAGCGGCAGTGTTTGGCTGCCTACTACCTGCACGCACTGCAGAGACAGCGGATTGAAACACAACCCAAGTCTGTCTGTGAAAGAGGCCTACATGCTTATCCTGGATCCTCGGCCTGGAAGACAAGCTTCTGGTTCGACGCTCGTCTCGAGGCCAGCTGTGATACTCTCATAGAATGCAGTCCGGTGGACATAACCTTTGTGTTCTCCCTCTGCCTCACTCCACATTGGCAGTACTGGTCAATGACACCAAACTCTTAAAATATAATTCATTCCAACCTTTCTCAAAGTCTTTGAAAAACCAGACAAGGACACTTCCAAACTCATTTTGTGAGGCTAATATTATCCTGATACCAAGATCAGACAAGGAGACCACACACACACACACACACAAAAAAAAAAACAACAAAAACCACAGAAAATTATAGACCAATATGCCTGATGAACACAGATGACACGATATGAAATACAGAAAATACTAAACACTTCACCAAAAAAAAAAAAGAAACCTGTGGGAACTAATCAATGAGTTCACTTAACTTGTAGTTATACCAAATCAATAGGCAAACATGTGTTGCACTTTTATGCACTGATAACTAAGAAAGAGAAATTAATAAAACATTCCATTTATAACCCCATCAATAAGAATTAAACACCTAGGAATAACTAATGATGGAGATGGAAGCCCTATGCACTGAAAACTGTGACATGAATGAAGGAGACTAAAGAATAAAAGAACATGAAAAGACATTCTAAGGGACTTCCGGCCAAGATGGAGGCCTAGACTGTTACGCTCCGTCTCCCTCCACAACTAAGAAGGAACACAACTACCACAAAACTAGACACAACCAAAAGTTCCAGAAAATCGAACTGCATGGAAGTCCAGCAAACAAACAAACAAAAAGACATTCTATATTTATGGATTACAAAATTTAATATTGTTAAGATGCCGTGTTAAAGCAATGCGCATATTCAATGCAATCACTTTCAAATTGGCAATTTCATTTTTCAAAAAAAAAAATAGATCAAACAATTCTAAACTTGATACGCAACTACAAAATACCCTGTGTGGACAAAACAACCTTAAGAAAGAAGAACAAAGCTGGAGGCATGACACTGGTGACTTCAAACTATATTACAAAGATATAGTAATAAAAATGGTATTGAAATAAAAACAGTCCCATAGACCAATGGAACAGAATGGAGATCCCAGAAATTAACCCACGCATATATGGTCTCTCGATTTATAACAGAGAAGCTAAGAATAAACAATGGAGAAAGTACAGTCTCTTCAATAAATTGTGTTTGGAAAACTAAACAGCCATATGCAAAAGAATGAAAATGCACCACTGGGAAGAAGATATAGGGGGAAGAAATACTGATGAAAACAGCTAATAAGAAATAAAAATAAAAATGCGCTACTATCAGGAGTGATTTCAGCATCATGGTAGAGCGAGATGTTCTCCTTGCCTCTCTCCTTAATCTGCCGCTAGGGCCACTGAAAACCTTCATTTGTACATCTCAAGGTGTGTGGACTGGAAGGCATCGGGGAAGCAAAACGGAGGGAATAGCAGGTATAATAGCCACTACCCAGTTCCCCGGTCATGGGGCCGGAGCCTGCAGCCCTAGAAAGCATGGTAGATGATGTGCACATAAGGCCCACAACTAGAGCTCCTCTACAAGGGCCCTGTAAAAGAAACAGAAAGGCAGCAGCAGCACTGGTGTGCCTCTGCATATGGCTTCCCTCCCAGATGTGGTCGTGCGACAACTCTGGAGAGCTTTAGCAGCAGCAGAGATGGCACACGTGCCACTGGCCTGTCAGCCATGATGGTGCTAGCAGTCACAGGGTACAGGCCACTAGCAGTAGTAGGTCTTGCAAGCCTGCCCCCCCCCACCTGCTTCATCTGCAAGACACAACAACACTGTCCTGGACACAAGAACTCCAGACAGAGTAAGGGCACACGCCATCACTGTGACCTTATCAGGGACCCACGTAACTGCAGCAAAACCCTCGACTGCAATGACACTAGCAGCAGGAAGGCACCGAAGACCTGGGGGCACAGGTAGCAATAAAGATGGCACCTAGAACGCCTCTGGCAAAGACAATAAAAGTGGTTAAATGCTGGACTTCAGACATAAACTAGGCAGCTCATGGAGGAGAAACCAAAAACTTACACTGCATTGCCACCTACTGGAAAACAAAGGAAAGACCTCTGCCAACCTGTTGAATTGTTGAACTGAAAGCCATGCCAAAATAAGAAAGGTTATTGCTATCTCACCCGTGCTAGCAGTGTATCAGCTCGTCAAGCGCCACAAATAATCATGGTAATACAGTATCGCAAAAATGACAATACTCCAGAAACCAAAATTAAAGTCAAGAAAATTGTGACAGAGCTTTCAAAATACCGCTCATCAAGAAACTCAGCAAGATACAAGAAAAGTCAGAAAAGCAGTTCAATGAGCTCTGGGTATCCCATACCTGGAGAAGGAGCTGGACACAGAAGTACAATAAGTTAATAAAACAATTATTTCAATGTAAAAAGACCTTCTCCAGGACATATTATATTAAAATTGTCAAAAGTCAATGATTAAGAAAGAATTCTAAAGGAATCAGGGGGAGGGGGAGTAGACAGTAACTTACAAAGTAAACCCCATCAGGTTATCATCAAGATTTCTCAGCCAAATCTCCACAGGCCAGGAGAGAGTGGGATGATGTATTCAGGACACTGGAAGTTAAAAATTGCCAGCTAAAATAATCTACCTGACAGTTATCCTTCAGGTGTGAAGGAAAAAGTACAGTTTTCCCCACAAGCAAAAGCTGAGGGCATTCACCGCAAGACCTGCATTACAGGAAATGTTGAAAGAAGCTCTTCTACCCGAAACAAAAAGGCAAAATGACCCAATATCCTCAGTAAAGTGCTGAAGAAGCAGAATCAGAAAACTGTGAACTCTACTACAGAATAGAGTGTTTAACACTTAACTATACCATTAGGACTAAAGGGGCAAAGCATTATATATAACTATTGCTTCTCCAATTTGGCAATGAACACCCATCATAAAAAAAGGATAATTTCTGACAACAAAAACACAGAAGGAAAGGCGAAAATGAATGAACCTTATATAGGCAAAAGAAAATAAGATGCTTTCAGAAAGAACTATTTTGTCTATGAGACTTTATATAAGCCTCATGGTGACCACAAACCAAAAACTAGAGCATAGATAGGATACATTAAAAAAAGAAAAAATGTGAATAACTTCAAAGAAAACAACCAAACTAAAATAGCAGACAGAAAGAAAAAGAAAGCAACCGTTATAAAGCAATCAGAAAACAAAAGACACAATGGTAAGTAATAACTCCTCATATATTAATAAACACCCTAAATGTAAGTGGACTGAACTCACCAACCAAAAGGCACAGAATATATGGATGGATTAGGAAACAAGACAAAACTACATGCTGCCTTCAAGGAGATGCATCTCAGGTCCAATGCCAAACATAGGCTCAAAGTGAAGGGTGGAAGGTGATACTCCAAATAAATGTTATCCAAAAGAAAATGGGAGTCGCCAGACTTATATCAGACAAAATAAACTTGAAGCCACAAAAGGTAACAACAGGCAAAGATGGACATTATATAATGATAAAGAGACAATCATGAGGAAGACGTAACATTTATTAATATATATACACCCTACAAATGAGCACAAAATATATATAAAGCAATTATTAACAGACCTAAAATAAGAAATTGAGAGCAATGAAATACTAGGACATACCAAAGTCTTTGGAATGCAGCAGAAGACTTACCAAAAGGGAAGTTTGTAATAGTATGAACCTAACTCAAGAAACAATAAAAATTTTACATAAACAATCTGAACTTACACTTTACAGAACTGAAAAAAAAAATAAAAAAAACAAAGCCTACTGTCAGAAGAAAAAAGGAAATAATAAAAACCAGAGCCAAAATAAATAAAATTACTAAAAAGACAATAAAAAAGACTAATGAAAATAACAGCTGGTTCTTCAAAAAGATAAAGAAAATTGACAATCTTTAGCTAAACTTAAGAAAGAAAGGTTCAAATAAATAACATCATAAACAAAAAAGGAAAAGTCACAATGAATATCTCAGAAGTGCAAACGATCATAAGAGAATACTATAAAGGGCTATACACTGCAAGATTGCACAACGTAGAAAAAAATTTATTTTTAGAATCATACAACCTTCCTAGACTGAATCATGAAGAAAGAAACAATTTGATTTGATAAAACACTATTAAAGAAATTGAAACTAATAAAAATCAACCCCTCCAAAAAGACCCCAGGAACACATGCCTTCACCAATGAATTCTACCAAGCATTCAAAGAATACTTAATACCTATTCTTTTCAATGCTTTTAAAACATAAAGAGGAGAAAATATTCGTTTAAGATCACAAAGCAAACATTACCCTGATACCAAACCCAGACAAGGACTGCACACACATGCATACACACACAAATAACAGGCTAATATCTCTGATGAACATATATATATATATATATATATATATATATATATATATATATATATAAATCCTCAACAAGATATTAGCAAACTGAATTCAACAATACATTAAAAAGATCATACACCATGTTCAAAGGGTTCTTATAAAGATTTTATTGATTTATATTTTTAGATAGCGGGAGGGAGAAAGAGAGGGAGAGAACATTGATGTGTGAGAGAAACATTGATTGGTTGCCTCTTGCACAGCCCCAACCAGGGACCTGGCCTGTGACCCAGGCACGTGCCCTGACCAGGACTCGAACAAGTGACCTTTTGGTTTGTGAAATGATGCCCAACCCACTGAGCCATACCAGTCAGGGCCATGTTCAATGGGTTTTACTCCAGGGATGCAAGAATGGTTCAACATCCACAAATCAGTCAACATTAGCAAAACAGAGAATGAAAATTTTATGATTTTTTTCAACAGGTGCAACAAAAGCATTCGGCAAGAGTCAACATCTACTTATAATAAATATTCTCAATAAAATGTGTATAGAAAGGAAGTGCCTTAGCATAATAAAGACAATATGTGACAACTAACTCATACTCAATGGTGCAAAACTGAACACTTTTCCCGTAAAAGTGAAACAAAGGATGCTTACTCTAGTTACACTTATTCAACATAGTACTGGAAATTCTAACTATAGCAATTAGGCAAAACAAAGTTTTAGAAATCACCCAAAAAGGAAAAAAGTAAAACTATCAATATTTGTGGATGATACGATTTTATATTATAGAAAACACTAAAGATTCCACCAAAACACTCTTAGAAATAAAAAGTGAATACAGTAAAGTTGTAGGATACAAAATCAATATATAAAAATATGTTTCATTTTTGATATAGCAGTTTCAGAGACAGGTCAAGATGGCAGCATAGGCAGACATGGTTCGCCTCTTTGCACAACCACATCAGAATTACAACTAAAATATAGAACAATCATCAGCCAGAACCAATGGAGGTCTGACAACTACAGCCACAAAATAAAGGCAGAAGTGAATGTTACACAAAGTGAAATAAAGACAAATATACAGGGAACGAACAGTTATGGGAAGGAAGCTGGGATTCAAATCAACAATTTGGAACAAAAGAAAGAAAGAAACATTCACCCAGAACAGAAAAAAGAAACAGGTATTGAAAAAAACAAGGATTAGGAACCTCTGGGACAACTTTGAACATACCAACATCTGAATCATAAGGGTGCCAGAAGGAGAATAGGAAGATCAAGAAATTGAGAAATTAGTTGAAAAAATAATGAAAGCAAACTTCCCTAATTTGGTAAAGGAAATAGGCATACAAGTCCAGGAAGCACAGTCAGTCTTAAACAGGTTGGACCCAAGGAGGACCACACCAAGACACATCATCATTAAAATTCCAAAGGTTCAAGATAAAGAGAGAATCTTAAAAACAGCAAGAGAAAAGCAGAGAGTTACCTATGAAGGGGTGTCTATAAGACTATCAGCTGATTTCTCAAAAGAAACTTTGGCAGGCAAGAAGTATTCAGAGTAATGAAAAGCAAGGACCTACAACCCAGATTCCTCTATCCAGCAAAGCTGTCATTTAGAATGGAAGGGCAGATGAAGTTCTTCTCAGAAAAGGTAAAGCTAAGGGAGTGCATCATCACCAAGTCCTTATTATATGAAACGTTAAAGAGACACATTTAAGAAAAAGAAGAAAATCAAAACTATGAACAGTAGAATGACAACAAACTCACAGCTATCAACAACTGAATAGAAAAAAAGCAAAAACAAACTAAGCAAACAACTAGAACAGGAACAGAACCCTAGGTATGGAGATCATTTGGAGGGTTATCAGTGGGGAAGAGGAAGTGGATTAATGGAGGAAAAATTACAGGGACTAAGAAGCATAGTTGGTAGGTACAAAATAGACAGGGGGATGTTAAGAATAGTAAGGTAAATGGAGAAGCCAAAGAACTTTATATGTATGACCCATGGAGGGACTGCTGGAGGGAACAGGGCTACCACATGGAGGGCCGCAAAGGGAAAAAATTGGGTCAACTGTAATCACATAATCAACAAAAGATATTAAAAATTAATTTTTATTTATGTAAGTAAAAAATATTGTGAGTTGAAAGAAAGAAAGAAACAAAGAAAGAAAGAAAGAAAGAAAGACTATAGAGAAACAGAGGCATAGACACATGGAACAGACTGACAGCTGTCAGGAGGGGACTGAATGAAAGGTGAAGAATCAATCAGCCAAAGAACATGTATGCATGACTCATAGACACAGACAACAGTGCGGTGATGGCCAGAGGGAAGGGGATGCAGGGGATGGGTAGAGGCAGGCAAACAGGGTGGGTGGGGTGGGGATATTTATAATAGTATCAACAATAAAAATAAAGTTAAACTTTTTAATTAAAAATAAAATAAAATAATTCAAAGAATAAAAGAAAAATGGAATCGTGTGAATTGATAACTAGTTGAGAAGTCTGTTAGAAACCTTCTAGTCTAGTGCTTTCAAAGTTATGTCTTATCAATTGGTTGAAAAATATACAAGTTCCCAGCAAACATTTTTTAAAAAGAAATAGAGTAGAAAACTTGTGTATTATGTGCAGTATAAGAAATTTTTAATATAACTTTTGATTCAGTTATGCTGGATCATGGCAGAAAATGTACTTCTCATTAATGGCCCTTGCATAAAAATTATATTTGAAACACTACTCTAGTCCAATCTCCTCACTTTAGAGATAGAGAAAGAAATGATCAGAGAGGTAAAGAATTCCTGAAAGTCACACAGTAAGTTAGGAGCAGGGAAGAAATATGTGCATGCTGGGGGATTATGCCTCTCGCACAGAGGCGGATTAATGTCGGTTGAGGCCCTGGGTGCAGAAGAAAATATTGGGCTCCTAAAAAGAGAGAGAGAGAGAGAGAGAGAAAATTAAAATATATGTTAACCATATTGTATGCAGCGTAGTAATGAAATCAAACTTGGTGTCATTAGAAAAAAGTGTCAAGTTGGGGTTTTGCGGGGACCTTCAGAAGTCGGGGCCCAGGGCGCACGCCCGGTGTACCCACCATTAAATCTGCTTCTGCTCTTGTCCCAGAATTGACCAGGGCCTGAACTTGCGATTAAGGGGGTCAGGGAAGAGTAGGGAACTATCTTCAAGCCCATGGAGACCAAATGGGAAGTCATCCATTTAGAGTCCTAAGATTAAAATGCCTGACTTGAGTCTAAGATATAGCCTTGATTTCCAACCTCTATCTCCATCCTTATGTCAAGATGTTGTGGAAAGAGAAGGGATGTTCTAGGGAGGGGAGAAGATTTGTTAAGTTTTACCTCTATTAATAAAGAAGAGAAGCAGAAAGATATGTGGACTAAGGGATCCCAGACTAAAGCTAATATCTAGGAGAACTTTTAATAAGGTCCAGGAACTTCTGTCAACCTCCTCTCCCATCCCTGCATTAATTTTTGTCCCACCTGTTTCCTTTTAGTGGTAACATTGAAACCCTTTAAATCCAAAGGTCTGGTTCTTGTGTTCAATGTTAGCAAGGAAAGGTAAACCAGTAAGATTGGCCAACTCTGTAGCCACCCCTAAGGGAAATCTGTGAAATAGTGTAAGACAGTCAGAGTCATTTGAGAAAAGAAATCTGAGTCCCTGGAGTCAGAAGAAACTAACGGATGAGTGACAGCTGCCTCGTTTAGGTTTGAGATATGTCCCTAATGGCTTAACTAGCAGGAAACCTTGGAGCTCTATGACACCCCTGGAATATCTACGGCAGCTGCCCATTAGCTTGGCCTGCTAGACTTCTTGACACATTTTGTAAGTCAGGCTTCATCTTGTTTCCTTGCCAACTACCTGCATCGGTACTCAGTGAAAGTAGATTCTGCCTAAATTGACACTTTAATTTCTCTCTTAATAGTTTAACTTGTACAAAATGGAGTTTGTAATACATAAAAAATGGTTTTTTAAAATAAGTAACCTTAGAAGCGAAAGTAAATAAAAGCCAATTTATCTCTTAATAAGGTTTTAGTTGTGGCCGTTAAATGCTAAATCCATGTTCTACAAAAATATATCACATTAATTGATATAAAATGTATGTAGCCATAGATATGAATATTAAACATCAACCCAGCTAATACATTATTATCTTCTAAGAATTATCCTTGACAGCATTAGGTGTATTAACTTAGAATTAGAGATGGGCCCATCAATAGATGAGGGGATTAAAAAGTGGTGGTACATCTATATAATGGAATATTACTTGGCCATAAAAAATGAAATCTTATCGTTTATGACAGCATGGATGGACCTAGAAGGTATTATACCAAGTGACATAAGTAAGAGAGGGAAAGACAAATGCCATATGTTTTCACTTACATGTAGAATCTAAAGAACAAAATAAATGAAGAAACAAAAGTGAAATAGAATCATAGACACAGAGTGCAAACTGGTGGTTGCCAGATGAGATGTGGGTTGGGGGACTGGGTGAGAAAAGGTGAAGGGATTGAGAAGCACAAATTGGTAGCTACAAAATAGTCCTAGGGATGTAAGTACAGCCTAGGGAATAGTCAATAATACTGTAATAACTATGCAACATGCTAGGTGGGTACTGGAAATATCAGGAAGATCACTTTGTAAAGTATACAGTTTTCTAACCACTGTGCTGTACACCTGAAATTAATATAACACTAAATGTAAACTGTAATTGAAAAATAAAACTTAAAAATATTGAGATAGAACCTGAGTGGATAGATGTGTTGTTACACCAGTTCCCAATGTTTTAAGAGGCAAGAAGTAAAAATGTCATTACAATTTAGCCCCTAATACCTCTTTCTCTCTCCTTCTCTCTCCCCCCTCCCTCTCTCTCTCATACACACACACACACACACACACACACACACACACACACACTCTGCTTGCACACAGTCTTTGTTGATTAGATAGATAGTACCATCTACCAAGAGATTTATCTGAGACAAAACATGTACCAGATTCAGCCTTAAAACTATCTAAACTGCACATGAGCCAGCCCTAAGGCTTCCAAGTACGTTTTCTCCCTTACCTTTCGGAGTTTACGAATGACCAGGGTTAGAAGAAGCCAGAAAAGGGTAGCTGCAAGGCCAGTACAAACAAGAATGATGACTTCAATATTGGATTTGTCTTCAGAGCCTGTAAAGACATTGAACACAGAATTTATTAAAATAAGAATAAGGTCACTGCAGAGACTGAGAGAAAGAAAGAGAAAATTACTGCCTTTTTAAAAGCACATTTCATTTATAAAAGACAAATGTCACCAAGTGCCAAAATTGTGTGTGTGTCTGTGTGTGTATGTGTGTGTACTTGTGAAATTTTTATGGAATGTGGTGATTGACTTCTGAGACTTAGAGAAAAACATCCCTGATAATTGTACTAGATGACTCAAAAGAATGAGCTGAATACATACACACACATACATACATATACATACACACACGTGTGTATATGTGTATATAAATACAACCTGAGGCAGAAAGCCGAAATGAGACATTTAAAGTTATGTTCTACCTAATCAGCTGACTCTCAAGAACAAAAGGGAAAATAGGTGTGAGGTATGACATTGGATTGCCTGAGTTCAAATCCTGCCTCTACCACTTACCAGCTGCATGACCTTGGGCAAGTTATTAACCTCTCTGTGCCCCAGTTTCTCCATCTAAAAATGGGGACAATAAAATACCTACTACATAGGTTATCCAGAGTACTAAATGAGATAGTGAGAAGTGAAAATAGCACCATATATGGCATATAACTTATGTTAGCTATCTTATTATTACCAATTTTCTGCTTTTATAGTTCAGACGCTGGATTATCTCAGACCACTGGGAGACCAGAATATCCTATCAGTTTATATGGTTGGCCTGGTCTGCTGAATGTGAAAAAGACTTTAGGAATGCTGAGATGGTTATTCCAACCCTTAGCATGTCTTTCAACAGATACAACTTTGTCCTTAATCATTAAATACTCATCATAATAGCATAGGACATTGGAGTCAAAATACCTTGCTATAACCTTCAACAAGTGTCTGACTTTCTTTGGGCTTCATATTTACAATGAAAGATGATCAAAAGTCTAACTTTCTATGTTCATATTTCCAAATGCCATCCAATAGTTGCCAACTAACCAAAGGGAAGTGATCTTATTTGATATTTTATATTTTGTAAAGCATGCCCATATCTTGGTCTTCATTCATATCACCTCTGAAAGGCAGCGTACAGCTGGTGTTATTCTCATTTCAGAAATGATAAATCTGAGACCCAAAATGGCTAAATGACTTATGCAAAATCCCATCGAGTTTGCAACAAGTTTGGGGTTCTGAATTCAGGTTTTCCAAATCATACTATTCCACATACCTTCCTGCTGAAAGAGGATATATTAAGTGTATACTCATGCTTGCCTTCTTCATGGCCATTCCACACTGTGTCCCCACCACCAAATGCGTTTCCTTTCTTTTTTGAGCTCCATTACTGATTATCAATATAGACAGAAATTTTCCAACTTACCTTCCACAGTGATAAAAGCTGTGGTGCTGACTTCCCCCAACTCATTGGTCGCTTTGCACTGATATAAGCCCTCATCTTCTTTTTTGGCTCGTTCAATAATAAGGTAGTTGTTGTCAAAGAAGATTCCTGCATCAACAATGCCCCCCCAATTATTATCTGAGGTGTTTGCATTGAAGCCCAGTCTTAGAGTATGTGAAGCCCCCTACTTATATGTCAATCTCAGAACAGTTTCAGCCAATTGATCTCTAAGGAGTTGCATCAGCTCAGGCTGTCTTGATTGGAAACAACTCCACAAGATCTTCAGACTTACCTGAAGCAGGGTGAATAGGAACTCCGTTCTTCAACCAGTGGATGTTAGGCCATGGCGTTCCATTCACTTTGCAATCCAGCAAAATCTTGCCACTGATGTTGACCTCAATATTGGTAAGATTCTCAATAATGGATGGAGCAACTCTTTCTGTAGAAACCAGGGTAGAAGAAGACAAGATTTTCAGTACCATAAATATGTCATTTAATCTCTGTCTCACCCCTCATATTTAATTAGAGATTTGAATGGTTAAGCGTTACCATATTTGGGAGAAGGGAAAATAGATGGGGATAAAAATATACTGTATAGGTTAAGTGTTTGGTGGTTTGCATTGGTACTCTTCAAGTTACTCTGTAATCCTCACATTTAGTAAGGTCATCTTTAGTCAGCTGAAGAAATAAAAGTGGCTGCTGAAGAGTTTCGGTATTGGAAGGACCAAAAAGTTCCATTTCCCAAGTTCTCTATCATTTGTTTGACACAGAGTATGCAATTCATTCAGATCCTTATTTTGAAATGTATCTAGGAGGCTTCAGGAAACAAAAGACTGACTGGCCCAGCCTATAAGCAATATAGAAGCAAGAGCCCTAGTCTGGTTCCATAGCCCACCCAGCAGTTGTCTCAAATGCTAAGAAGTTTTAGGGAAATCTCTCCAATTGTACCTCTAATGAAGAGCTGAGTATTGTGTTGCAGCATCTTGGTGATATTCCTCTGGGTCCATGCCTTGCACCTGTACCGCCCTTTATCTTTCTGGGTCGCATTCTTAATCACCAGCGTCAGCGAGATGGAGTAGTTAGTTTTTAAGCTTTCCGTGTACATAACAGGAATCTTCTGTCCAAGGGGGTTGAACCAAGCGAGGTGTGTGTAGATAAATTTAGCTGCCTTGCACGTGAGCTGAGCATCATAGCCCTCGATCACCGAGACCAGGGGTTCTGTCTCCATGAAGCCAGCCACATCTGTGAGGGTGAAGAAATGTCACTGTGAATATGACTAGGCCCAAGAAAGAGCCATAGAACAACATGTTTCGTTCTTTTTCCTGAAAACCAAGTTGTAGAGACAAAACACACTTCATCAAGGACAAGTGTCTAGTAGCAAAGACCCAACTACATTGTTTTTGATGTCATTTCCTGAGTTTCTTTCTAAATGCTAACAGTGGCAGAGGCCTCTTTTAGCGACACATAGCTCTGAATTAGTTCCCAAGTAGGTGTGGGCAGAGCTTTAAAAATATTTTCATATAAATCTCCTGTTATGAAGAAGGTAGGCAATTAAGTGTTTTGACTGATACGATGTTGATTGGGCCAAATAATCCCCACACAATATTATCACCAGAGTATTACAGAGTCTGAGAGTCTGTGATTATAAGTGACTAATGTATTTATTGTCCAACTTACAAACCTTCACAGCAGTTCTGTCATGTTAATTTTTAAAACAAACCTGAGACAAATAATATCACCAACCTCACTTCACAGATTAAGAAAGAACACACACCCAATAAATGGCAGGAACAAGACTGAGACACCAGGCCTACTGCTTCGAGTTTGCATTTTTGCCATTTCATGCTGCCTCTCCACAGGTGAGTTCTTGTTTTGGAATCTACACTACGGATGCTTTTTGGTTGAATTAAAACATGATGTCTACAGGAAAATAGCACTTAAATGCAAATTCCCCAGAAAAACAAAAAAGGAAGCACAACAGCTCTAAGCCAGATACTAACACTGAATAGTTTACCACAGATGGGATTTGGAAAGAAAGAGAGGCCTTTGGCAAAATGCAACTCTGAATACCCAGATTTTCACTTGAAACAGAACATGCAGGAACACTTTTAATTCTTTTTGCAAATAGAATTGATATAAATTATAAATAAATACTTGGCTACCATACCAATGTCCTTACCCCAAAGAGATACATCAAGTTTCACTTCTGAACATCACACACACACACACACACACACACACACACAGCTTTGCACACACTTCATTTTAAATGGCAATGGCTACAGAGAGTCTGGGGAGATTAGCTGTTGGGTAAGAACAACCAGCGGTCCTGATCCGGGCCTCAAGGTTTTCATACATTGGTTTTGTGTTTATGTCAGCAGGGGAGGGGGAGCCAGTGGAGAGCCGGTCAAAGCTTTGAAATTAGAATTAAATGATTAAAATATTCTACTTGTCGTACCATTGTATTATTGTTTCTTGCAGCTACTTGCTTCCAGCACCCCAAGATTTTCTCAATGTTTTCTCTACCGACATTTACCTTGATAAATTCTACCAAGTTTAGTACACTTACATTTTTATTAAGGTTCACAAAATGTTTTTATGAAAACAAATAATTTCTTAATGCCTTTTACCTAGTATCTCTTGCATCAGAATAGGATCAGTATTTAAAAAAAAAATTTTGGGAGGATGGGACAGGTAGAAGAGGGTCAAGAGGGGATAAATGCTGATGGAAACAGACTAGTCTATGAGGGGTGAACATACAATACAATATGCAGATGTTGTATTATAGAATTGTCCACTTGAAACCTATTTAATTAACCATGTAACCCCAATGAATTCAATAAAGTCTACGTCTTGATCGATCAACCAGAGCAGTGATGTTCCAGATGGAAGAATATGGTTGGCTGAATGGTTGAACTGACAGATTTCAAATTCTAGATCCCTGCTATCTAACCCACGCAGCAGCGAACCTTCATGGCTTTGAACACCAGCAGCAGGCTGTGGAGGCCAAAGGCACATTCAGGCATGTGTAAGTGACTGCTGAATGTGGAATCACTGCCCCCTCCTCCACTGAATTTTTGTATTCCCACAAGCACGGGCCAAACGTGGAGCTATTTTTGTTCTCTGTGGCCACTCTTAGGCCACATTGCCATTTGTCTGCTGGACATTTCTACTTGGGGATCCCATTAGTGCGTCAACAATTTAATAACCAAAAATACTTCTTTGATTTTATTCCCCTCAGACCACCTCTTCCTTTAAATTGTTCTGTGGTGGAAGGCATCGTTTTCCTATCGACGAAGACTTAAAACTTCACTATCATCTTTGATTCTTCTGCTCCCCTCACCTTCTACAGCCCATCTGCCATCAGTTGCCAAGTCCTACCCATTGTTCCTTTGCCACAGCTTTCCCTTCACCCTTCCTCTCAGTCCCCTCTATGCAGCTATCCTAGTCTGGGCAGTCATGACCTCATGCCTGAACAGTGAAACGCTTATCTAACTGGGTTGCTGTCCTCCATTCTCTCCATACTCCAAACTATCTCCACCAGCTACCTCACTCACCGTCCGAACCGTAACTTTGTGACCAAAACCACTATCTGAAGCTCTCGGTGACTCCCCACTGCTCCCAAATAGTCAATATTCCTCCCTCACTTATTCCTAGTAGGCTCCTCTAAGGCCCCATTCTTGCCCACCAACTAACTACGTCACCCAGCTTCGCCACAAATCGGGTTTTACACACCCAGTTTCTACACGCGCTCCACAGAGATCACATTGGCTTGAGGTAACCGTTCAATGCCAAGGCAAACTTTACCTCCTCAGACAGGTCTCCTCTGCCCACCCACTCTAAAGCAGGCTTCCTCATTCTACCTTACTACTCTCCCTTTCATGCACTTATCACAAGTAGCAAATGTTTATGTATTTGTTCGTTTGTTTACTGTTTCTTTCCATCGTTGCGATGTAAGCTCTATGACAGCGGTTCTCAATCTGCGACCCCTTTGGGGGTCGAACGACCCTTTCACGGGGGTCGCCTAAGACCATCGGAAAACACATATATAATTACCTATTGTTTTTGTGATTCATCACTATGCCTTAATTATGTTCAATTTGTAACAGTGAAAATACATCCTGCCTATCAGATATTTACATGACGATTCATAACAGGAGCAGAATGACAGTTATGAAGTAGCAACGAAAATAACTTTATGGTTGGGGGTCCCCACAACATGAGGAACTGTGTTAAAGGGTCGCTGCGTTAGGAAGGTGGAGAACCACCGCTCTATGAGGACAAGGACCACACAAGTGTCACTCAGGGCAATGGCCCTAACACCTAGCACAGTGCTTGTCAATGAATATTGGTAGAACGAACAAATCTTAATGGGTTCATTCCGCTCTGCCTAACTTTTGCTCACGCCACCTTCTTCCCTTGAAATGCTATTCCCAACCTCTGTATTTTTGTGAATAATACCTGTTCATCAATCAGTGTTCCCTGCTTTTTGAAGCCCTTTTGATGGTCCCTGCCCAAACTGATTCTTTCAGTTATAAAACTGATTCGGGTCAGGAATCCCTTCTTGGCTACTATAAAGCACTTTGTGAACACTCAACAATTATTGACAAATGTTTTAAGATGTTATGATTAATGATAACCTTTTCTGTGATAGAGTCGACAAGAATATAATGACGGGATCCTAAAGACTGACTTTTGGGAGATGAGTTGAATATAGCTAAGCTTACTAGCCTTAAAGCTATTATAAAGTCAGGCACCAGAATGTCAGAGGGTCTCGGAAAGGTAAGCAGCCTTGTTTCGTGCCAGGCTGAGTCATGCTCCCCTACAAAAGTTCTCACGTATGTCTGAAATCTTGACAGGTAAAGACAAAGCCCTGGATTCAGCTATAGCTCCTGAAACTAGTAATGTCCTGTTTAACAAAGAACTCAGTACTGGCATGGATGAGCTATTTATTATTATGGACTGAATTTTTGTGCACCGCTCCCCCAAGTGCCTATGTCGAGGTCCTAAAACTCAATGCGATGCTATTTGGAAGTGGGACCTTTCAGAGGTAATTTGAAGTTTATATCAGGCCACGAAAGTGAAGTCCTTATGATGGGATTAGTATCCTTTTAAGAGGAAGAGAGACCAGAGCTTTCTCACCTTCTTCCATGTGGAGACACAATGAGAAGGCAGATGCCTGCAGGCCAGAAAGAGAGCCCTCACCAAGGAATCGAATTGGCCAGCACATTGATCTCAGATTTCCTTTGGCTCAAGAACTAGAAGAAATAAATTCCTATTGTTTAAGCCATCCAGTCTGTGGTATTTTGTTATAATAGCCTAAGTGAAGGCATTGATATTGAGAGCCTTTTTTAGAGGAGAGGCAAGAAGGTCGTTCTGGTATCGGCATGACTGAAATTGACCGGACTAGTGAACTTACCGGGAAGTCACGGCCAGGTTTGCTGGCTGCATTTGAGCCCCCTGCCTGCTTTCCTTTCTTCCCCCTCCCCTATATGGCTGTGTGGGTCTATGGGTGTGCGGCCTGACATCTCAGAGGATGTGTCACCGCCTTCTTTCCCCGCCCCAGCCTAACATAGATGTCTCCAATGACTCACGAAAGGAAAACGCTTACTTTCTCATATGAGAAAGCACGGCTTATGGGAACCAGATGCAGGGATTCAGCCTCAAGAATCTGGATATTTTTGTCTTCAGATGTTTGAAGGTCTGTCACTAGGAAGAGGAAGCAGACAGACTTTGCTGCAGCTTCAGTGGGATTAGGAATGTGGGTGGAAGCAAATTTAGCACGAGGACAACATTTCTAATAGAGACGCCACAAGAGGAAACGGGCCACCTCGGGAAGTAGGGAAATGGTTCTCTATCACGAGGAACACTCAAGCTGAAGCGGAATGACTTCTCGGTGGAAAAGGTATGGTTACAACTAAAGCATTAGGAGAAGAGGGGGGAAGGTTTGACTAGGCGGCCTATCAGGAAACTTTAGCATCCTGGCAACGTGTGATTCAAGGACACTGAGAAGGAACAATTAACAAAAGCTTTTCTGCACCCCATTACTTTGGCCCTTCATTCTTTAGGAATACCTTCCCATGCATTCTGCTTCTGGAAAAGCCAAAAGCTGTCCAGAAAATTCTCCATCTGAAGCATATAAGAAGCACAGAGCATCCCGTGAATGTCAAAAAACTATTCGACCTTTCTCAGGCAACTGCTGAAGATGGGGCAGGGGCAGGCCCTGGTGCTCAATGGCCGAGGCCATCTTCTGGGCTGTCTGGAGGCCATTGTGGCCAAACAGGTGCTGCTGGGCTGGAAGGTGGTGGTTGGACGCTCTGAGGGCAACAACATTTCTGTCCATTTCTACAGAAACAAGTTGAAGTACTGGTCTTTCTCCACCAGTGGATGAACACCAACCCATCCCGGCCACCCTTACCATTTAGCAGCCCCTGGCCACCTCCTTTTGGTGGATCGTGTGAAGCATTCTGCCCTAGAGACTGAGCGAGACCAGGCTGCATTAGACCGCAGCTTTTAGGGTGTCAGGTGTTTGATGGGATCCTGCTGCCCTATGACAAGAAAAAGCAAATGGGCCCTGGTTGGGTAGCTCAGTTGGTTAAGAGCATTGTCCCGATATGCCAAGGTTGCAGGTTCAATCCCAGGTCAGGACACATACAAGAATCAACCCATGAGTGCATCAGTAACTGGAATGACAAATTTCTCCTCTCTCTTCTCCCTCTCCCCCCATCTCTCAAATCAATAAAAAATAAAAGAACCAACCAATTAATGCATAAGTGGGTGCAATAAAAAACTGATATATCTCTTTCTCTCCTCCTTCTCTCTCTCAAAAATCAATAGTTTTTTTTTTAAATTAAAAATTAAAAAAGAAAGAAAGCAAATAGTGGTTTGTGCTGCCCTCAAGGTTGTGTGTCTGAAGCTTACATGGAAGTTTGCCTACCTAGGGTGCTTGGCTCATGAGGTTGGCTGGAAGTACCAGCCAGTCACAGCCACTCTAGAGGAGAGGAAGGAGAAGGCCAAAATCCATTACCAGGGGAAAAAAAAGAAAAAAAAGCTGCTCATGAGGCTATGGAAGGAGGCTGAAAAGAATGTGGAGAAGAAAACTGACAAATACACAGAGGTCCTCAAGACTTATGGACTCCTGGTCTGAGCCCAGTAAAATTGACTGTTAGTTCCTTATGCTTGGCTTGGCCTTTCCTTCCTCCATCACTGCCCTAGGATGTGGAGGACCCCCAGGGCGCCCTGAGCCTTAGAATGCTGGGAACACAGAAGGGGCCTTAGTCACTGCTGTTTAAGAAAGGCATTTTAAAACATTGAAATGACTCTAAGAGCTGTACACCATAATTTCCCTGTGATGTACTCATGAGAGTTTTAGAAACTCAAGAGTTGGAACAGCTAGTTCAGTCTTAATATTTATAACTCAGCTGGAAAACACACGCTTAAACTTCCCATATGGTCAGAAACTATACTCTGCAGCTTTTAGGATGTGAGGTGACGCCTGGGGACAGGATGAACCTCGTATTTTATAAGTGTATTTGCAGATGCACAGGCTGGGATGCACAGCCACAAAATCACAGGCATTGCCCTTGTGCCTTCCCTGTACACTGTAATCAGAAACAAATACATTATTTTTAAAGGAAAAACTTTTATCTGGAAACCACAATGCCATTGATTTTTGTGACAAATGGGAAAGAAATGAAGTCATATACATCAAAGCTTTTGGAAGTTTGCCAGAGACAGCCAAGGGGCTTTGGGTATAAAAATCTCAATTCCAACTTCCTTGTGTTTGTTTTAGCATTGCTGCAACTCAAGATATAAACCATGGCAGGGAGCAAAGGTCAGCTGAGCTCAAATTATCAGCTTGTAACAGACAAATCTTTTTAAATGAGCTATTTCTTCCTTAAAAGGACAGACTTCAACCTACAATCTGGGGCTGTAAAAAAATTACAAACAAGTCCAATGAATAAAAATACAATATTAGACATGTGATTTTAATCGTACTTATTTTTTTAGTTATTCAATATTCAATGTATGTATATCCCTTAGTTAGGGCAGAAGTGATGCCATTCACAAAGCACTATTTTGCTTGAAAATCAGAATCCTTATGGGGCTTTAGTTACAAATGAGAGAAGTCCCAGTCATGCTATTATGGTAAAAAAGAGTTTAGAGACTCCATTTGCAGTTCATACTACACTCTTCATCTTTTGGGTGCCCACGTTTTTAATACTCAGTTTAATTTTATCTGGAAAAGATGAGTAGCTGATATGCCACATTCACTGTTAGGCTCAGGCAGAGAATTCTTGTGGATTATCCTATTTGTATTCTGAGCAACACATACTAGAAGGGGTTTGATTCTACTTAATTCCACATATATTCAGGCAGAGAGGTTTGAATATGACCCATTAACTTTTTTCTTACCATCTGCTCAGGAAGGTCCATCCTTTTTGCTAAGCAGAAACGAGACAATAGTAAAGACCCTCTGTTCTGTTGGGGCTCATCCTAATTCTCCTTTGGGCTGGAGTTGTCTTATACCCTAACATCACCATATTCCCCCTCTCTCACCAGAATAAACTAGATGGGGCATTCATTGGTAATGAAGATGGCTGATGCATAAACAAAGTCCTTTAGCTTTTTTCTTTGTGCAGGTTAGGGGAAATCAGGCTTATTGGGACACATAACAATGTATAATCTAGCAAAGGTTGCTTGATAAGTGAATCACCAGGCTGTTTCCACAGAGAACACAATGCAGGTGTGTGTGTGTGTGTGTGTGTGTGTGTAGGGGGGAGCTGAAATTACAGCAAAGAAATTATAGTTAAACTCAGTATATTTGATGCATAATTAATTGGTGGTGGAGTTTGTTTGAATAATCCTATCTCCCTTGGGGACCACTTCTCGTGTTTGACACTTGCCAGTTAGGACTGGCCAAAGTCTGTACATTTGTTTATTCCCCTCTGTGCCTCTATTTTTCTGACGATAAGAGATAAGACACGAAACAGTCTCTTTTTCTGGGCATCCAATAAAGGTTCAGGAATTATGTGCGTCTGGGAGAACACTTTGCTGCCCGGGATTGGAAGCAGTCATTCTGTTTCTTCAGGAGGCAGAAGCCTAGTCCTTTTCAGCCTTTCCTAAACTGGGAGCTCATGCTATTCTGTTGGGACATCCCTCCTTGAACCTTCCTAGCTCACTCCAGCTGTTTCCCATGAAGCTATAACACAACTCAGGAAAGAGAGAAGTTGCTGATCAGGAAAAAAGAAGTGGAAAAGAAAAGACTGACCTTCCTGCCACCACTCTCGTGTGTGGTGGGGGGACATTTGTCCACTCATGGACCCTAGGCCTAGTATGAGACATAATGTTGTCTTCTGCCTTCCAGAACTTTCTTTCTACTAAAGCTACAGGCACAAAGTCTGCCTTGTCGTCGTCATCGTCATTGTTATTATTATTATTATTTTGCACAGGACTTGAAGGAGATGGAGACAGAAGCCAAGAGGGTTTGGACATAAAGTGCCCTTGGTTTGCCTCACCCATTCTCTGGGCTAAGTGCTGTCCCTAGTTCCTAGGCCCATTGCCTTCAGAAATCACCCTCAAGTGTCCCCCTGTTGGCTCAGCTTTGCACTATCTGAAAATGCTTAATATTATCTAAGAGCTTGGAACCTATCACTGCGAATCCTCTTTTTAGATCAAGACCAGTCTTAGAACAAATCCCAGAGCAGGCCTTCTTTTGTTCACTTACATAAATCATTCTTGCACTTCCATTGTGGCTTCATTCCTTTTCCATTGTCTCTAGGGTGGGTCATTCTCAAGAGTTTCTACACAGAGGGTTTTCTGAAAGTCTAAATGACTATGTCCAATGTTTCATTCTTAGCTACATGTATCCTCTGTAATAATTCCCATACGTTAGGCAGGCCTGAGTTCCCACGACAGGAACTATGAAGAAACTACTGTCTTTCTGTGTGGATGTGTGTTTTCTGTGTGAACATTACACTGTGGCTTGCTGCACCAAACAGTGCTAAGAAGTTCATCTTGATGAGGTCTATATGGGGGAAGGATGGGTAAGGTTATTTTCGGGAGTAATATTTTAGGATCTAAGTATTCAACAAAAACAAAGACACAGAGAGTACTGCTCAAATGAGCTAGAAAGCTGGAGAGAGGGCCTATCATCTGGTTAACAAATGACACCCCAGTAAAATTAATTTTAAAATAAATAAAATAAAATTATAATAAATTACTTGAGTTATACACTAATATGGAAATCAACTCCTGAGATTTTATTCTCATCATCTATCACCTGGATTAATGATTACAACTTCATTTTAAGCAGATCTTGAAAAAAAGCAATTAGATCATGGTGCAAGGAAGCTGAGAATACTATAATTAAACAAAACAAAAGGAAGTTATAACAATCAGATTCTTGCTAAAGTGTTAATGTTTAACACTTTCCAGGATATTGGCATTTCAGCATAATTTTGCCTTAACCTCAAATAATGAGCTTTCAGGTATAGATTATCAGTCAACTTTGCAGGCTTGGAGTTTAGCTGGCTGAGCAAAGGTACATTTTCCCTGCATCTCTAATCACACCTTAGAAGACCTGCCTCAGCCTGCTTTATCCTCCCCACTTCAGAATTTACCTGAGACATAGAACTGCATGCTTCTCTCATCAACGCCAACCTTGTTTATAGCTATGCAGTAGTATATACCAGAAATGTTGCTGGCCAGAATCTTCAGGGTGCTCAGAGTCTAAAATGAGAGAAGTGATGCATTAGTCACAGTTAACAAGGTACACTATATCGCGGTTCACTTATCGGGCCTCACTGTATCGCGGGATTTAAAAAAATATTATATTTAATTATTTATCGCGCATGTTTTGCTATACCGCAGGATTTTGCAGTACTGTATACGTATGTTGTTAAAGTTACATAGATTTAAGAGTGTAGAATAAATGTAAGGCTCCTACTTCGTGGGGGTGGGTCTAGAACATAATACCCATGATAAGTGAGGGAATGCTGTATAGTAGTTATTAATGCTATTCACCAGATATTGTTTTATTCTTGTCCCCTTCAGGCACATAGTAGATTTTTCTTTCTAGATCTCTTGTGATTGAATGGGGTCATGTGATTTATTTCTGGCCAAGGATTTGAGAATGCAAATGACATTGGTCTGTTCTAAACTAGACCACTTAATTGTTATGGAGAAAACCTCCATAGTTCTTTCTCTCTGGAATAACAAGGAGTAATGCTTGAGACTATGGCTAATCTTGCCAGCCAGCATCCCTAAATGACTACAATAAAAAAAAGCCCTCCTGCTGATGTGCAATTGGATATATAGCATGGGCAAGACATAAAACTTTGTAATTTTAGCTCTGGCTGGATAGTTCAGTTAGTTAAGAGCGTCGTCCCACTATGCCAAGATTGTGGGTTCGATCCCTGGTCAAGGCACATACAAGAAGCAACCGTCGTCGTCGGCAGCCGTCCGTCTCGAGAGACGATGGTGTAGCTTCTTAAGAGTCTATCTGCACCGCCGAGAATGGCTGTGCAGTCCGACTCGGGAGTGACACGGTATCTGTCTCCTCCCGTGTTGAATCGACATCTTGCGATGACGCTGGAGTGTCCTCTCCAGTGAAGCTGAAGCTACAGAGCCTGGGCAGGGTGATATGGAGGGTCTGCTGTTGCCCATGCAGCAGACCCCCCCTCTCTTCGCAGCTGAAGGGTCCAAGGGAAAGACGGAGTCAATACAGCTTGGCTTCAGGTGCGCCGCAGGAGTTGCCGGTGTTGACTACAACGTCGAACCGCCTTAGGGACTCCGGCTCCGGATTTTCTGTCGGGGTTTACTCCCTTAGCCTTTCCCCTGAGGAGGTATGCCGCAAGGCAGCGGAGGTTTTTTGGAGTCAGAGTTTTCCTTCTCTGATGTGCCCTGACTGGAAGATCGAACCAGCGACACTTAGCTCGCAGGCCGACGCTCAATCCACTGAGCCAAACCAGCCAGGGAGGAAGCAACCAATGAATGCATAAATTGCATAAATAAATGGAACAACAAATTGATGTTTCTTTCTCTCTAAAATCAGTAAATTAAAATTAAAAAAATAATTTAAAAAGAACTGTGATTTTGAACCAATCAAATTTTGGAGGGATCACAATACCAGATATCAAATTATACTACCAAGCCATTGTAATCAAAATAGCCTGGTACCGGCACAAGAACAGGTGTATAGATCTCAGGCATTCCTGGAATGTTAACACCAAGTGTCTGAATAGAAACCCCACTCATATACAGCTTGTAAGTTCACTTTACGACAGCGATTCCCAGAGGTTTACCTTTGTTTTTTCTCCATCTGTCACTACCACCTCCTCAATGGACAGGATCCTGTTGCCTGTAGGGAGATCATTTTTCAGGGTCTTGTTGGAAAGATCAATCCGCTTGCCTCGTTCCATACACCTGAGAAAGAATGAGACCACATTTACAGTCTTGTCACTAGAAAGGGGATGAAGCATAACAAGTATTGCAGATAGAGTATCTTCTAGCCTAGGAAGATATGTCACCGAGAGAGTTCGGGGTAAGAAGTCACATGATTTAGAAGACAAAATAGTCAGGGAAGGTCTCTCAGAAGAGATGACATTCGAACACTCCTAAAAGAAGTCAAATGTAAGCCATAAAGATTTTGGCAGAAGACAAGAACAGAGGGAAGAGAAAACGCAAAGGCCCTGAGCTAGGTGCATGCCTGACATAATAGAGGAGCAAGGAGGCCTGCGTGCCTGGGGATCCATGAGCATAAGACTAAGTGTTATTCTTATGAAGCTATTCCCGTTCCTCTGGGCGGATATGGAATACAAACCCTAAAAGATTCTCCTTCACTGGTATCTCCTCCCGAATAAACTTTTTTAACTCTGAACCTTACCCAAAGAGGAGAGGCTCATGAGCAGTTCTGGGGATTTGTTTGACCTGCCAAGATATCCAGGAAAGGAGATTACAAGAGGGAATCATAGGTACTAGACTTGTACTCGGCAAAACTGCAGTTCAACCCAAGCAATGCTAGTTGGTGTGGCTTCTGACAACTCTCTTCCTTTTTTCTGAGACTCAGTTTCCCCAGCTGGTAAGTGGAATTAATATTACCTATACTGTGGACTTATTTGGACATTCTAATAAGCACTTGAAATGTGGCTATTCCAAATTGAGATATTCTATAAGTACAGAATGCCTCAAAGAGAATATGTAAAAAGGCTGAAAATATCTCACTAATATTTGATATTGATTGCTTATGAAATGATAATATTTTGGCTATGTAGGGTGAAATATTAAAATTAATTTGACTTTTTCTAGCTTGGATAATGTGGCTACCAGAAAATTCAATGTTACATATATGGCTTAGACTGGTGGTTTGCATTATATTTCTGTTTGTATGGCTGGCTCCTTGTTCTTTAAGTCTGAGTTTAAGTATTTCTTCCTTATAAAGCACTTTTCTTTGCCAAAATACGTCTTTTTTATCCAAAGTAGGTCCTGCCCTTCTTTGTCCTTCATGTACAATCAAGATTTGACTCTCTAAACAAGCTCGTGATACGCCTAATATTTGCATCATTTGATTTTCATATAGATGTGAGATATATGGACTACTTTGTCTTCTAGAATAAAGGAGGGATCGATAATTGTTTATTTAATAGAAGCTTTGTTAGGAGCAGCATTTGGAAAAGGCATTTCCCCAGGAAAAGTATTCATTACACACTCTCTTTTTCTTCCAAATCAAAAGGTGAAAAAATATAACTGGCTTTACTGCATCCTAGCGGAGCGAGAACAATGTAAGTGATTTGGGAATTATAGAATGTCAGAGTAAGGAAAGGAGGGAGGGCAGTAGCGAAGTACGTAAGTATATAGGACCACTCTTACTCACATGCACGCACACACACGGACGCATACACGCTCAAGAATCTCATCCTGGTGCCTACTGAGAAGAGATAAAGTATGCTTCCGACAGACCTGAGTGTAGCAGGAAGCAGCTGAGTGGAGCTGGCTGGAAAGTACCTGTGAGACACTGACTGCCAGCCCCTTCTATTTGAAGATCTAGGTCCTGGTCTGATAACTAGAGCTCCTACATTTTCCTCCCAACAAAGGCCACATCCTAAAACTCTGGGCCTTCCAAATTGGCTTTCCTAGACATTCCCATTCAGAGTTTATCCCCTGGGGATAGTAACACCTCCCCCCCATTCATTACCATGTGCTTGAAACTCAACCTTCAGCACAATGCAATAGTGAGTTAATAAGATGAACGTCCCTGATCGGCTAATATGTCATCTTTCGGAAAGAAGAGAAACCTGAGGGAACTGTCCACCTCACCCTTTCAGAGTTATGACAAAGCAGATAATCTGTCACCTGTGTCAAGCCTGTAGGGAAGTTTTGTGGTAGAAGGTGGGTAAGCATTGATGACGTTTTTTTTTAAATGCTGCCTACTTTGGGACTTGGGGGCATTCAGTTCACTTCTCTGAATTTTCCTTTTATTTTTTCTAATGCTTATAGGGGCCACATGTGACTCACTGTCCTAGAGGAGACTGAAGCAGACACTTTGAAATAAAGCTTATCGCCACAAAGCAAAAATCAAAGTATCCAATATGTTCCAGGCACATAGTAGGGCTTCAAATAAATGGGCGCTCTGAAGGGGTAAGAGTCAGGATGCCTGGCTCTCATTGTGACGTCTCTCTTAACTTCTGTGTTGTGTCAAGTGAGTTCTTTTTCTCCCTGAGCCTCTCTATCTCCATTTGTTACTGGGCAAGAGAAATCTCTGTCCTACCTTCTATACTAGGATCACAGGAGGCTAAATGAGTGTTCTATGATCTAAAAATGCGATTTGCTGACAGATTTTCCCATTGTGGGGTGACTATTCTAATCAGGCTTACCATGGAAGCAGTTTTCATGTAGATGAGATATGTCCACTTGTCAAGCTCATTACTGACCTTTCCCATGCAATGACAAATATTTAGAAACCTGCCCTCTTGTCCCTCTCCCACTTAAATCTTCAATCACAATCTAAATCTAAATTTCCCAGGCCTGTGAACCGTAGTAGTTGCTTCTACATCTGATTTGAGGCTCTGACTTGGGAAGGAACTGTACAAAACCTGGGGCTTGGCAGCTCTTGGAGTACTAACTCTTCTTTTATCTTCCCAGGCCCTGTTCCAAGACCACAGACATCACCTGTCATATCCTATGGAAGAGAAAAATCTCCCGGTAAGATCGTAAGCCTGTCAGTCCCTCGTGTAGCTCAGTTAACCCGAGAGTCTAGACCAGGTAGAGTCCTTTGGCCTGCGGGCCACTTACAGCTCATCTTTCTGGCTGCAGGGTTCCCAGGCCCACATGAAGGAGGGCACAGGCAGGCCACTTGCTGTACAGCGAAGGATGTTCTGACTGCCAAGGAGTATTGGCTGGATGTTCTTCAGATCTGTATCCTTTTCATAGATCTTAGGTTTTTCTGGACAAGAAAAGAAGATGGCAGAGATTAAGGCCCCACATTAGGCTAATATTTTCGCTGCATTACCAGTAAAGGAATCCCAATGGTTAGAATGCTGAAATATTTCTACATCAGTTTTTAAATAGCTGCTGCTCCCAGCTTCCTAAATACCCTATCCTCACGACCACCAGCCTGGTCCCTCCCCATGAATAGACTCCTCCCCCATGACCCAGCAACTCAAGAGTTAATATCTGACCCAAGAGAGACCTCTAACACTCCATGCCTGCTCTAAAGCATGATCTGATTGGTAAATGCCTGTGCCCGACTTGTGATTATTTTAAATATGTCACCTCTAGTGGGCACAATAGAGCCTTGTTGAAGAGAAGTAAATCCAAGGCCCCAAATGACAGAAGATGTGTATTGCAAAATAGGCTTTTGAATTAGAAGCTTACTAATGGCAAGACTGACATTAGGTTCACCTCCGCACCCTGGCACAAGGTCAGTGCCCAAGAGTTACATGTTGAACTTAATTACAACAACTAATGGGAAGCTTTTCTCTATTTTCAGTAACATTTATTGTTTGCATTTGGGTTTAAGAAAACTAACAACGATAACAGGCTTCTACCTGATCTGCAGGAATTTAATTTCTGAGTTCCCTACCTATATATCCAACTGCTTGCTCCAATTCTCTAATTGATTGATATTACAGTATTCCCCCACTTATTGCGGGTATTCCGTTCTAGACCCCCCCCCCAGCGCAGTAGGAACCTTACATTTATTCTACACTCTTAAACCCACGTCACTTTAATGACATACGTATACAGCACCGAAAACTCCCGCGATTGAGCGAAAAATCCGCAATCAATAATTAAACATAATATTTTTAAAAATCCTACGATACAGTGAGGCCGCGATAAATGAACCGCGATATAGAGAGGGACTGCTGTACCAATAACATCAATGCTACTAATACTAATAATAGTTAATTGAGCTAGGTGCAAAACGTTGTTCTAAGTGTTTTATGCAAATGAACCCATTTAATCCTCACCCTCTGAGGTTAATACTATGAGTATCCCTGTTTACAAACGAAGAAGTTAAAATGTGAAGGAGCTTTCAGAAAGTCACATAGCTAGCAAGCAAACAAGCTGGGCTATGAACTCTGGTAGTCTAGCTCCAAAGATCTCTCTTATAACAGTTTACAGCTCTAGTGCCCCATAAATATCACACACTCAACATTTCCAATAATAATGATGATGATGGTGATAATAATATCAAACTTATATAGAGCGTTTACCAAGCCTCAGGCACTGTTTTGAAGTGCTTTTTGTAGATAGTATCCCATTTAACTTCAGAACAGCCCACTAGCAATGGACTGCTTTTGGCCCTGTTTTACAGAAACGCATGCGTCAGACCTGACGTCTCACTCTCCCTTAGCCCCACATTCTGCCAATCACTTCAGGAGCAGAAGCTCAGTAACAGCTGAAGCTCTAACCAGTGTTGCTCCGCACTGTGCCTGCAGAGCCTAGTACAGTCAGTGCTAGGTGCATTGTAAGTGCTCAATAAACTCAGGTTTGAAAGGGTGAGGCCCGAGTCCTATGTGCTGTGACAGAGCACAATTCCACTCTCCCATGTTGCTGCCTCTCATGCTATTGACCCTCAAATCTTGATAAAAATGGGGGTGTGGTTTAGGTATTTGAGCACTCCTGTTTAAAACTGACCTGATTAAAAACACTGGTACATCTACACAATGGAATCCTATGCAGAAGAGAAGAAATTCCTACCTTTTGATGAATGGAACTGGAGACTATCATGCTAAGTGAAATAAGCCAGGCAGTGAAAGACAAGTACCATATGATCTCACTTAAGACAAATCTAATGAACAAAATTAACTAATGAGCAAAACAGAACCAGAGGCATAGAATCATGCAACAGACTGACAGCTGTAAGAGGGGAGGAGGGATGGGGGAATATTTGAAAGAAGGTGAAGGGATTAGTCAGGAACATATATGAAAGACCCATGGATGTGGACAATGGGGTGGGGGTGTGCTATGGAAGGGGGGTGGGATGGGCAGAGGGGGGAAAAGGAGGAAATAATTGGAACAACTGTAAAGCATAAAAAAAGATACCGAAGGGGTGATAAAATTGTTACTTGGATTTTAAGACAGAGGTTCTATTTTTAAATATATAGATATCATGCAGACTTCCAAGATTAAATATATATCTCACACTAAAAAAAAAAAAAAAAAAAAAATTGACCTGAGTTGTATTTCTTCACAGAAAATGTAAGTTAACTGACAGGCCTTTATTACATTCACAACAAAAATTTTTTCAACATGATGGGATGGAGGGCTGACTAACCAGGCTTCTTTCATCCTTAAGTAATGCTGCTTTTTCTGGGTACTGTAAATACAAACTGTTGCCTGCCGATTCTCACTTGGCAATCTGCCTGCGATTTTCTCTCCCACTCCCTCCTACTTCTCCCCCTCCCTCCTACTTCTCCCCTCCCAGGACTGACTAACTTTAGTTCTTCTAGCCAACGATCAGCAACACCTTTCCTTTTCTGCTTCTTGGGACTGTCACATCGAACTCTAAAATGGTTTTCAACTCCTCTAAGCTCAACAAGTATCTCTCGGTAAGAGTGGGAGCTCCGGAAAGCTAGCTCTCAGCCGCTGAAACACCCGAATTCTAGGAAAGGAACCGCTCATGTAAATGTGTGTCTCTGGCTGAGAGCCGTACTGCCCTTGAAAGTTTGGCCTTCACAATGACTGCCTCCAGCAATAGAAAGGTCTATTCCTGGCTCCATGGAGAGACAAGACCCACCTCCCCTTCACACAGTTTCCTTGTCCTACTCCCTTTCCTTTGTTTGAAGCAAGTAAAATAAGGACAGTCACCGGATTTCCTCTCGTAAATGAATTTTAGGATCAACATGTATTGTCCTCATTTTCCATGATCTCAGAGCTTTCTTTTTTTTTTTTTTTTCTTCATCGAGTGCATTCTTGGCTCCAGTATTAAGGACTTGGGAACGAAGAGACATATGACTGACATGTCAAAAACATGGTTGGAGTCTTTGTCTTACAATGCTGGATGGGATACTGGACCTGCTCCCTTTCAAAGGGATCGTGGAAGTAATTAAAGACTATTTACTTTTGGTTGCTGTTTGGTGAAGGAAAAACATACACATGAGAATGAGGGAATGAATGGATGGATGAAGTAAAAACAAAAATCAAGGTGGACAAAAAGTGTAAAGATGGATAATTAAGTCTGGTGGCTCTAGGGTCACCTTTTAAGACTCTGGGACATCTACATTCATATAAGCATTGATTGAAAATTCTAAGACAAAGGATATCTCCTCCCAATCATAATTCGAAGTCCCTCTACTATAAGCACATTTGGATTTGCAGGCGCATCTGTCTTGGAACAGGGCAGGTATGTTTAGGTCACTGTGACCTTGAGTCAGTCTCTTCCCCTCTTGGACTTCAGTGACTCATCTGCCAGACTGAGGGTGGATTGAATCTACGTCGTTACTGTTTCTCTTTCTGCACTGATTTCTGTGGCTGTTTGAGTCTACAAGATTCTTAACCCATTCAATAACTATTTCTTGAGTGCCTCTTGGATGTTACATACTATGCCAGGTAGTGAATAAGACACTGCTTCTGTAAGAATATTGGCACAAAGGTCCCTTTATTGCTGGGAGTTCCTGGCTTTCCTGAGAATGGCTTCTAGAGCTCCAGGCAGACAGTGGAAGGTCAAGACCAAACACCTACTCTTTTCAGTGCCATGGGATCCATTGTTTTAAATGCATTCACAGCCACATGGGAGTGACAACTGTCTCATTTCCCACCATTGTTTAATCACCCCCTGAATCACAAACATGTCAAGAAGGCCCCAAATTACTCAGAAGGCTAGTTCCTACATAATTATGCCAAATAGATGTCACATTTATATCCTTCAAATATGGTTGGGTAAGCTAACCACCATCACGGTGGGAACTTGGTAGCCCAGAAAGCCATCAGTGATTGCTTAAACTAATCCAGGCTGGAGTTGTTTTTGGAATTAAACATAACTAAGTTGGGGCAAGTTGTTTCAAGGTTCCACAGAGCAGAGAACTTGGAGAGAGCCCACCCACTTTCTTTAGTCAGTTTCAAAGAGTAACATTATTGAGTGAGCCTAGAATATAATACATGTAATTTGAGGATGCAAAGAACCATGGGAAAGATTCCAACAGCAATTTTTTATGCAAGCCTGAACACCATGATTCCAATAAAGAAGTCAGCTAATTGTGTGTTAGTATGTGTACCGCAGGGGTGGATGGGGACAGTTGTTTAAAAAAAGTGTATTTGAAGAGCTTTATATTTAGATCTGAAAAAGATTAAGAGCGAGCAGGGGTCAAATGGCAGACCACTTGCACTACCTGACTGACCAGGACTGCTTTCTGAAGAGAGAAGCGAAGCTACTACCATTGTGGGATGCCCACCTGTAATGTACTAGATACTTGGTCCATAATAAAAGAGGCAGCTGCTTATTTAAGGCTGACTCTATACCAGGCATCATAATGCAATAACTCATTCAATCCTCATAGGAATCCTAAGAAATATGTATTGTTTTATTTCAAAGAAAAGGAAAGCTAGCACTCAAAAATATACGCAAAGTCACACAACCAGGTGACAGCCTTGGTTCCCACGCCATCCCCCCCTCCCCCGGCCCGCCTGCAGCTGCCTGGGAGTTTCCCGTGATAGTGGGGTACATCAACCCGAGCTCCGTTTGGCCTCAATGAGCCTCAGACTCACAGCTGCGAGATAACGGCTGAACTCAATAGTTTCTTCTTTCTTCCCCCTATAAAGTAACCCCCTCCTTCCCTAGGGCCCCGGAGTTGGGCCATTCGCGGCATGGCTTCGTCCCCGCTTGCTAATTTCCCTCAACAAACTTATTTTCTTCTGCTTGCTATGTCCTCATGGCTCTCTGAGCGACACCTTTCTTACACTTGGAACTAGCGAAGCATCGTTCTGTCAGATTTCAAAACTGGATGAAGCTCCATGTATTTTGCCATGCTTCCATTCTCACAGACCCAAGAGATTTCTGGTGCCACTACTATGTGCCGAAGTTCTGTGATAAAGTTTTACATTTATCATCTTGTTTAATCCTTAAAATCCCACTAGGCAGTCAGTGTTATCCACATTTAAGACAAGGAAAACAAGCTCAGAGAGATCAATGGATTGACAAAGGCCATACAGCAGCTAGTGGCGGAGGTAGAATTTGGACTCAGAGTTGTCTAACTCCAAAGCCAGAACCTGAATAAACATTTCTCTAAAGAGGACATATAGATGGCCAATAGATACATGAAAAAATGCTCAACTAATCATCAGAGAGATGCAAATTAAAACCAGAATGAGGTATCATCTCACATCTGCCAGAATGGTCGTCATCAACAAATCAACAAACAACAAGTGCTGGCGAGGATGTGGAGAAACGGGAACCCTAGTGCACTGTTGGTGGGAATGCAGACTGGGGCAGCCACTGTGGAAACCAGTATGGAATTTCCTCAGAAAACTTGAAAATAGAACTACTTTATGACACAACAATTCCACATCTGCATATATATCAAAGACATCTAAAACACAAATTTGAGAACACATGTGCACCCCTGTGTTCATTGCAGCATTAGTTACAATAGCCAAGACATGGAAGCCAACCAGTGCCCTTTAATAAACGAGTGGAAATGTCCAGGGATCCCTTTGTAAAGTGTATGATTGTGTAACCACTATGCTGCACCTCAGAAACTAATACAAAATAATAGTGAATGTAAACTGTAATGGAAAAATAACATTTAAAATAAAACATGAAAGTAGGACAACTGTTAATAGAAAAACAATAAATAAATCAAAAATTTTAAAAATAAAATAAAATATGAATTTAAAGTGTCATAAAAATGTTGCGTATTTTGCTCAGCATTTTCAAATAGTTAAAAATCATTTTGCTAAATCAGTATGTTTCTAAAGAAATATCATTATTTGATGGGGAGAATTAAAACATATGAACGTGTTATATAATTTAAAAAAATAGATGACAGGATAAAGACCATATGTTATATATATGCAAGGCAAAATTACTCAGTCATAAAGAGAATAATTTTTTTGAGTGACAGAAAGAAGAGTCCTGTTATTTCTGCTGCCTTTCTATCTCCCAAGGGATGAGGGGGGCATGCGCGGAGATTTAAAAAATAACCAAGACACATAGAAGTTAGGATTCTTTGCAAAATCCTTATGTCTTATTCCCCTGATTCTTCATCTTGTCTACCTCCTTCCAGGGCTATAGAAATAGCCTCTGTGAATTTTTCATCATGCAATACTTAGCAGGGGATCCCTAAGGTCTACCTGAGAGGGAAGGCTCCGGGTCACAAGTACACATGGATTCTGTGTTATGTTCAAGGAGAAAATAGATGATTACTTGTTTAGAATAAGCCATTTTGGCTCAGGCCTTCCCACGATGCTTTTCTAACTCATTCATTCCCTTGGCTGACTGGCTCCTTTGGCTCCATTTGAGCCCAAAGGAACCATCCCACCAGGACGTGCATGACAGCTTCTTGTATCTCTCTATCTAAGGAAGGACACTGGAAGGAACAGAAAGAACTTTGGAAAGCTAAACTGCTAATTCCAGAGGCCTTCCTGGACCCACCTACCTCTTCAGACTTCCCATGACCCACAGAACATTCCGACACTAACTAAGAGATGGGAACAGACAGTGAAACATCTAGCCTGTTTGACCTTGACTTAGATGCCAATCTGTTCTAAATAACTCATAAGGAGAAGGAGGGGGAAAGAGGACTGACCCAACTGACCCAGTGATGAATTTAGTTTTATTTTGTGTTTATTTTTCTCTGGTCATTTTGTTGTTGTTTTGTTTTAAGTTGATGTACAGTATTTTCTTAGTTTTGTTTATTCACTTTGTTTTTTTATATTCCACTTATAACTGACTTATTTCACTAGCACAATATACTTAAGGTTCATTCATGTTGTCACAAGTAGCAATATTTCCTCTTTTTATGGCTGAGTAGTATGCCCATTGAGCATGATGCTGGTTGTATATTTTTCATATATGGACTCATTCACACTTTTCTGAGGTTCTTTTTATCATAAATGACTGCTGGATTTCATCAAATGCTTTTTCTGCATCTATTGATATAATCATGTGATTTTTATCCTTCATTTTGTTTATGTGATATATCATGTTTATTGATTTGCAGATACTGTACCAACCTTGCATCCCTGGAATAAATTTCACTTGATCGTGGTGTATGATGTTTTTAATGTATTGCTGGGTCTGCTTTGCTAATATTTTGTTGAGGTTTTTAGCATTTATGTTCACCAGGGATATTGGTTAATACTTTTCTTTCTTTGTAATGTCTTTTATCTGGTTTTATTATTAGGATAATGCTGCCCTGTAAAAAGAGCTTGGAAATCTTCCCTGTTCTTGAATTTTTTGAAATTATTTGAGAAGGATAGGTATTAATTCTTCTTTGAATGTTTGGTAAAATTCATCTGTGAAGTCATCTGGTCCAGGATTTTGTTTGCCGGGAGCTTTTCGATCACTGCTTCTATTTTATTAGTTGTAATGATCTATTCAGGTTTTTTTTTTTCCTGATTCATTTTGGAAGGTTGTATATTTCTAGGAATTTATCCATTTTACCCAGGTTGTCCAATTTGTTGGCATATACTTGTTGATAGTATTTTCTTACAATCCTCTGTATTCTTTTGGTGTAACTTACTACTTCTTCACTTTCATTTCTGATTTTATTTATTTGGGTCCTCTCTGGTTTTTTTCTTTTCTTTCTTTCTTTTTTTTTTTTTTAATGAGTCTGTTTCTTTCAAAAAAAAATCAGCTCTTGCTTTCATTGATCTTTTATAGTGTTTTTTTTATTTCCTGTCATTTATTTCCTCTCTGGTCTTTATTATTTCCTTCCTTCTACTTACTCTGGGCTTTTCTCATTCTTTTTCTAGTTCTCTTAGGCATAGGGTTGGCTTGTTTATTTGCGATTTTTCTTGCTTCTTGAGGTAGGCCTGTAATGCTATAAAGTTCTCTCTCAGGACTGCTTTCTCTGTGTTTCACACATTTTGGATTGTTGTGTGTTCATTTTCAATTGTTTCCAGGTAAATTTTTTTATTTCTTCTTTTATCTCATTGTTAGTCCATTCATTGTTTTAATAGTGTGCTATTTAGCCTTCATGTCTTAGAACATTTTTCAGGTTTTCTTTTTTCTTTTTCTTTTTAGTTGATTTTTAGTCTCATACCATTGGGGTCCAAGAAGATGCTTGATATGATTTCAATCTTCTTGAATCTGTTAACTTACTGTGTCCTGAATTGTAATCTATCTTTGAGAATGTTCCATGTGCACTTGAGAAGAAGATATATTCTGCTGCTTTGGGATGAAATGTTTTGTAAATATCAATCCAGTATGTCATTTAAGGTTACTGTAGCCTTGTTGATTTCTTTTACTGGAAGATCTGTCCATTGATGACAATGCGTTAAATTCCCTACAATGACTGTATTGTTGTTCATCTCTCCCTTAAAGTCCACTAAGATTGTCTTCGTACATTTAGGTGCTCCTATGGGTGCATATATGTTTATAAGAATTATATCCCCTTGTTAGATCGATTCCTTCAGTATTATGTTGTGAATTTCTTTGTGTCTTGTTATGGCCTTAGTTTTGAAGTCTATTTTGTCAGATATAAGTATGGCTAACCCAGCTTTTTCTTAATTTCCATTTGAATAGAATATTATTTTTTATTTCTTCACTTTAGTCTGTGTATATCTTTTGTTCTGATATGTGTCTCCTGTACACAGCGTATATGTGGGGTCATGTTTTTTTTTTTTTTAATCCATTCTGCTACCCTAATTATTTTGATTGAAACATTTAATCTGTTTACATTTAAGGTTATTATTGATAGGCACTAATTATTTATTGTCATTTTATTCTTTATACTGATGTTCCTCTCTCTCTGAATTTCTTTTTCCTTTCTTCTTAAAGAATATCCTTTAACATTTCTTACAATATTGGTTTGGTGGTAATGAACAGTTTTAGCTTTGCTTTGTCTGGGAAACTCTTTATTTTGCCTTCAAATTTATATGGTAGCCTTGCTGGAAAAAGTAGTCTTGGTTATAGTTCCTCACTTTTGATCACTTTGAATATTTCATGCCAATCCCATCTGGCCTGAAGTTTCTGTTGTAAAATCAGCTGACAGCCTTATGGGAGCTACTTTGTAGGTAACTAACTGCTTTTCTCTTGTTGCTTTTAAGACTCTTTCTTCATCTTTAACATTAGCCGTTTCAATTGTGGTGTGTCTTGGTGTCAGCTTCTTTGAGTTCATCTTGACTGTGACTCTGTGCTTCCTGAATTTGTGAGATCTGTCCTTTCACCAAGTTAGGAAAGTTTTCAGTCATTATTTTTTTGAACAGGTTCTCGATCCCTTGCTCACTCTCTTCTCCTTCTGGTACCCCTATGATAAGGTGAGGATGTTGTTACACTTGATATTGTCCCAAAGGTCCCTTAGACTTTCCTGTTTGTTTGTTTTTAAATTATTTTTCATTTTTATGCTCTTCTTGGGTGTAATTCACTGATTTGATCCTCTATTTCATCTAACCTGCTGTTGACTCCTTCTAGTGTATTCTTCATTCCAGATATTTTGTATTTTCATTTCTGACTGGTTCTTTTTTATGGTTTCTATGTCCTTTTTAATGTTTACTATACTTTGATTAAGTTCTCACTGAGATCATCTATTCTTCCCCTCAGGTTCTTCAGCATCCTTATAACCATGAGTTTGAATTCTGCATCTGATATTTTGGTTGCTTCTATTTCATTTAATTCTTTTTCTGGATATCCCTCTTGTTTTTTCATTCGGGGAATATTTCTTTGTTCTCCTCATTTTGTCTCTGTGTATTAGGTGAATCTGTTATGACTGCCAAACTTGTTTTGATGGCTTTATGATATAGGTGTCTTGTTGGGCTCAATGGCACAATCTTCCAGATCACCTGAGCTCAGTGTTCCAGGAATGTTTCTTGCAGGTTATGTGTACCCTCTTTTTGTAGTTGGATCTTGAATGCTGTTGGCCCTGTTGTGGGTGGAATTAACCATTCAGGTTGGCTGACTATAAGGATAAACCATCAGTCCCTGTACAGAGGCTGTGCCCTAAAGCAGAGTTGTTCCCAGCAGGGTCTGGTTGCTGTTAGAAGCCCCTTTGGATGTGCCTCTTGTGTTGCTAGTTGGGTTGACCTCTGGTGTGGCCTACAGCCCACCTCTGGTTGTGTTAGTGTAGGTCCACTTGGGCACAATTCAGGAACAAGTAATTTCAGATGGTGCATGTAACTGACCTTGGGCTACCTGACTGCAGTTACCACACTCTTCCTGTTTGTGGCTGGATCTATTGGGCCTGGGTCTGGTGGGGGGGGGGTCACTCCATATATAAGGGTGAGCTTCCTCCAGCTTAGAGCTGGGGCAGATATGTAAAATGTCTAAGGCTCCCTGAGGTTTGCCTCCACCTGTCAGCTATTGTTCCTTCGCCTGAGATTGTCTGGTCTTCTTCCAGAGTCTTCCAAAGAAAGGTTGTACAGTAGGCCCAGGCTGGCCGTGACCTACAGATCCTATCATAGGTTGTGAACTCAGTAGGGTAAGACAAGCAGTGTCAGGGGGACAGAACTAATGGAAAAGTGGCTCCTATCACAGAACCAAAGCACTCAGCCGCTGCCAGAATCTCCAGCTCTAGTTCCCACAGGAGGGGTTTGCTACAGTTTCAGGTTGGGTGCGGCCAGTCATCTCCTCTGCAGAAACAAAGTCAGCCAGGTGGGACTACTGGGCTCAGGAACGGGTCAAAAGAGTTTCCCGCTGGGGGAGGTGCCAGCCCGGTCTGCAGGAGGGGAATAAGCACTCCATCCTGTTCCCAGACAACAGCCTCTAAGGGATTCACGTTCGGAATGTCTTAGCCCTGAGCCACTCTCTCTTCCCCCCATGAAACTGAGCTCAGACTGGGGGCGGGGCTGGGTACCCAAACAGTCTCCTGTTCGGGATGGTACCTCAAACCTGTAGGATGGGGGAAGGCACTTTTTCCCTTTCCTCAGGTAGCACAGGCTGGGCCAGCAGGGGAGATAGGAGTGTTTCCCTGCTGCAATGTAGCCACACAACCCATCATTCTCTTGTCTGATTCCTGGACAAAAGCTTGCCCAGGAGACACGTTCCAAAAGCCCCAGCTCTGCACTGTACTCTGGTCCCCCTGCATAGCTGAACTCAGCATGACAGGCCTGGTCAAGTGATTCAACAAATACTACCTGTTCTTTGTTACTGTGACATGAAATATTGAAGCAAAGAATATGAACACAATCCTGTCCAGGTCTGAGATGATATAAGCATTAATCAAAGAACTGCAGCAAAGGACAAAAGCATAAGGACAAAGTTCAGGGCTTTGTCTCTGAACTATATTTGTGCCACAGTATATATGGCAGACGCTTCTTGTTTTTTTTCTTTCTTTCTTTTCCCTTTCAACCATAGGACCAGATTTTAAAACAGAACGTGGTGGCTTATTCAAAGACCATGGTTTTTATCTTCTTTAACAGCTAGGGTGATTATGTGACCAAGTTCTGGCATGTGTGCAAATTCCCTGTCATGTCCTTAAATAGTAGAGCTTGAGTTCTTTTTCCTTCCTTGGTGGTACAGAGCAATCTCAGACCACACAGATGAGAAAAACACTTTCAGAACAGGGATCCTGGATCACTGACCACGGTGGTTATATATTATCTTGTTTAAGTCATGGCTGTTGTTTTTTTAATTTTATGGATCTTCACATATTTAAGAAATTATTATATTTACTTTGTTGTATTAATTTTGTTAGCTTTTACTGAGGTATAACTGACATGCAACGTTACATGAGTTTCAGGCATACAACACAGTGATTGGGTATTTGTATACACTGTAAAAGGATCACCACATTGTCTAGTCATTGTTATTTTGAATCTCTAAAACAACAGCTTAACCTGTAACTTCACTAACAGAGAGGATTTCACATCCAAGTTCTGGCTGCTTTCTAACATACTACATGATACTTTGGATAAGTCACTTTCTCACTCTAAACCTCACTCCCCTATGTTTAGAATGAAAAAGATAATGGTGTGGAATTAAATCATCTTGTGCTTTGAACTAGCTGGGTGACCCTCAGTGGGTCATTTGTTCTCTCTTGACCCCTATTTCCTACATTTTTATTTGGAGTTATTTTTTCCCTTTTGGGATGATGGGTTACTCCTGCTAGGCTGTATTGCTATGCTGCTTTTCATTTACTCTACTAGAGTATACAAGGGGGGCCCCCAAAAACCCAGAATTTATTTATTTAAAAACTGTGTATTTATTCTCACATGTTTAAACTTCCGTCACCTTCCAAGTACTCTCCATCTGGTGCAATACACCTATCAAAATGTTTGTCCCACTGCTCAGAACAGTTTTTGAACTTGTCAATTTTGATACCTTTTAGTGATTCTGTCATTTTTTTCCCACCTCTTCCACTTTGGCAAAAAGCTTCCTTTTGAGGACATTTCTCATGCAGTGGGGGAGAAAGCCACTCAGGGAAATATTGGGTGACTAAGGAGGGTGGGGCACGGGGCCATGTCATTTTTGGTCCAAAACTGAACGAGCATGGTGTGGGCAGGTATGCTCATAAATCACCCATCATGGAATGGGCAAACACATTGAAAGAGTCTTCAAAAAAATTCACTGAAGCCGAACACAACCTTTCACAACAATACCAGCTGGTGCACTGATACAGATGGGTTCTTAGAACATTGACCTAGCGGGGGAAGCCTGTACTACAAGGGCCCGTCCTACAGAAAATAATTCCAGTTTTTTTGGGTTCCCTTTCAAATGCAGGTTAAAAAGAGAAACCATAGTTATTCCTTAATCATGTATCCCATAGCCCTAGTGCAGGGCTATGCATCCCTGTCTGTATGGGTGCTTAAATAAGACTCATTATCTGATTCTTTTAGGAGCAAAAAGTAGTGTCCAGATTTCTTTTCAGGTAAGGAAGGGATCATGTAGACAGACAATGCAGAGACTTCAGGCTTATACCCCCCATCCCTCCATGCCTGCAGATCAACTATTTCTTTGGACATCAGTGGACTATGATAGGCAAGTGTGTGCTGTGATAAGGGGAGAAAACAGACCTTCAGCAGGTCATTCTGTAAAGACATGGGGAAAGAGATCACAGCTGGTGGCTAGCCCCCTTAGTTTCCTATCTGCCATGAGCAGAGATCTTCGTTTTTTTGCCCTGAAAAACTCTGAATTGAGTTTAACTAATAAGGTGGTATCACTAAGGCATCAGTTGGAAGCATAAGAGAAAAAAACAAGGAGAAGAAAAAAACAGACAACATGATCTTGAGAAATCACAAACTACACAGCATTTGACCAGAGAACCCATAGAACAGAGAGAGAAGGTGTTACTGGGTTTTGTTGCCATCTTTCCTTCCTCTTCAGATATCTTACTGGTGAAACCCTGAGCCGATGAGTAGGTTTATCATGCAGAGAAAGTGATAGTGGTGGGTGAGGATGTTGAATTTTGCACTTTGTTTTAGTTTGACATTTATTTGACTAGTTAGAATAGATGATGGTCTGTGTCTGGACATTTGATGTCAAAACTATTTCTTAAGAACTAGGGTGTCTATGACATGCTGTTTAAGTAGTGATATTCAACAGTGTTAGCAGAAGACTCTGATAGAAGATAGGGAAAATCAGGTAGCAAAGGATGAGACTTCATTGACCGCCTTGTGAGGTGGATCTCATGAGGCTTATTTTAAAGATGATGAAACAGGATCATAAGGGCAAAGTGAATTGCTATGGTCACATTGCCAATAAGGGGTTGAGTCAGAGAATCTGGGTTTGAGAATAGGTTCTAATGGTCAGCTTTCCTTCATTATGGGCCACTTGACTGCCACGGTGACAAGTGATAAGTCTGACTTGAGAGACTAGCAGAGATGGCAAAAAGGCACCAAGTGCTTACCCCAATGTCCAGACTGGAAATTCTCTAATCATGGCAATTACGGTAGTGATGGGGACAGTGGTGGTACCTATTTTTAGTTTTTCAAATGAGGCTGCTCCTTTTGATATTGGGAAGCCCAGAGAAATCAAGGAAACATTCATAGTAAGCAAAGATGGACAAATAACATAGATCCTCTATGATGCGTATAAAACAAAAATGCTGAATAAGAATCCAGGAAGCTTCCTTCCCTCCCTCAACCCCTGTTCCTTTACAAAGCTTCGGTGTTGAGAAAAAAAAAAAAAAAAAAAAAAAGGATGGGGAGTTATAGTCCTAGAGCCACATAGGGACCCATCTGGCTTCTCTGCTTTCTTCTCACTGATGAAACAAGGCTATAAAAAAGAAAACAAAGGACCAGTCTATCGAGTAATGGCTCTTATTTCTCACAGACTTCCCTTCTCCTTACCAGAAGCCCAACATGTAGGTTAAAGGTAAGCTAGGTTGCTCATAATAGCAGGCAGGTCTTCTGCTGGAAGACAATGCAGAGACAGAGAAACTAAAATAGAGCATTGGTTTGGGCAAAGGGACAAACTAGCTAAGTCCCATTGGCTTTCAAGCCACTAGATAAAATTGCAGTAAGGATATTATCATGCAGACCGTAGTGGTGGTGCTCAGGATGCCTGATTATATCATTTTGTTCTACCTTCAAGGGAAATCAGGAGTGGATCGAGCATAAGTCATGGGGGACAATGTGATCCTCCTTCCAGTCCCTTTTATGTATAGTAGCAGGTACTAAGATGGAGTTTCGGCTCTTCCCTCCTCAAAGCACATTTCTCAATATGAATAGATCAATTTTAAGGGTCTCTGGTAACAGAAAAATGATAGGAAATGAGTTCATCAGAGATCTGAAAGTTCTATCAACATAGGGAGCTAATCTGCAAACACCTGGTGACCACACAGCACCTTCAAGACGCCTGTCCTTGCGTAGAGAGGCAGTCCCTATTGTGTTCCTGCTTTGAACGTTGTTTCTAACATGATAGAGACAGGGGCCTGGAATTGTTGCATACACTCCAGAGGCCAACAACTCACCATTGACAATCAGTTGTATGGTGAGGTTTTTGTACAGTCCATGCTTGGTGTTGCTCAGAGCGAACGTGTAGTTGCCAGCGTGCTTCACGCTCACTTCCAGGATTGTGAGTTTGTACTTCAGAGGGTCAGGCTGAAAGGTGTGGTTTGTGGGGAGTGGTCTTCCGTCTTTGTACCTGTGAGGGGTGGGGAGAGAGCGGTTAGCATGGTGCCGGTTATGCTTCCTCATGATCAGCAGGAGGCAGGGCAGCGTGATCATCTCCGTGAAATTCCCAGGCTGGAGCACCTTTGTACAGCCACACTGGTAGTCAAAAAAGTGGGTCTGTCTCTTCCTCTTTCCTTAACAGTCAAAACTTTTGGAAAATGGCCTCACACATGCTTCCACTTCCTCACTTTCCCTCTGTTCCTTAACCCTTTGGGTGCCAACGTCGCTGGGAGCGACGCTGACAAATTTTCCCAAAAGTGCCAGCATCGTTCCCAGCGACTCTTTTTTTCAATGGCTATAAATGTAAACAACAATAGAATAATTCATATTTTATGTTTTGTTCTCTTTTTTTCTTTTGTACCTCAGGTTATATATTGATATAATTTTTTCTCGTGTTGATCCAAATTTCAAATTATACATGGCATTCAAAGCGTTAACCCTTGAAACTTAGATTTTCCTCCCTGACACTCATTCCAAATCATGTTCTCTGATTTTACCAGCATTGCCCCATTTATGAAAGCAAGTGGTCTTCTCTCAGCAGTCATAACTAAGATCTTCTGGAGTGTTTGACTTCAGAGATCAGGTCTCCCTCCCTAGCTTCTGGGACATTGTTCTAATCATTGTTTCTCTCTTCTTCAGTAACTCTTCTTCCATTTCCTTCCCCCTCAGAGAGGTGTTCCCTACCAAGCAAACACTTAAAATCCTTCCACAGACAGTTGAAAGAAAGAGAGAGGGGGCATTGGATAAGGAAGTTTGGAGTTGCTAATGAGCTAAATACATATAGGGTGGTGTGTAAATATCAGTAACAGCATAATAAAGGCTTAACCCCACCAATGTACATGTTCCGCTGGGTTCTGCCTTTGGGCTCGTTTCTCTCTGTGCACACTGCCTGGGTGTATTCATCCACTCCCAGTTGATGGCTCCCGAGTTTCCAGCTTCAATATGTAGCTTGACTGTTAATAGCATCACTAGTCTCACATTCCGCCCAAGCTGAAAACTGCGAAGCACTTCTGATCCTTGGGCTTGTGTTCACACATCTAATTGGACACTACATCCTGGGGATTGTACCTCGGCAGTGTAGCCCAAATCTACTCCGTGTATTCCCACTGCCTCCAGGTTACGCAGGCCCATATACTGGCCTCACGGGAACTATGGCTTTAACCCCATAAACTGGTAGCTCTTTCCCCTGTTTTTCTCCATTCCAAACCCTATGACACACAGAATGCCACATTAATCTTCCGAAAGTCTAGCTTCAAATCTATCACTCCTGACTCCAGAGCCTTAGATAGTTCTCTACTTTAATAAGATATAGAGATTTAAAAAAAAACATTGATTCTTTATTCCTCAAAACAATTCTGTAACATAGGACATTGCCACCCAGCATTTACAGATAAAGAAACAATCTTCGAGAATTTAAGTAACTTGCTTAGTAACTTGATGGCCTGGAATTGGAACAGAGGTTTGTCTGGCTCAAAAACCCATATTCTTTCTATTGTATTACTTCTCACCCTTCAAGGACCTTTATTAGACTGGGTGAAATCACCTTCGAAACTCCTTCCAAATCTGAGATTGTGGAATTCTACAATGGCCTTGGCTAACTTCCCAGCCTTATCACCTCCTCTCTTTTCAGAGTACAAAACTCATTGCCCCCCTCAAATACGTGAGAGATCAATAAAGGAGAGGGGAAACAAGCAAAGAAACCTGCAAAGGAGGAGATAAAGCCCTAGTTCCGGAGCTGTGACTGCCCTGAAAGTGGGGTTGGGGTTACAGTATGTTTCTTTTTCTTTTTCTTTCTTTGGCCTGCTGTATGACTGGCCTCAGTAAGGACGCATGGAAAGAACAGCTCTGAAGTGTGGGAAATACAGTCATCCCTCACTTATTGGGGGCATTACGTTCTAGACGCGCCCCCCCCCCCCGTGATAGGTGAGAATCCGCGAAGTAGGAACCTTACATTTATTTTAGTATTTACTGTACAGTACTGCAAAATCCTGTGATATAGTGAAAAGCCCACGATAAATAATGAAATAGAATATTTAAAAAAACCCTGCGATATCGTGAGGCCACAATAAGTGAACCGCGAAATAGACGGACTACTGTAAGAGACTCAGGGAAATGGAAATAGCCAGGCTTTCGTACGTACCAGGTCACATTGGGGCGAGGGAAAGCATCCACCCTTACTCCCATTTTGAGCACACCTTGTCCAGCTGTCACTTCATAAACGCAGCTTCTCTTGTAGCTCACATTGAGGAATGGTTTCTCTGAAAGCAGAACCGGGACGGAGTCAGAAGAAGAAGGTATAACTGCATCCCAATTATGTTCACCCTTCCCGTTCGCGGTCACCTCCTTTCCACAGCACCAGAGGGGTCAATTTTGACTATCATAAACTGGTGTTTCTCAGTGTGGACTGGAGGAAGATGCTGTTGTCATTTTTTTTTTTTTTTTAGAAAAGATAGTTCTTGCTCTGTCCAATCAATGCCAGGAGTAACCCACAGCCGTTTTGACAAAGAAAAAACTGCCCTCATGCACTCCCAATACCCTCAAGAGGCAGTACTGCCCGTGAGCTAAGAACCACATAAGTATGCCAGTCACATTGGTCTTATTCCTTGCCAGGAGATTTTTTAGACATTGGCAGGTAATGTGACTATGAACAATAAAACCAAAGGAGAAATTAGCTAGGGGACTTCTGGGAAAGACTTTTAAACTCAAAAAGACACACAAGTTGTGGGGTGTTCATATTTTCCTGCCTCTCAGGCACTATCATTAGTACATGGGATCTGGGAGTGAGGAAGCACGAGGGGCACTTTGAAGATACAAAGAATGCAAAACAGAGGAAGGAACCTGGTTTCTAGAGGACACTGATGACCCACGAAGTCTGTTAGCAGTGAACTGTAAACCTCGGGGTTCTTGATTGTATGAAATAATTGTCCTTATTGCTTAAGCTATCTTTAGTCAGGTTTCGTCTTGCTTGAAACTGAAGGCAAGGCAGCTGATGCCAGTGGCTCTGTGGAGCCCAGAGGCTGGAAGGACTAAAGGAAGTTACCTTATAAACCAGGGTTGGACTGACCATAAGTGTTAAATTTCTTACTGCAGAATAAACCCAGAGAGTGAGTGTTTATATTTTTAAGTATTACCTGTGTGCAGATAGTTATTAGTATTTGTGCCTTAGGGTCTTCATGGATACATGCAAACGTTAAATATGTTTATATAACTGTGCTAGGATGGATATGGGTATTAATGTGTTTGCAAGAGCACGTATAAGCATATGTATGCGTATGTATACGTGTCCTTGTAAGAAAAGGGCTTCACAGGGTAATCATGTTAAACTGAAGCTCAATTAATGCTTTCCACTAGGAAATCTAAGGTGACATTGGTGTCAGAAAAACAAGGTAGAATCACCCTCAAACATGGTATTATGATGATGAGAAAAATGAAGCCGAGCGAGGTGCAGCAAGTTGTCCAAGATAACACTGAAAATGGGCAAGGAAGACTGAAGGTTCAAGAACCTAGTCTTTACCTGGGCCAAAACACCGCTGAGCTGCTTAACCCTAAGTTTCTAAAATAGACAACTGCAACTAGTCAACAGGACGTGAAAGTATGTAAGTTCAATCACAGTGCTCCCCAGCATACAATTCCCAGGTCAGAGAGAAAGAATAGAAAAGGAACTGTCTGACAATAGCTTTTCTGATGTAAACACCAAAGCATTGGGAGGGGAGGCCTTAGAGACCATAATACTAGGAAAGCAAACGAAAATGCATCTGAGAGATTTATATATATACATAGCGGGAGGAGAGTAGGCGGGCCAGTTGTCCGAGGAGAGTGAGAAAGGAAAGTCTTACGTACTGTACACTACGATGGTGACGCTGGCTTGCAGGGCCGTGCTGTTACCTTCCCTGCAAATGTACGTGCCTTTGTCTTCCATAGTCACATTCCAGATGGTCAAGTTACTATAGCCCTTGTACACCGGGGATCCGTGATCCAATTGTTTTTTAATTTCCCAACGCCGGGACGTTGTCCTGGACTGTGGGGTGGGAAGGAAAGAAAGCAAATAATTTCAATTGAGATTACTGGGCACTCCTGAGAACCGAACTTGTCACAGCTCGACAGGAAGCCAAAGAAAATCCCGATGAAGAGCTGGCACTTCTTCCCACACTCTTGTTATGTTACGTAGGTCGCTAATGAGCCAGGATATGTTGCCAAGTGAAATGCAGGTCACCCACAAGACTGGCTTCCTTAAATGCCAGTTTAGTATTCAACTTTGTTGATCTACTCAGCACCATTTTGCCTAGTTCTTGACCCAAAGTAGCAATGGAGTGGGAATGACAGGGAGAGAGGATGTGGGCAGATTTGTGAAGATTTGGAGCAGGGACAGTGTCCTTACATTCTGTCGATTGAATATCCAGTTCAGATAGACTCGTCCATTGAATGTGGTCTCTGCAACACATTGCAGGAAAAGGTTGTCTCCCACTAGAAGTCTCTGCTGGTTGTATCTAATGGAGATATTTTTCTTCTTGGTTTCTGGAAAAGAGATGGCATGATACTGACAAAGAAGGCAAGAGACAAAAATTTTGGATTATGGGATACTCCCTACTATCCTCAATCTCTCATTCCTTTTGTTAGATGGAAAATGTAGACTCAGAAGATTCTATGATTCAGAAATAGCCAGATAAGATTTTATATAAACTGTATCAACACGGTTGGTGATGGTAAGGGTTAACTTTCTAGTTCTTGAGGTTTTTTTAGTGGAAAGGATTCTACAATCCTGCTTAGGAAATTATATACCCAGCTTAATAACCTCTGCACCAGGAAACTTTTCCTCCTACTGATCTAAAGCCATTAAGCCCTTCTGTGGATAACTGCCACATTTCTGAATTCCCTGAGTAAAGTGTCTTCCCTGACTTAGAAGTCTGCCTTCAATTCTATATAAGGGCAGCAGTAATATAAAGCTCCAAGATATCTATTATTTAGCCACAATATGCAACCAGCATTTCACAATTTTGCAAGAATAACCTTATAAAAGCTGAGTATTTATTGCTAGACACTGATAAACCATTGATTTTATGGGTCAACTGATCAGGCAACTGAAAACAGTCCAAGATGGTAATGTAGCAAAAGTTAGTCTCAGGTTTTTCTAGTGAGATACATACAGTTCTTAAAAATAAAATCTTAGAATCCCTAGTGATTAATTAATATTGAAGTGACTGCAGCTGAAGTAAGGTTTATACAAATAGGAAGTGATTCCCAGAAGCAGCAGGATCCCATTTCCTAACCTCAGAGCATAAGATCACATACCCAGGCGCTGTGGGAGATAGAAGGACTTGTGTGTCTTCCCGTTAACTTCGGCAATGCACTGGAGAATGCTGCTGTAGAAGTGGTAGGAGGGCCGGGTCACAGTGAAGCCTTGCCGGGGGTCCCACTTTTGGCTTACATAGGTGAATTGGGGAGGGTATAACTGTGCAGCAAGGGCAGGAGGACACAGGAAGACATAAACGTGAAGTTCTCATTAGTTCTCAGTAGCATGCCCAAACCATCTGCTCTGAAGTCACGCAGAGGAGTGGCCTGTCCTTCCACTCTCCCACCCAAGTTTCCTCCGAATTGAGTCTGGGCTGGTTAGCCTTTGTTCTCTTCTCAGAGATTAGCACTTTTCTGAGCTCAGAGCAGATACTCAACAAATAATAATCACACTAGTAAACACTCACACAACAGTGACTATGCGCCAGACACTGTATTAGCTCATTTAATCTTTATAACAACCCTATGAAGTAGACTTTATTGTTACTCTCATTTTACAGATGAAGTTCATAGGGGATACCTTGTTCAACTAGTTGCTTATTATTGGATTACAGTATCCCCTCACTTATCGTGGATATTATGTTCCAGACCACCCCCCGCGAAGTAGGAACCTTACATTTACTCTACACTCTTAAACCTACGTAAGTTTAACAACATACGTATACAGTACCGCAAAATCCCACGATAGAGCGAAAAATCCGCGATAAATAATTAAATATAATATTTTTAAAAATCCCGCGATACAGTGAGGCCACGCTAAGTAAACCACGATAGAGAGAGGGACTGCTGTAAATAGCAAGGCTGGGATCTTTTCTGTTGGAGATGTTCAGACCCAAAGAGGCTAAGCTAAGACCTGTTGCGCCTTCTTTTAGGTCATGTGGGAGAACCACAGCTGTCAGGTTCCCAGGTTCCACATCTGTTCATCAGGGTCCCTGATATTTACTGACACTCTGTCCCTGCGGTTGGCTCATTCATTCGTAGCTGGTACTTTCATTCATTCAATCAAACATTTAATATTTAATAGTATCCACTCTGTGCTAGGCACTAGGAACCCAGCTGCAAACAGCACAGGCTGAGTGCTTATTCTCAGCTAGTGTATTTGTAAACAGAACTGGATTATTAAAATTGTTTTTTTGGTTGCTGTAAAAGTCATACATACCAATTGTGAACATTTTTCAAAAATATTGGAGAAAACAAAGAAAAAATAATAATAGCCTATAACCTAGAAATAGCCACAGGGCCAATGAAACATATTTACTTAGAGTCTGCTTTCTGTGTATGTATGTATACATTGTTACATAGCTGTATTTATAAAGTAAGTACAATTTATCTTGTTATTTTTTACATTATAACATTCAATATTCTCATATTATTAAAAACTCTTCATAACAATTTTAATGTCAGTATAATATTGGTTATTCTAGTCTTTATTTAAGCATTATTTTATTGTTAGATATTTATGTTACAATAATTTTTATTTTTATTATTTAAAATAATGCGGGAATGAATGTCTTTATGTTTAAGTCTTTGCTTATTCACTGGACAAGATCCTTAGATGCATAATTATTGGGGCAAAGCATACAAACATTTTACAGGCACTTGGTATCTTTTTGCCAAAGTTCATCACAGCAAGAATAGGACAGTTTATATCCACTAGTGTATGAGAATGGATGCTATATTTTAATGAAAATCTTTACAAATTGAAGCATGCTCAGAGAAGGAGGATAAGAACTATGAAGATTCTGGAAGCTCTGTGATATAAGGACAGTTTAAGAAGCAGGACATTTTTAGCCCAACAAAAGAGAACAGTTGAGGATGGAAAGGAGGAGGTGGGGGTTAATGACTAATTGGGAGTGGTGAGCGAGTAATAATGGCGAAGGGCATTTTTACCTAAGCCAGCTCTAATATGTTAACGAACACATGTCCCTGAGGCTTAGCCATACTCTTCATTTTGAAATACACTTTCTATTTTACCTATGCATTTAAATCAAACAAACAAAAACTATTAAGAACGGTATGAAGTCTTTTCCAAAACACACACACACAGGTACCACCACTTGGATAATGCAAATAAAGTTCTCAGCAAAGTACATGGCACTGATAATGACTTGTAGTGGGTTGAACAGTGAACACCCCCCCCCAAAAAAAAGATATATCTACCCAAACTTGTGAAGGTTATTTGTAAAAGGAATCTTTGCAGGCATAATTTACTTAAGGATGTTGAGATGAGAATATCCTGGATTTGGCTAGGGCCTAAGTTCAATGGCATGCACCCTTATAAAAGACAGAAGAGAAGACACACATAGGGGCAGTAGTGAGAAGGCCATGTAAAGACAAAGGGAGAAATCAGTGTTATGCACCCATAAGCCCAGGAATATGTGGATGCACCAGACACTGGAGGCAAGGAGGGATTCTCTCCCAGAGCCTTCAGTGGGAGCACGGCCCTGCCAACACTTTGATTTCAGACTTCTGGCTTCCAGACCTATGAGAGAATACATTTCTGTAGTTTTCAGCCACACTCGCTTGGCGGTAATTTGTTGGGGTAATTTGCTATTACTATGTTTGGGCAGTGCTTGGCACAGCGTAGACTCAGTAAATGTGTTGGGTTGAAGCAAATTATATTAAATGTGACCTCAGGATGAGTTCTGCTTTCCTCCTTCATGAAGTTGGCTTTAGTTCCTATTACCAGGGGGTGAACGCCCTTGAATATACTGTTGGTGAGGTACTAACTAAAGCTCACTTCTGCTGAAGCTACGCTTTCGGAGTAGGAGCACTCTTCTCTCTCCTCTGCCTGTTGCTGAGAGTCACTGAAATCCAGTGATGAGAAGGAAGCATAAGAAGGGGACTGCAAACATCTACGTGGGTCTCGCGAGTGCAGATAGGGAAGTAGGGAATATGCAGACGAGAATATAATAATAATCATCATACAGTACTTTCACTTACACAACCGACCGCTTTTACAGGGCACAATCCACATTCAGTCTCCTAACTGGTTAAGGATCATTATCCAAACCTACACTTCAGGTTCCCCCATTCTTAGTCCAGAACCGCTCTTTCTGTGGATGTAAGGAAACTGGCCTGATTCTAGGGACCAACTCAAGAGCTATTCACAGTGTGACAAAAACCCCTCTTATATTGTTCTTCATGGGCACGTCTTTGTAATCCTCATCCAAGGACATGTTTTTCATTGCTTTGAGAAAGAGAGAAACATCAACACGAAAGAGAAACATTGATTGGCTGCCTCCCGTACGTGCCCCAACCAGGAACCAAACCAGCAACCTAGATAAATGCCTTGCCCAGGAGTCAAACCTGCGACCTTTTGGTGTATGGGACACCGCTCCAACTGACTGGGCCACACCAGCCAAGGTGGAGGCACCCCCCCCACCTTTAATCCACGTCAGATCGCAGTAGCCAAGCTTCGAGCTGAAAGTGATGTCTAAGGGTTGAGGCAGGTTCTTCAGCTTATAGCTCCTTCAAGGTCAGCAATAAGTTGAATTTTTGTTACAGAATACAGTGAGATCATAAAGAAGCCGTCGTGAACTGTGGGAAATGTTGGTGATTAGAAAAGAAAGGGAGATACTATGGGTTGGTGTCTTTGAATTATCTTTTTCTGGAAGGGAAAGGTTTCTGGACACCAGAAGGTTGCCTATTCTAATTAAAGAGGCTAAGGCCTTGGGAAAAAGCACATCTCGGTTACTCTCATACCCCGACACATCATCTGGAGGTAAACTGGCTGCCTACTGGGGTTTAATTTTAGAAAAGGATGTTTGAAATTAGGCAGGTCAGTTCCTTCCCCACGTAGTGCTTCCTTTTAGCAGAGGAAAGAGACACAGCGGCTCCAGGCCCCACCAGAGAGGCCTTGGTGGGTGGGCCAGGACTCCCTCGCTGCTACTAGGTAGAGGAAGGATGAGGTGGCCAGCCAAGCACATAAACTCTACGGCAGACTGCATCCTCCCTGCTCCACCCATTCCCCCACACCACTGCTTCTTTCTGGACCAAGTCCCAAAGACTAGGAGCACCTTCCTTTTCCCTTTAGAAAGGGCCAAAAGAACATCCCAGAGAAGAGTGAGAGCTGGCAGAGGCGGATTTAAGGGCGGGTGCACCGGGCGTGCACCCTGGGGTCCGACTTCTGAAGGGCCCCGCAAAACCCCAACTTTACACTTTTCTCTAATGACAGCCAGTTTGGGTTCACATGTGCAATTTTAATTACGTACGAGTTGTAAACTTGCGAGGCCGTTCAGAAGTCGGGGCCCAGGGCACACATCCAGGGCGCCTGTTGTTAAATCCGCCTCTGGCGAGCTGGTGGCTCAGTGGAAGGGGCAGAGAAACCTGCAGAGAGGGCGATCGTGCGGTCCTTAGGGGGTAGCTAATCCACTCCAAGGGGTTGTGAACCTTTTTAGAGAGTAAATTCTTCTGCCCGTGGGGTTTTTGCACCTTCCTTTGCCACATCAGCTGCTGCTACCGGGCACAATCTCCGAGTTGATCCATCTCTCAGCTTTCGCAGCTGTACTGGCAGAAGGCACTGAAGAAACGCTGACATTCCCTTTAACCTAAGCAAAGTGAGATGATCTTTGCCTGCCGCTGAGGGCGGTTCACAGCTTTTCCCTAACGTGAAAGTCAGAAAGGGCTGGGGAGCAGAGGAACACGTGCATCCAGGAGGGGAGCAGAGGCAACCTGTCACCCTGAAGAATAGCACAAGGATAATAGCCGGGGCACTAGGCAGGAAATCAGAACATCTGATTTTCACTTTTGACTATGACCCTTATGAACTACAGACCAAAAAGCAAGTTGCAGTATTCCTTTTCTCTAAGCCTAAGATCCCTCATATGTAAAATGGAAATACTCAAACCAGCTCTCATCCACTTCACTTTACAGAGTAGTTATGTGTGCCGCTCCAAGGAGGTGATATACGTGAATCATTTAAAAATTCCTAGTGGCGTTACGCAACTATAGAGGCTGCGGGCTTTGTGGCTCCATTCATTACCAAGATTGATTTAAGTAGTCCAGCTAAATGGGTGGGTTTCTCTTCCCTCCCTGCTCCATGTAAATTTCTCTGAAAGCTGTCCAGCATTTTCCTCTCTATTTAAGAAAAGCAAGCACTTTGGCCCAAGAGCCGTGGACTTGGACAGCATTTACATACAGTCCACGTGGGTCTTACAGGACATCTAAGTATCCATCACCTCTCCCCCTTTGGTTTTACAAACCTCTCTTGGTGATATTGGCCCGAGGTGAAATGGGGGTGTGTCCGCTTCTATATGCTGCTCCAAAGAGGCACACATGACACAGCTGGAGCAAGTACCAGAAATGAGACTGAAATACTGTCCCCTACTCTCTTTATATTTCACACTCTAGATACCAACAAGCCCTCTATCTGAAACCCCAATAATGCAACTTACCAACTTAAGCTTGACACTGACATCAGGAGAAGTGACTCGGCATGGCACAAGCACCTGTTGGGTTTCAGTAAACACAGTGATCACCAGTGGCATCTCGTCGTAGGTCTCCACAAAGGTCTGGTTGTCATCTGCAGGGAGTAAAGTAAGAAGTCAGACCAGGGTTGGTATTTTCCTCAGGACAAGAATCCATAGTTTCTATATGGCTCTTGGAGATCACTATATTTAGTTCTGTCATTTTATACAAGGAGAAATTAAAGTTCAGAAGAGAAAAAGAACTCAACGAGGGATATGGTCAGGACTTAGAACCCAGGTCTCCTAACTCCAAGCCACAATATTTTTTCCCAAGAGCCAGGAAAGAACACAAGGACTTTTTCAAATTTGTGTGGAAACATCCAGAGTGTTTTGGTTTTTTTAATTCTCTCAATGGCAGGCATCAAAAGGTTTAGGATGATCACCCACACCATTACCATACAAACAGAAGAATCTCTCTTTACCTGATGAGTGTTTCCAGAATTCAGTATCAAGATCACTTATTCTCTACCAATAAGCCTTTCCAACGTAGTGAGTCACTAAACAATAAGGTAAAGAAGAACAGATGGTGGAAAGAGAGGGGAAGGTAACCAGGGTTCTGAAGGTTCCATACCCTTTATCAGATGGTGATCCTGGAGCCAGAGGAAGGGAGCTCCCTTCACAACCATTCCAGGGGCTAACTAGGTCAACCCCCAAATCAGGGAAATGCTGCCACAAAGCTTGCTGTTTTTTCCTAACTGCAACAAGCTAAGAGGGACAGAATGAAACCAAATCCATCACGGCAAAGCCTTTAAGAGGCAGGTTTGGCATCTTGAAAGAGGCACTACGAATATAAGGGAAGAGGAGAATAATTACAAGATTTAGAGAGGAGGCCCTCCATCACTTTCCACCTGTGTACCCTTGGGTAGGTTACGACACATCTTCATGCTTCAATTTACTTGTCAGTAAAAAAAAAAAGTCTACTTACTCATTAATTACAAAAGGAAAAGAGTAACTTTACAGTGGAAAAGGCTGGTAAACAAACCTTAACCAAGTAATCAAACTTAGTATGATCAGTAATAGAACAGACACCACAAGACTCTTAATAAGACAACCTCACTTCCTGATATTCTTGACAAAGATGTATCAACTGAATTTAACCGTGAGGCAATATCAGAAAAGCCAAATTAAGAAACACTCTGTGAAACAACTGGCCTGTGTGCTTCAAAAATGTCAAGGTCAGAAAAAAACTAGGAAAGAGTGAGAAGCTGCCACAGAGTACAGGAAAAGAAGGGGGCCTGACAACCAAATCCAATGTGGGATCCTGGACCAGATAAAGGACATTAATAAGACAGTTGGTGAAATTTGAATAGCTATACAAGTAGCATTGAACCTGTGTTAATTTATTGAGTTTTATAATCTTACTCTGATTATGGAAAATGCTGACATTGGGAGAAGCTTGTAAAGAGTGTATAGAAACTATTTGTACCAATGTTGAAAATTTTCAGTAAGCATGACATTATTTCAAAACTAAAATTAAAGAAACAAGGACACGATGACTCAGGATCTCATATTAGAAAGAGATAACAAACAGTCCAAGGAATATACTTAGCACTAAGTAAACTACACTGGATGGACCAGCTTTCCTAACTCTGAGGTCTGGGACAAGTCACGGTCCTTTGCTTCTTTTTTAAAACTTAAGATAATAATGCTTTCCCTGAGTTCCCAATGAGGTTGCCAAAAGGAACAAATGAGATGAAAAAGAGCCTTATATTTTAAGGAATCATATACTTTAAAATTATGAGCATTAAAAGATATCACAAAATGTATGCTTAACCCTGCCATCCTACTTCCCCCCGTGGTCCATTCACCATCCACTCACCCCTGGATTTATGGAATTGTTTTTTCCTAATTGTTTTCCTGCTTCCACTCTTTTCTCCCTAAAGTCTATTTCCCACACAGCAGCCAGCATGATCATGTCATTCTCCTTCAGAAACCTTTCAATGGTATCTATTGCATCCAGAATTCAAAGGCCTTATATTCTCTTGTGTCCCCACCCCCCCATCATCTCTTTGCTCTCATCTCCTATCATTTCTCACATAAGCTACTTCCAGGTACATCTGCCTTCTTGCTGATTCCCTTGCCTACTCCCACTTCAGGGACTTCAGAACTTTCTGCTTCCCGTTTTGAATGCTTTTTTCCCCCATATATCCACATGATGCTTATCACTTTATCCAGGTCTTTGCCCAATGATCACCTTGTAATAGAAGCCTTCCTTGACTCCCTTGTCACAATCTCTGCCCCATTATCCTGATTCATTTTTCTTTATAGCACTTATGACTACCTGATACCATAGGACATATTTCCTTGTTTATTATACTAGTCTATCAGTTCTATTACATCGAGAATCTCATGCGTCATGTTCACTGTTGTATATTCAGCACCTATGAACTCCCTGAAATTATATGCATAGTCTTGTGTGAATGGGGATGCTTTTGGAGGGGGGGGGGATTGTTCAGAATTTTATCAGCCTCCCAAAGTTTTCTGTGACCTGCGATTAGAATTGTTAGCTTTTTACTTCAATATATATTCCCCTCTTCATTTTTATTATAAAATAATGGTTTTGTGTTAATTATAGGCCACCCAGAATAAAAACTTCTTTTCTCTGACTTCCTTGCAGCTAGATGTGACCCTGTGACCAGATTCTAATTTAATTTCCAATTAAATATAATTAGAAGTCTCTTTTAATTCTTCCCCTCCCTTCTCCCTCCCTGATGGACAGAATACAGATATAAGGGTTGGCAGTCGAGCAGCCATATTGGATTCTGAGGTAGCACAACAGATCTATATTGATCATGAAGCTGCTATAGCAGCTCAAGATTATGCCTACATATTTATGTTTTGTTTAAGTCACTATTATTTAGGGTTTTAAGTTACTTATGCAACTAATCATGATATGGACTCCAAAATGGTTAAGAACTATGGCTATATTAGAAAAAGCGGTTAAAATAACTATTGGAAATATTTTACGTTTTCTGCTCCCTCTCAGACTGTCTATTACATAAGAGCAAAACGCATATCTTAATTCATGTGTGTGTGCCCAGCATCTATCATAGAACCTGGCACATTGTAAGATGTGAACAAACATATAATAAATGAAAGAATGTGAGGTTCCCTTCAGTTCCTGTGTTCCAGGATTATAGGTGATAGAGGTGAAATTAAAGATGGTCCTTTGAAAGGTGGATATGGCTTTTCAGGCAGAGATGGGGAGAATGCCTGGTGACTTTCCAGCATGGGAGCACAACATGAGCAGACGTGTGGAACTGGCAGGCCTAAAACATGCTATAAGCCATGAGATAAATCTTGGTTTTTAAGACTTAGAGGATATAATATGAAAATGCATGCAAATGGATCAACACAGATGACCCCAAATATCGGGAAACATACTCCTAAGTTTTCCTCATCAAATCTGACAGCCTTATCTCCAAGACCTCAGTGCAAAAGTAAATGCACTGAAATTCCTTTCCAAGTTTCCAGCAGGGCTAGAATTGGGTGACTGAGGGTTCATTTTTAGAGGGTGCTTTTACTTGATAAATTTTCCTAGTGACTTATGTCACTAATCAGTGCTTGGAGATAGGTAAGTGAGAAGTGGTGGAGGATACAGTGAAAGACAGAAGGGCTCAGGTCAAAAGTCACAGAGGCTCTCGGCCTCCAGGTTTCTCTTGTGTCCCATTGAGGCTGACATCCTTAAGATGAAACCTAATTCAATCCCAATGACCCCAAGAATGCTGACAGCAGTGGACACAGTGGCATTCCAACACCCAAAGTATAACTAAGGCAAGGAAAGGGAGACGGAACAACGTAGTCCAGGGAGGTGAACATGACCCAAGACCAACTTGTTTATAACTATGAATGCAATATCTTGGAGGTCTTGAGCCCTTCAGATAGGGAGGTGTCCTTCCCTCCCAGTTGCCAGCAGAGACTTTGGTCTTTCCAAAAAAACAGGGAAATTTGGGGTGTTCCTAAGGCGAGAACCCGGTGGTTAAAAGGATTTAGAAACCACATAAGAGACATTCACAAGGAGTAGCTGGATTGGGAGCTGGAAGATCCCACAGGAACCAACTAGTACAGCTAGTTCAGCCCTCTTCGTTAGAGATTGGAAAAGTAATGTTCAGAAAGGGGAAAACTAGGTTATTATAAATCTATCTGCAAATCTGCTTTTCCAGAGTCTTCACCCAATGACAGAATCCACACTACTCAAACCCTGACACCATATGCAGGTGCAAGCTACAGATGGCCTTGGAAAAAAGCTGAGATACGGGCAGAGAATGCCGAAGAGAAAAAAATGGGCGCAAAGCAATGGTTTTTACACTTTTTCCCTAGAGCAGTGAAGTCCATCCTGCACATGAAGTAGTACTGATGGCTAACGTTACTGAGCACTTTTATGTCCTCATCTCTAATATAAGCACTGTGTATGTATTAATTTGTTCAATTCTTACAAGCCCTGTGAGGTTGATTACAATCCTCATTTTATAAATGGGTAAACTGAAGCACAAAGAGTTTAACTAAGTGATGAGAAACCACATAGTTACTAAGACACAATCTGAATCCAAGTCATCAGGCTTTTAAGTTCATAAACTTAAGAGTCAAGAGAAACTGAAATCTTATATGCATCCCATACATACGTAAGCACACAGGTAAAACAAATAAGAGCAGGTATGCTCTGGTTCAGGACATTGAGTTCAGCCCTCTTAAAACCCCCAAACTTCTCCCCAACAAGTGGTTTGACAGACCCCAAGTACATACAACACACTAGCTCCAAAAAGCATCTTGACTCTAGGAGTCATGAACGCTGGGTCCTCTGCCATTAACTACCTATGTGACCTTGAACAAGTCTTCATTTTCTCTAAATCTTTTTTGAGGTGGGGATGATGAACGCACCTCTATGGGCCCTAACAGCCCTTCACGTATGGTAGTTCTTGAAGTCACTGGCTGCAAACTTGGGCCCTAAGCCAAGCTGTTTTTCAGTAAAAACCATCTAGAACAGTTCCTGTTAGCATCCTCACTCCCATTCTTAACATGTTCCAGCACCAAGAAAGCTGGAAGGGAGCGAAATTATGCAGCTAGTCCCTAACAGTCTCCTTTCCTTTCTGTATCTTAAGATCCTTGAGTTGAGCCAGGACAAGTCCAGAGCCAGTCCAGAGCTGGACTGGGGGCTGGTGAGGAAAAGACACTCCCATCCTGAGTCAACGGGGACCTGTCCTATCCCTGTTGCTCCAGCTATTGTGCTATTAAAGAGACTAGTTTCCTAATGGAAAAGAGGGTGTGGACCACAGGTTTACAATGCCTGGGGATTCAGGGCCAAAAGCCAAATCTAGAGAAGAGGAAAAGGTGTGGGAAAAGTATACACATGTGACCTCTTTCCAAGATCTTTATCAGAATACAGAGGAAAAGCTAAGAAACAGTCGAAGTGCAGAAAAAAATGTAGCTGGGAGAAAGCTAATGAGATTTGCATGGAATCAAGCACTTGGGCCCTTTTCACGTCTTGGCTATTGTGAATAGCACTGCTATGAACATAGTGGTGCATATATTCTTTCGAACTGGTGTTTTGTGAGGAGGCAAAGCAGTCTAACTATGCCTCCAGCTTGACTGGAAGTTCATGGGTTTATTTGTGGACTCTCTATTCTTTTCCATTGATTTGTATATCAGTGCTTATGCCAGTATCATTCTGTTTTGCTTTCTTTTGTTTTGTTTTTTACTATGTTCTTGTAGTGTATTTTGTTATTAGGTAGCATGAATATAGATGTTAAATTCCCAACAAATATTAGCAAACCAGATCCAGTATTACTTTAAAAAGTTAATACACCATGATCAAGGGGGATTTATTCCGGGGATGCATGGTTGGAACAATATTTGCAGATAAATGTGATGCACCACATAAACAAAATGAACAATAAAAATTACATGATCGTATCTATAGATGCAAAAGAGCTTTTGATAAAATTCAGCCTTATTTATGATAAAAACATTTAGCCAAGTGGGAATAGAGGGAGCATATGTCAACATAATAATGGCCACATATAACAAATGCACGGCCAACAACATTTTCAACATGCAAAAACTAATAAAAGTGTTTCCCTTAAGATCAGGAACAAGACAGGGACGTCTGCTTTCACCTCTCTTATTCAACATAGTACTGCAAGTCTTAGCCACAGCAATTAGACAACAAGAAGAAATAAAAGGCATCCAAATTATAAAGGAAAATAAAACTGTCACCATTTGCAGGTGCCATGATACTGTATATAGAGAACCCTAAAGATTCCACCAAAACTACTAAAATTGATAAATGAATTCAGAAAAGTAGCAGGATATAAAATAAATACCCAGAAATCAGTTGCATTTTATACACCAATAATGAACTACCAGAAAGAAAAACTAAAAAAACAACCCCATTTACAATTGCATAAAAAAATAAAATACCTAAGAACAAATTTAACCAAGGATGTAAAAGACCTATACTTGAAATATCATAAAGACACTGAAGAAAGTAATTGAAAAAGATACAAATAGGTGGAAGCGTATACCATGTTCATGGATAGGAAGAATTAACATCATTAAAACGTCCATATGTCCCAAAGCAATTTATAGATTCAGTGCAATTCCTATCAAGATACCAATGTCATGTTTCACAGAACTAGAACAAATATTCCAAAAATGTATATGGAACCACATGAAACCCGGAATAGCCACTGCAATCTTGAGAAGGAAGAAGAAGAAATGTTTTCAAAGTCATTCTATGAGACCAGCATTACACTGATACACCAAAACCCAACAAAAACACTGCTAATAAATAAATAAATAAGAATTACAGGCCAATATCCCTAATGAGCATAGATGCTAAAATTATTAACAAAATATGAGAAAACTGAATTCAACAGAACATTAGAATTATTATACACCATGATCAAGTGGGATTTATATGAGACGCAAGATTGTTTCAACATGAGAAAAACAATTAATGTGATTCATGACATTGAAAAACCAAGGGTAAAAATCATACTATCTCAATAGAGGCAAAAAACACGTTTGACAAAATCTACCATCCATTTATGCTGAAAAAAACTTCCAACAAGGCACATATAGAAGGAATGTACCTCAACTTCATAAAGCTTATTTGTGACAAGCCTACACCTAACATCACGCTCAATGGTGAAAGGCTGAAATCTTTTTCTCTAACATGAGGAACAAGACAAGAATGCCCACTCTCACCTCTATTACTCAATATAGTCCTGGGAGTCCTAGCCACAGAAATCAGGCAAGAAAAAAAGAAATAAAAGGCATCCAAATAGAAAAGAAACAAGTAAAATTGTCACTATTTTCAGGAGTCATGACACTAGATATAGATAACTCTAAAGAATCAACCAAAAAGTTAATAAAATCAATGTAAGAATTCAGTAAAGTACAGGATACAAAAATTAATATGTAGTAATTCATTGCATTTCTATACACTGATAACAAACAATCAGAAGAAGGAATTAAGAAATAATCCCATTTACAATTGCATCGAAAAGCATAAAATACATAGGAATAAATTTAATCAAGGATGTGAAAGACCTGTACTCTGAAAACTATAAGACACTAAAAAAATAAATTGAAGGAGACTTGACTTTGGATGATGAACACCCAATGCAATATACAAATGATATATTATAGAACTGTACAGCTGAAATTTATAAATTTCATTAACCAATGTCAACTCAATAAATTCAATAAAAATTTTAAAAAGGAAAGACACTGAAGAGGAAACAAATAAATGAAAGAATATACCATGCTCATGGATTCAAGGATGAATTTCGTTAAAATGATCATGCAATTGAAAGCAAACTACAGAATCAATGCAATTCCTATCAAAATACCAATGTCTTTCTTCTTAGAACTAGAATAACTAAACCTATTTTTTTTAATTTTAAAAATTATATAGAACCACAAAAGACCCCAGATACCCAAAGCAAACTTTATAAAGAAGTACAAAGTTGGTGGTGCCACACGCTCTCATCTCAAACTATACTGCAAAACTATAGTAATCAAAATGGTATGATACTGACACAAAAACAGACACCTAAATAAATGGGACAGAATAGAGAGCCCAGAAAGAAATCCTTGTTTATGTGGTCAACAAATTTATGACAAAGGAGGTAAAAATATACTATGGAATAACAATAATCTCTTCAATAGGTAGTACTCGGAAAACTGGACAGATATATGAAAATATTACATTAGACCACTCTCTTATACCAAATACAAAAATAAAAACAAAATGGGTTAGAGATTTAAATGTAAGGCCTTAAACTACAAAATTGTCAGAAGAAAACATAGGAAGTAAAGAACTTTACACTGGTCTGAGTAATATCATTTGGATACGTCCTCTTGAGCAAGGGAAACAAAAGCAAAAATAAACAAATGGGGCTTTACCAAACTAAAAAGCTTCTGCATAGTGAAGAAAATATTCAAGAAAACAAAAAGACAGTCTAATGAATAGCAGAATACATTCACGAGTGATAGCTTCAATAAGGGGTTGATATAAAATATGTAAGAAACTCATACAGCTCAATAAAAAATGCAATTGAAAAATGAGCAGAAGACATGAAAAGACACTTCTCCAAAGACGTCATACATATGAAAAGGTTCTCAACATCATAATCATCAGGAAAATGTAATCAAAACCACAATGAGATACCACCTCACACCTGTCAGGATGGCCATCATCAAAAACTCGAGACCTTCACCCATTGTCCTTTACAAGATTACAAAGGGTCTTAATATCTGAGAGGGAGGGATAGTTATTTTTTACGAACCAGGGGTATGGACTTGGGGGGGGGATTGCTGGGGGAGAGAGATGCTGGGTGGAGGGGAGTAAAGGGGAGAAAATTGGAACTATTATAACAATATAATCAATAAAATACATTATAAATAAAAAACCTCAAATAACAAGTGCTGGCGAGGATGCGGAGAAAAGGGAGCCCTAGTGCCCTGTTGGTGGGAATGCAGACTGGTGCAGCCACTGTGGAAAGCAGTATGGAGATTCTTGTAAAAACTAAAAAGAGATATACCATACACTCCAGCAATTCTACTTTTCTTTGGTATATATCCAAAGAAAATGAGAACACTAATTTGAAAAGTTATATGCACCCTTATGTTCATTGTAGCATTATTTCTAATAACCAATATATGGAAGCAACCTTGGTGTCCATTGATAGATAAATGAATAGAGAAGATGTGATATGCAAAGGAATACAATGAATAAAATCTTTCCATATGCAACAACATGGATGGACCTAGAAGGTATTGTGTTAAATGAATAAGTCAGGCAGAGAAAGACAAATACTGTATGGTTTTATTTATAGGCAAAATCTAAAAACAAAACAAAACAAAAACAGACTCACAGAACGGACAAAGACTTGACTTCTGGTGGTAAATACACAACACAGTGTACAAATGATGTGTGGTAGAATTGTGCACCTGAAACCTGTATAATTTTGTTAACTAGGGTCACCCCAATAAATTCAATAAAAAAGAGAGAAAAAAAAAAAAAACAGACCAAAGTGATGGTTAGCAGAAGGCAGAGGGTAAGAGGATAGAAAAAAAGAGAAAGGGGATTATAGTTAATATACTGTGATAATTTTGCACAGCGACAGACGATTGCTAGAATTATTGGTGTAATCGTTAGGTATGAAAATGTCAAATCAGCATATTGTACATTTGAAACTGATATAACTCCTATTATATTGTATACCAACTATAATTAAATGTGGAAAATATTTAAAATTTCAAACCCGAAAGCCTCACTCCCAGGAATTCTTTATTTTAAGATGCCAGCTCTCAAGAGTGCAAGCCAGGCCTGGAAAGGTCTTGCTTACACCAAGGCTTATTATTCTCACAATGTTTCCTATTGGGGCAGCAGCTTGATGTCTGGAGGGTAAGGGTTGGTAGAATGGGAACATAAGCTTTTCTCCTGGAAGTCCCACCAAAGGGAAGTTCAGGGAGATCAATGTTTCTGAGAAGAGCCCTCATCTTTATGATTTGAATCAAATATCAGGATCTTCATACTTTATTCCAAATCTGAGTGAGGTTCATGGGCCAACAATAAGACTTCAATCTTCTTCCTAGCTTGAAGCGTGGATTAAGAGTTGGCAGGTACAGTATGAGGCCCAAATTCCTTACTGGAGTATTCTAGAGCCTCCCGAATTTAATCCCATCGTTTCTGTTTCGGCCTATCTCCTTGTCAACATCCTGGTCTCCTGACAATCTGGTACACACCCTGAGCCATGAACTTCTCTAGCCGATGAAATGTACTTATTGTACCATGGCCTTTTCACCACTTTTACGATGCCTTCCCCTGGCATTCATCATAGAGTAGTGAATGTTGTTCCATCAGGGATAACACATTGACAATAATCCACCCTTTGTAAACATACAGTTTACAAAATGTTTTCATATATTTTACACAATGCCTACTAACTGTAAGGCATTGTACTAAAAGGTTTTATACACATCATCTCTAATCCTTATGAAAAGCCTTCATTTTATAGACGAGGAGACTGAGAATCAGAGAGATTAGTGACTTGTGCTACAAAGCAATGGGGTCAGGACTAGATACCATGTCTCCTAGCCTAAAGCTGCGTCTACCTCATCCTATTCCTTACTATGGTCCCTTAGACTTTGTTAACCTGTAATCTTTGGAAGCCCAAGAAAACTGTGGGTTGAAATTTAGATCTTCTTCAGGGCCAAGTTTGCTGCTCTATAGAGATTTTGGTTGCCAGTTAATGTATAAGGATGTAAAGACATGGCTCAGAGAGAGAATGGGTATATAAGAAGAGCAAAGAAAACAGGCTTTTGAAAGGCACTCTCTGTGTTCTCAAAGAAGAAATTATAATCCAAAAGGAGCAATAATCCAGGCCCCAGCACCATAGCCCACAGCCACAGAAGTTCTAGAAAGGAGATTCAAATGGTAAGAGCCTTACTGGTCAACTGGACGTAAAGGGAGATCAAGCCAAGCTTGCCTGTAGCTTGTCAGGGGAATCTGCCTCTCCACAGCCCCTTCCTTTCACATAACACTGGTAACTACTCAAGTTGGGAACTAATCATATTATTTTTCTTATGTCATGGAGTCAGAAATCAAGAACTTCACCTTTGTAAAGCATGTGGGTATGAAGGTACAACTAGGTGTCATTAGAAAAATTTAAAAGCACAAGGTGTCCCACTCTTGTTAGAGATTTCTGGACCCAAGGGTAGGTAGGATGACAACCATGTCCAGCTTGAAGCAGCTAGAGGAGCTCGAGAGCTTTGCCCATTGTCCTTTATAAGATTATAAAGGGTCTTAAGTCTGAGAGGGGGGAATGTTATTTTTATTGTTAAAATAATTAAATTAGTTAATTAATTATTTTTATAAAGAATAATATAGGAAAGGGTGAAACCATAGAACATGTATGTATGGACTGGGTGGGGGTGTGGGATTGCTGGGGGAGGGGGGTTGCTGGGAAGAGGGGAGCAAAGGGGTAAAAATTGGAACTATTGTAACAACATAATCAATAAAATAGATTTAAAAAATAAAAAAATAAAAAATAAGTCAATAGAGTTAAAAATAGAATAAAATAAAATAAAATAAAAGCCCAAGATGTGTTCATGCTCTACTGTCCTCCGCAAAAAGCCCTCCAATGTATTCCCAACGGGCCTAGGGATTTATGTAACTACACATCCAGAAAAACAATGCCAGACCCTTCAGTCCCAAAGCCAGGGGCACTCACTCACCTTTGACATACACGTACACACTGGCCGTGTCCTTAGGATCCTGGGTATCAGCCACGTCCTTGTAGCTACATGTGAAATAGCCAGTGTCACCAGCTTCTGTGTGGAAGACGGTGAGCCGGTTGCAAGTAACAAGGGGGTTATCGGGGCAGGAGTGCTCCGAGGTGCGGGCCCGACTTCCTGTAGACCCGAGGCCCCACGTCCAGGTCATGGCAGCCAGTCCCCTGAAAACACAACACACACACACACACACACAAATATGCTGAATCAGGCATGGAAAGGGCAGTGAAGAAGTAATTGTTGCTCCAGCTCCCAACGTGGGTTCTGAAGGAAGAGTTACAACAAATAGCTTAGTTCCCATGAAAAAAATGGGCACAGAGTGCGGGGACACCTGACCATGGGTAGAGGAGCATCTGAAACCACGAGTTATGTTTTTGTGTTTCTCCCTGTCTGTCCTCACCTATATTTCCTCCTCTGCTCAATCTATAACCCCAGCCCAGCTCTCTCAATCAACGCACGAGCTTTGCAGTGTCTGACATTTTACATCGAAAGGCAGAGGGAAACACCGAGTTACGTGATTTCTGAGGTCCTTTCTGGATTCACGGTTTGGACTTGGAGAATGAGAAACTCCAAGACTCAAGGAGGTAAAGGGCTTTGGCCAGACAATTGCTGGCAGGACCCAAACTAGTCATATGTCCTAGGTTCCAGTCTAAGTTTTGATTTTGATTTTTGAATGATACCCTATTGCCTCACTGGATTTAAAAGGTTTTTTCGGCAAATGAGTTCTGAAACAACATGTGGCTGGATTGCCTCTCTCTGTACTTTGTGGGACAGAATCAGGCACAAAGTTAAGTTTAAATTCACTGCATTTCTTCCATATGCAAACAAAAGGACAGGACTATATTCTCATCTCGCCATTTATTTTCTTCTCCCACTTATATATAAGAAGAAGAATCTGTGGCATAATAATGGGAAAAAATGCAGGAATGGCAAAAGAAACTATATCAAGTCTCAGTGTTGACCATTGCTCACTTATGTGACCTCGGTCAGTTAATTAAGCTTTCTAGGTCTCAGGATTCTCATTTGCAAAGCAGGGGCTGTGATCTTTCATTTTACAGGATGCTGTAAAGACTCATTTAGAGACCTTATATGAAACAGTTTTGCAAATGCAAGCCTTCAATGAATGTGGAAGACAGTGGAAATTAGGAGTGGGATGCAGCCAGATTTGACTCCTGGTCCCGTGTCAACGACAGATACCCTTCCCCATATCCTATATCATCTCCAGCATTCACACGTTTGTTAGACCACTATGTATCATGGCCCACAAATTCACCATGAAGTGGCGTGGGCAGCCATTGCTCACCTTGAGGACATTCTTCAAGAACAATGTATTTCCAACCATTTTTGAAAAGATAACATATTACTATGATTGTGGTTAAGACTGTTCAAAAGATAAAAGGAGGGGGCATAGACAGTAAGACCGGGAACCAGAGAACAACAGTGCAGGTTCCGCCCCATCCAAGTCCCTCCCCCGCTGCCCCTGGCACCCTGAGATTAGAACAAGGTTTCGTCTCTGTACGTGGGAAGAAAATGAATCCAAGTCACAGAGTCCACCACTGGCTGTCCACTGCCTACCACTGGAGGCTCCGTTCCTATGTGAACTCTAATCTCATTAGAGTGTGTCCAGCCTCGTTCTGAGATCTTTAAATGAACTGTGTGGCCTCAAAACCAGACAGCCTAAGAGAAAGTGTGTCATGTTATAGACTGAATTGTGTCCCCCACAAATTCATATGTTCAAAGCACTAACCCCAGTACCTCAGAATATGGCTATATCTGGATATAGAAATAGATAATTAAATGAATGAAGCCATTGGAGTGGGCCCCCATCCAGTCTGATTGGTGTCCTTATAAGGAGAGATCAGTACACATGGATGGATACCGGGGACATGCCCACACAGAGAAAAGACCACGCGAGGGCACAGTGAGGAGGCACCTAGCTGCAAGCCCAAGAGACAGGTCTCATGAGAAACAAACCATGTTGATAGCTTTATCTTGAAATTCTAGAGCTACAAACAAATGAATACATTTTTGATGTTCAAGCCACCCAGTTGTTGCTTTTCCTTTTTTTTATTTCTTTTACCCCTAAGTGACTGGTTATAGTGATAAGGTAGCCACTGAGTGCACCATTTTCATCTGCCATCTGAAATTCTGTTGTTTTTGTTGGGCCTTGTATGCCCTGAGAAACTCATCTTGGAGTTTTCATTTCCTAACCTTTGCTTGCCTCCCCTGACTAGAGTCTCAGACCTGCCCCTGACAGCCAGCGAATGATACTGCTCTTCTGATTTTCAGCCTTAAGTATGTAGTAGCTTTAATGGCTCTGGGGAAAGTCCCAGTCCGCACCTAACCAGGCCTGTGAAGTCTTCAGGATTATTCCATATTGTTTGCTCTGATACCACACAAAAGCAAGTAAGCAAGCGGACAGTATCTAGGGCTCAGGGGTAGCCGAAATGGTTTCTTTTTTTAATTGAAGTATAGTTGATATACATTATGTTAGTTTCAGGTGTATGACATAGTGATTCAACATCTGATGTGATCACCACAGCAAGTCTAGTCACCATCTAAGTTATTTCAATAATATTGACTATTTTTCTTACGTCATACGTTATATCCCATTAATTGTTTTGATAACTGGAGATTTGTATCTATTATTCTCCTTCACTTTTTTTTTACCCATCCCCCTAAACCCTCTGACAACTGTCAGTGTTTTCTCTGTATCTATGGGTCTGTTGCTGTTCTGTTTCATTTGTTTTGTCTTCTTAGATTCCACGAATAAGTGAAATCATACAATACTTTTCTCCCTCTGTCCTATTTATTTCACTAACCATAATACCCTCTAGCATGGTGGGTAGGCGGTCGGTAGGGTGTGAGGATCTTTGCAGTCAGAAGGCCAGGGCAAAAGAGCAAAGGTGAAGGCCTGGGATAAAGGGGGAGCAGTAGAGGTCAAGGAGGAGCAGCTGTTTATGTTCGTTCACACAGCATACTTCTGATTTAGACCCATTTTTTCGTTCCCATATCTGGATATTTGGTTGAGCTTGAGAAGACACTTCTGAAAATATTCCAGGAATAGAAGCTGAGTTCCAGAGATTCCAAGAGTAGATTTTCATGCCTGGGCCTGAGCAAGCTGGATACTTGGAATGACTAGGCCTCCTATTCCTGATAACATTCTGGGGGAGAATCACATGCCAGAGTCTTGAGCTTCCTTACAAGTTGATTTATTTCCCCCACGCACCTTCCACAAGATGCTGAATTTGCCTGCCAGAGCACCACAGGCCCACAGCTTAAGGCCTGGGAACTTGGGTAACTTGCACCAGGAAGCATTACAAAGGCCCAGCTGAACGCAAGGATGTACGGTCAGTCCCTGTTGGAACTAGGCAGGGAAGCATGAGCTCAGCCCGCTCCACAGACCTTGTCAAGACTTAGAAAATACAGAGTTGCATGCCTGTTCACACAATGAAAAACCCACCGGCTCGGGCATCAGGAGGACTTGGTTCTAGCACTGGACACTGAACAAGTTCCTTCTCCTCTTCAGGCCTCGGTATCCTCATCTGTAAAGTGGGGCTGATAGAACCTCCCTCACCGATTTATTGAGTCAATCCATGTAAAGTGCTTAGAGCAAAGCCTCACAGAGTAAGCACCCAACAATTCATAGTTATGGTTATCAATTTTATCTGTCGTGGGAATCATCTTGGAATCATATTGTTCTCGCACACTCCACTTCCAATCCATTAGGATATCTTGTGTCCTCTACCTTCCAAATGGATTCAGAACCTGGCCACTTCTCATTCCCTCCACTGTTGGCACCCTGGTCCGAGCCCCATCATCTCTCACCTGGAATGCTGTACTAGCGTTTGACTCTTGTCTCCCTTACTCCATATCCTTCGCAGCATCCAGAGGGAGACTTAAAATATATATAAGGCCACATCATTCCTCTGCTTAAATTCGTCCAGTGGCTTCCCATGACATTCAGAATAAATTCAAAATCCTCACTGAGATGCATAAAATTCTGCTACCTCTCCACCCTGTTTTCTTATCTTCCTCTCCATTGCTTATTTTATTCTGGCCACACAAACTTCTTGCTGTTTATTGACTGGGTCAAATTTGCCCTTACCTCAAGTTTTTTATATTTTTTATTCCCCCTGTCTGGAACATTCTTCATCCACATACCTGTATGACTCCTTCCTTCAGGTCTCTGTGCAAATGATACTTCTATCCTGACCAACCTTTCAGAAGAAACACCTCTGACTTACTCTATGTCCCATCACCCTGATACCTTCTCCAGAGCATTTACCATCTTCCAATAGATTATACAACTTTCTTATTTATCTTGTTTATTATCTGTCTCACCCACTAGAGTGTTATCTCCAAGAGGGCGAGAATCTCTACCCATTTTGTTCGCTATCATATCTTCTGCACCTAGTCTAGTGCCTGGTACACAATAGGTGTTAAATAAATATTTGTTGAATATATAAGGGATACAATCCCCTTTTTTCCTATTCTATGGGGTCAATGTGGGGCTATAACTGCTTTGAAAGATATAGAGTCTAACTTTTAAGCCTTTGTTGATGCTGTTTCCTTTTCCTAAATGTCCTTCATTCCAAACATGTCCTGAAATTTCCAATCAAGAGCTCTGGGTACTTTTGACTTTCCTTTTGAGAATGCTTGTCTTTCTTGTTCAGCTGTGAGGTGAGCCCCTAGAAAGCAGAGTATGATTTACCCAGTTGTCTATATATGGTCCTTTCCACCTCCAGCTGGAATGTGCCTAGTACAGCAGACACCCAATAAATTATTTGTTTGTATTGCAAATTTATCTGTATTTGATACTCAGGGCAGTAATTATTACTTGCCTGGGTGAACAAAATATTTCTATACAATGAATAAGTGAGGGAGTTTATATATAAACCAGTGGGGGGGGGGAAGACATCTATGGTAATTTGAGTACAAGAGAATAAATAGCCCAAATTTATTTTAGTGTAGTGGAAACTAAAAGTAATGTAGCAGCACTGCCATTGCTCACTTGTGTGTCTTTTGCCAGATATTGTCATCTTTTCAGTCCTCAACTTACCCATTTTTAAAAAAAGGATTTGGAGGAGTTCCTCATGTTTCCACAACCTTCTGAGGAGTTATTTGTGATTTCACAAGCCATATTTCCTTCTCTCATTCCTCCATTTCTAACTGAGACACTACTAGACTGCCTTCCAGATGAACTTTCTCTGGGATACTCTTAGCACTGAAGCAAATTTCCCCTAAAATCCAACCAGCTTCCCCACCAGAGCCAAGCCTGACTCAAATGCATCACCTGGGGTTAAGTGTCTACAACTTACGGGGAATTGGAGCTGGGTTTTATGACACTAAACATCCTGGAAAGAAGCCCTGGGAATAAGTATGATCTATTAGAACATGACAGACTGGGACACATGTAGGCAATTGATGGCAGGTTTCATACGATGGCTAATAGGTCAGATGGCATTCAGGGTCACTGGGGTAAAATGATCCTGTGTGAGCAGGGGCTGATAATGCACTTGAGGCTGACCCCTCAATCATGTTTTAAACCCAGAGAAGTTGCCACCCAGAGAAGCTGCTAAGCAGGCAAAGAGGTGAGGAAAGAGACAGCCTTCAAAAACCAAATGTCTAGCTCCAATTCCCTGGTCAAACCCCACATGTACTGTTGGAAACTCAGATAGGCAGGAGAATAGGGGAAAAGTGGGGCACCCCTTGCAGGGGGTGTACAGGAATCTACAAGACTTGGGATGGAAGGACTCTCGCCTCCAGCTATGCTATCACCACACTTTATCTAGTATAATTCACTGAGCATGACTATCTGTTCTCCCTTTCTTTCATAGTAATAAAATATTCACTTGTTTTAGTTGGACATATAGCCTCCTGTAAAAAAACCACTGTATTTCCCAGCCTCTCTCACAGCTGAGTGTGGTCATGTGACTAGGTTTGGTCAAAATGATCAAGTACAAGTGGTGTATAGAGCTTTTAGGAAGATGTTCTTACAGAGAGAGAAGGCATGTCTTTCTTTACCTCTCTCTCTCTCTCTCTCTCTCTCTCTCTTCTAACTAGCTGGAATGCAGACACTGCGAATGGAGTTTCAGTAACCATTTTGGACCACATGGTGAAAGCCATTAGTTAATGAAGGTGGATCTACAATACATACTGAGGAGTATGAGTTTCTAATGATTTCATGGGACTGACATGCCATCCCCCAGAGAGCCACCCTTTGGACTTTGTGGCATAAGATAATTAAACTTTCTTTCCAAAAGCCACTGTTAACTTGGGCTTCCTCTTGCATATATTATAATAGAACCTTTACCGACATATTGGTGCATTGGCTCTTAAAAACGGAGGGAACGTTTTACTATACTTTCAGTTCAATTACATTCATACACATTTATTGAGCACCTACGCTTATATCTGCCCTTGAATTTGACCACTCCTTCTTTCTTGGAAGCTTGCTCTCCCTTATTATAGTTCTCCCTTGTTTCTCCTCCCTGCTCATTCTCCATGCACTTTCCCAAGTCCCCTTCCTGCCCAGGCAATCTTGAAGCACAGGGACCCCTAAAGATTATGACCTGTATGACCTAGATCCTCTTTTATCTCCTCACTCAATATACTCTCCCTTATTATCTTCATCTATTTATATGGTTTTTAACTCCCATTCAGTTTCTATGAATCATTTCCACATCATCTCTAACTGGGTTTCTTTCCCACACCTCATATTTTGTTGCATTTTTCAAACTAAACTTCTCTTTCTGTTAGAATCGTCATCCTCCAGTAATTCACCAAAACGAAGAACATACAGGAAAAGAGAAGAAGTACCCGCTTCCAGTTTTCTAGATATTTTTGAAACATGAAATTGTTCATCTGGCCACATACATGTGAGCCTACAAGAAATGTGACATGGTAGAAATCAAGGAAATAGGTAGCACTTCAAGAGTTCCAAACAATGTAACCGTGACACAGGATAGTCTACAGGGTCACATACTGTGTGCTATTGACATTGTTAGAGACTTAATGCACATTTTGGCATATTAAGGCCTTCAAGAGTCAAATTAGTTCCCTGAAATGTGTGAAAAAAATAATAATATAGATAAGGGAACCAAAGACAGAGATACCTGTGTTCAGCTGAAAAGCTAGCCTGCTCCCCACAGAGAAAAACACTCTGTGAAAACCACTATTAAGAAACCTGACCTTCCAGAACCTGATCTCTATTGTTGTAAATTAATTTAAAACTTGGAGTGTGTTCAAAAACCCAACACTTCTAAGCTCCCTACCATGGGTCTTTTAATTGGGAAAAGTTCAAGGGCCTTGATTTTGTTACCTGCAGGTTATGTCAAATGTTCCGCCAGCCTGGATCACCACTTGATCTCCCAGGATGCTCAGTTCCGGCTTCATCATGGTCTCTTTACCGGCAAGACCTGAACCAAGATAAAATTTATTGCTATTAGAATTTTTCAGTTAGTCATCAGAGGTATCCAAATATCATTCCACATGAATACGTTGATATGTATGTGAAGCCAACTGCTGCATTCTCTGTAATAGCAAACTATCAGAAACATCCAAATGTCTATAGATAAGGGACTGATTAAATTATGGTACATACATATGATGGCATACTCAGCAATAAATCAGGAAAAAGGAAGCACTTTATGTGATAATATAGAGCAGCCTCCAAAGTCAATCAAATAGAAAGCAACATACAAAATAGTATGTATAGTATACAACCATTGGTATAAAAGAAGAAAATGTAGGTATTTATTTATGTATACATAGAACTGGAAATACACACAAAAATTAGGTGTAGGTGGTTGCCTCTGAGGAAGCAAAGTGGAGGAGAGAAAATAGTGGACATAATGGAGCTTTCCACTGTATACACCTGTGATAATGTTGAATCATTGTTTACAATTACTCGCCAGTACTACCTAATAAGAATTTTTAAGAGTCAATTGCTATTGAGGGTCGGCCTGCAAGCCGAGTGTCACTGGTTCGATTCCCAGTCAGGGCACATGACTAGGTTGCACGTCAGGTCCCCAGTTGGGGGCGCGAGTGAGAGGCAACCACACAGTGATGTTTCTCTCCCTTTCTTTCTCCTTTCCCCTCTCTCTAAAAATAAATAAATAAACAAACAAACAAATAAATAAATAAATAAAACAAATAAATAATTTTTTTAAAAAGTCAATTGCTCACCCCACTGATTTTTTTAAAGTTTAATAAAGTTAATCGGTATGTAGAAATATCATATTGTGGTTTTAATTTGCATTTCCTTGAAGATTTATAATATAGTGCATTCTTTCATATACTTTTGGCCATTTATATAACTTTTTTTAAAGACGTGTCTATTCAAATTTTTGTACCTTTTTAGAGATATTTGTCTTCTTTCTGAGTTGTGTTATTTGCACATTCTGTTTGATATATGTGATGCTGTTGCTGAGTTTGGAGCTAGTTTTTTAGGCCGCATTATTGAGGCTGCAGCTGACCTGTACAATACCCTTATGCATACTTTCAATTATATACCATGATAATAAACTGCCTATTCAAAATAAGTAAATAAGCTATCAAGTGAAAATATTTATTGTCATTTATTTAAAGTGAAAGGAAACTACTATTTATTGAGTACCTACCAAATATGTTAACAGTTTTAATTGCTTTAACTCACTGGATCATCAAAACTAGTACATAATAATGTACTAGTATTATACCTCTTACAGTAATTCAGAAAACAGAGGTCATAGAAAATACAACGGAGGTTCATAGTTAGACAGCCTAGAAGTGGTAGAGCTGGGATTCAACCCTGGGTCTGCCTGACTCCAAGGTGTGCACTCTTTCTTTTAAGTTGTGCTGTTTTCATCTATGAAGTATAGCTCATCTATCTCTCAAGTTCAAGGCTAATGGCCAAGTGCTCAAATACCCAAGCAAGTGACTAAGATAGAACTAAAGCTAAGCTGTACTGAGTGACGGTGTTATATTACATTACAACTCACAGCAATACTACCCAAAATATTTTATTCCTGTTTCAGTGAGAATTAATTGATCCTTTCTCTGAGGTTCCAGGAACATACTGTGATACCCTAATTATAGGTCTCATTTCACTCTACCTTATGGTGCATGCCATTCTTCCTATGTCTGGCCATCACAGAGATTGGGAGCTCCCTGATGGTGGGAACTGTGTTTATTCACCTGTGTACCCCCACTCCAGAGCACGTAGCAGAGTTACCCCCATGACCAACCCAAGGGACATGTCGTTTTCCAGGTTTAGTGACAGTATGAGTGAAACAGAAGCTTCAAATGTGGCCTTTGCTTTCAAAGATCTCACAGTCCAGTACGAAAAATAGACATCAACAAATGATTGCATTGAATATGTTAACTGCTACAAAACATGTGTAAAAGAGCTATGGGAACCCAGATGAGCCAGTAATCAATTCCATAAATGTTTGTTGAATGAATAAGTTATGTGATCTGAAACATTTCCATTCATCATATGTAGTGCAGAGGTTAAAAGCACAGAATATGGAAGCAAACAATCTGAGTTTGTAAGCGAGTTCTACCATTCATTATCTATATAACCATGGGGAATTTACTTAACTCAGCCACAATTGCCTCATATGTATCACGGAACTAATTACATAGATTTGAGCTGAGGTTTAAATAAGTTGCTACATTGAAAACATATCAATTACCCATTGGTCATTATTATTATTACAAAGCAGCATTACCCTTAATTTGCTGCCTTGGTGTTTTTAACTTCCACAATTAACATCATTACTGAAGACTAATAAACTGTTTTATGAACCTGGGTTTGACCTGGGAATAGAAAATTGTGTATGTGGAGACAAGGAGAAGTATCCATGAGCTCAATGAACACTTGCATTCATCATAGATTGGTAGCCCAGCACAACAATCAGCTGTTGGTGTTGGTTTGTGAAAATTCGTTTTCAGAAGCCAGGATTCTTCATTAAAACTATTTACATTCCCCAACTCCCACTTTCTTGGGAAATTGGCCTTTCCTGGTGGAAGAAGTTGAATCAAATGAGCCAGGTATACCTGGAATAGAGTTTTATATGCAGGAAGGAATCATCATACAAGTGCATGCGAACACACACATAGATACCTGCAAAACATTCGCACAACTGCTGTCTCTGAGCTCCAAGGAATGAGTTCAAGAGTCTTACATTAGACTTAGTACTTTCCATTCTGCCAAGCAGGTTACATACACATAGTCATAAACTACTCCTAGCATCTCCGTGAAGGATATGTTATTAGCTCCATTTTGCTTGAGAAAGACCAAGACCCAGAAGTCGCCTCACCTAAAAGGCACACAAGTTACAGAAACCACATGGGACAAACTGAATTCAAAAAGTGAACTATCTGGCTTTGGTCAGGTTCACTTTCTGCTAGGTCGTAAGCACATGCTTTAGCCACTCCAAGTACCCAGTGTAGACAAGAAGGAAGAAAAGGGAGAAGAAGTGTGCACACCTCTCTAATGTTAGCGATCAAGATCCCCAAACGCCATTCACTTTGCACCTCCCCTTCTGCTGGTTGTACCGCTCCTCCATTCATCTTGAGCTTGCTCACATTTCCTGGACTGTTGCCCTATTGGTTAAGAGTTTGTTTTCTTTGGAAGTTATGGAGAGGCATTCCTCAGGAAGCAGAGAGAAAAGGGGCTTGGAGTTGTCTTGTCTAACAAAATATTTCCAAATCCAATGTGAATGCCAAGTGAAGAGACTTTGGGATAGACCCAAAAATTACAAGAGAAAGACGGGGAGAGCACAGGTGCATTTGAGGACTGCGTGATCCTTCTCCCTCCGAATTCTGCAGTTGTTACCAAGAGCAACAGTTCAGTCTGGATAGTAACAGAATAACCAAAATGTACCTGAGGTGTAGATGTGCTGATGGCTGAACTGAGGAGACCTCAAACTGGGAACATATACACCTCACTGCTCCTTCAAAGCAAGAGGTGAGGGAACTTGGGTTTGTACAGAAAGTATGCTTCAGAAGTAAAAAACCCCTCAAAAATGTGGAAAAGGGGGTTAAAGAAGGGAAAACCAAAGAAGCTCTTTCATTGATCTTTCCTGGATTAAAAAGAAGAAACAGCTTTAGAAAAAAGTCAGTAGCAAAAGTCATTTAGAATTAAAGGACAGATAGAGCTTCCCTGACAAGAAAAAGCTAAAGAGTTCATTATCACCAAACCAGTATTACAAGAAATGTTAAAGGGTTTTCTTTAAGAAGAAGAAATAGATAAAAATATGAATAATAAAATAGCAATAAATGCATAGCTATCAACAAATACTTGAAATGTAAATGGATTAAATGCTCCAGTCAAAAAATATATGGTGGCCAAATGGATAATAAAACAACACACTGCATGTGCTATCCACAAGAGACTCACTTTGGATTGAAAGACACACAACAACCTAAAGTAAGGGGATAGAAAAAGATATTTCATGAAAATGAAAACAAGAAAAAAAAAGAAAACTCTGGTAGAAATGCCCATGCAAGACAAAATGGACTTAAAACAAAGGCTATAATAAGACACAAAAAAAGTCCCCAGCAATTCCACTTCTGGGTATTTATCTGAAGAAACCCAAAACACTAAATCAAAGATCTATATACACCCCTATGCCCACTGCAACATTATTTGCAATAGCCAAGATATGGAAGCAACACAAGTATCCGTCAACAGATGAGCGGATAAAGAAGAACTAGTGCATATATACAATGTAACATGACTCAGTCATAAAAAAGAAAGAAATCTTGCCATCTGCAACAACATGGATGCACCTAGAGGGTATTATGTTGAGTGAAATAAGTTAGAGAACGAAAAATACCAGATTATTTCACTTATATGTGGAATAAAGAAAAAAACCCAAAATAAACAAATATGCAGAATATAAAGAGTCATAGACACAGAGAATAGAATGATGGTTTCCAGATGGGAGGAGAACTGGGGGGAGGCGGGGTAAAAAGGTGAAAGGGTTAAGGAGTACAAATTGGTTGTTACAAATAGTTACGGGGATACACAATACAGCATAGGGAATATAGGGAATAGAGTCGATAATATTGTCATAACTATGTATGGTGTCAGATCGGTATGAGATTTATTGGGATAATCACTTGTGAGTTATATAAATGTCTAATCACTGGGGTATAGACCTGAAACTAATATATTGTATGCCAACTGTAAATTGAAAATCTTTTTAAAAAGTATTTTTTAAAGAGGAAAGGTAAGTAGCCAGAGTCCAGTAGCTTGGAAGAGAAGAACTTTGACATAAATTTGAAGTATTGACATAGGACCCACACAGAAAAGATCTTAGTCCTTTGCTCGCTGGAAGACCAACAATAGGGAATAGCCTTCAAGTGTGGCTAACTTTCATGAAGGCAGATTACAAGTATCAGTAAGTACTTCTGTTATCCTCAGCTTCCACCATGATAACATAAATAAAAAGAGGTTAAGTCACGTAAGAATACACACACACAAAGCTTGTGCTCCTGACTGCCGTGGTATAATGTCCTAACCAGTAGCCAACTGAAAGGGCTAAACCAGTGCATCGTAGCTCAGTGTCAGCGCTTCCTCTGACAATTCTTAACCTGCTTGGACGCTCGGAGAAGAATAGGTCTGGAAGAAGAGTGAGATTGAAGTCTTTCTAACCCCCCCCCTCCCAGATCCCTGGGGCTTAGAGCTTAAAGAATCGAGGCAACAAAGAAACCCCAAACCAAGTTCTTTCCCACACCCCATACACAGCGACCTCTCCCAAAAGTCATTTTCATCTGGCTCCAACATCCAAGCGTGTTCTTTCTGAGGCTCTGCCAAACCAGACCCCAAACTCTCTAGCACAGTGGTTCTCAACCTTCCTAACGCAGCGACCCTTTAATACAGTTCCTCATGTTGTGGGGACCCCCAACCATAAAATTATTTTCGTTGCTACTTCATAACTGTCATTTTGCTACTGTTATGATCGTAATGTAAATATCTGATAGGCAGGATGTATTTTCATTGTTACAAATGGAACATAATGAAAGCATAGCGATGAATCACAAAAACAATATGTAATTATGTATGTGTTTTCCGATGGTCTTAGGCGACCCCTGTGAAAGGGTCGTTCAATCCCCAAAGGGGTCGCGACCCACACGTTGAGAACCGCTGCTCTAGCTGCTGCTGTTGCCGAGGCAAACTCATTTGGAACCATTTATGTGCACATCCGTGAAGAGGAAAAGCCAGGCCTGAATTGTCCATACATCAGCAGCGGCAGAGTGTATCCTTCTGAAGGAGCGACTTGGATCAAAACGTTCCCTCTTGTTAATCACAGGCCAAGGTCGGGCAGATTCTTTCCTGACTTTGCATAAAGGCTGGAAAGGCTCTCTGGGAGTGCCGCTTGCTGATGAAGGGGAAACACCATGCAGGAAGCTAGGGAGTGGAGGGAAGCCTTCTTAACAATGGCTCTCCAGAGATCACAAAAGTAATCTCCTTCTTCCTTTCCCCCTCTGCAGGATGTGTCTGTTTCTTTAAGTTTTCTGCTTCCCTTTCTTTCCCTGTATTCCAAAGAAGCTTGTGCCATCCATGACCTATGCATTTCTGCAATTTTTGAAGAGCGTAGGTAACTGGAAGTGTCTCTTTTATGTTCTTAAAGTATGCTTCCAAAGGGCAGTATAGACTAAAACTAACTGCGTGTGGGTCCCCACCTGGGACACGATTGCGGTGAAGACCCACCCCTTCACGGAGAGCGGTTAGCACTGCAAATGCCACCAAGCAAAGCACAAAGCCGGCGCGAAGATTCAGATCAGCAACAGTGAGGCTGGAGTATACAATTCACTGTGGTTCCACCTCACAGAATCTGTAGCTGCTCCTCCACAGATGGCCTGTGGGTGGGAACTTTTCTGGGATCAGCAGGACCCATGTGTTGCCATTTCCAGAGAAAGTCTACCCTTTTCTGTATCTTCCAGGCCAGTCCAGATGGTTGGCACATAAGACAAGATGGTTTGGTTGGAAGAACTGGCCTACAAGGGCTCGTCTGCCCCTTCAAATCTCCCTTTGCTAATTCTGGCTACAGATCTTGCTCCAAGCTCCCTCTGGAAGAGGAAATCAATCATCCCTAAAGTACTGACAGTCAGAAAACCCTCTCTGATTACAAAGAGACAAGCATGTTATTGAGGCAAGTGTACTGGGTTTGGTGTTCGCTGCAATGAATAATCAGAGGCAGGCTGAGCAAAGGAATCATCTGTCAGGCATGGCTGGGCTCAATAATCTTCCAGGCCCTTCCAGACTCCGAGTAGCAGGAAAGCAGAGTGCTTAAGAGTATGGGGTTTGGGACCAACGCCCTCAGTTTGCAGTCTCGCTCTCCCACTTATTAGTTCTGTGACTGTGAACAAATTACTCAACCAATCTAGATCTCAGTTTTCTTATCTGTAAAATGGACATGGCAATGAATAGCATTCACCTCCTGCGGCTATTGTGTGGATTTATATGTATTAAGTGCTTAGAAAAGTGTCTGATGCTTAGCAACACTCAATCCACATTAACCTTTAGGTCAGGACGCCTACCTTCTAGGCCAGATCCTGCTCCTGACTGGCTGTATGATCTACAACATGTCACTTGTGCTTTTCAGTCATAGTTTATCCATAAAAAAGAGGGAAACTGCCTACATCAGCTAGGCTTTGTGATTTCTAAAATGCCCTTTTCACTCTGACATCCCATGGTGTTAAAAGCTCAAGAAATGGAGAATATAAATGTACCCATCTTCCCTGGAATTCTGGTGGCTGTCATACCCTGGAGGAAGACTGCTTCTCAGAGAAGGTGGTACTACGGAGCAAGGACAGTTGCCCTGGGGGTCTGAAGAATTCAAGGCCATTTCTCCGGTGGTCTTGCCTTTTCTGACAGCATTTCATTACTCAACCCCATTGTCTTCACCAACAAGGAGCACTTGGTTTCCTAGGGCAGTTTCCAGAGGAAGATGAAACATGAAACACAAAGACAGCCTTATCAAGGCCCTGAGTCCTGGCTGGATCGGCCTGATTGATGAATGGGGCAGATGGGGGCAGGAGAAAGAATGATTAAAGAGAAGGGAAGACACATGGTTTGTGTGGTGTGCTTTCCAGGAGGGATTTGAAATTGAAAACAGCCCCAGAGCTGGGAACATTTGCAGTCAACTATAAATCAAGACAGACCCAAACAACACTTGTAGATTGTGCAATGTGACAGATTTTTTTAAAGTAGAATTTTAGGTATCCAGAGCATAGGAAAGGCCAATGTTTGCTTGTCTGGCAGATTCCTGATGGCTTGAGTAAGGGAGTCATAAGGTTAGAAATAAGGCAAAGAAGCAGAAGTGGACTATTCAGCTGAAAGTGTGCTGACTATTTTTTTTTAATCTGATTGAATTGGTAAATCAAAGGGGAGACCAGTTTCTCTGGTGAGTGCCAGAAACAAAGCCCTCATAGATACATGCTTAGGGATTTACAATCAGTGGCTTGGCCTATAGTAGGCCTATATGACACAGTAAACAATTTCTCCTGTGATAAAAATGCTCTACAACAGTACTGGAGTTTCTAGCTGGGTACATGGCTGCCCAGAACAAACACTATACATCCTCACTTCCCTTACAGCTAAGAGGAGTTATATGTCTAATCGAATGCAAACAAAACTGATGGCTTTAGACTTCTGGCCAAGATGGAGGCCTAGACAGACACGCTGCATCTCCCTCCACAACTAAGAAGGAATACAACCACCTCAAAACTAGAGACAACCAGAAGTTCCAGAAAATCGAGCTGCATTAAGTCCAACAAAGATATAAAGAAGAAATACTCATTTGGACAGGTAGGAGGGGCAGAGCCAGGGCAGAGAGGACATGATGTAGTGGTGGCAGAGGCAACAGGGGCTGTGGCCAGTAGGTGGAAAACAGTCACACATTTAAAAAAATAGAGAGGGACACAGACCAGACTATGTAGCTTATGATTCCAGCGCCGGGAAAATCAAGCCTCATTGCTTCTGACTGTGCAGACCAGTGGGGTTTGGGGCGGAGGAAAAAACTGCCAGTCTCTCAGCAGTGTCCATTTGTTTAGAGGCCCCCAAGTTTCTAGAATGCCCGCAGACCCACCCACTCTGAGAACCACAACCAGGGCAACAGCTTAGTGGGGCACCAGTGTCATATGGAAGTGGGAGAAGTGCCTGGAAAAGGGGCACGTGCTCAGCAAGCAGCATTGTTCCCTCATCCTTCCTCCACATACAGCACCACAATATGGTGATGAATATCTAATGTTCTTCTCCTTACAATGTAACAGATGTGACAGCTCTCCCTAAGACCCAGAGGCAAACAAACATAGGAGCCTGTCAATTTGAGGAGACGGAGAAGTATGGCCCCAAAGAGGGAGCAGATCAAGGTTGCAGTGGGAGAACCAAGCAACGAGGAGATAGCCAACCTAACAGATGTAGAGTTCAAAACACTGGTGATAAAGATGCTCGCAGGCTTGACAGATATGCTTAAGTATGGCAAATGCATAAGGGAAGAAGTGAAGGCTATGCTAAATGAAACGAAGGAAAATCCACACAAAACCAATGATGAAGGGAAGAAAACCAGGGTTCAGATCAATGATTTGGAACATAAGGAAGACATAAATAGTCAACCAGAACAGAATGAACAAACAAGAATTCAAATATATGAGGTGAGGCTTAGGAATCTCTGGGACAACTTTAAACATGCCAACATCGGAATCATAGGCGTGCCAGAAGGAGAAGAGGAAGAGCAAGAAATTGAAAATTTATGTCAAAAAATAATGAAGGAGTGCTTGCTTCAGCAGCACATATACTAAAATAGGAATGATACAGAGAAGATTAGCATGGCCCATGCAAATCCATGAAGCATTCCATATTTTAAAATATTTATAATGATGATGATGATGATGAAGGAAAACTTCCCAAATATGGCAAAGGAAGTAGACATAGAAGTCCAGGAAGCAAAGAGATTCCCAAAGAGTACACCAAGACACATCATAATTAAAATGCCAACGGTGAAAGATAAAGAGAGACTCTTAAAAGCAGCAAGAGAAAAGCAGAGAGTTACCTACAAAGGGGTGCCTATAAGACTCTCAGCTGATTTCTCAGAAGAAACTTTGCAGGCAAGAAGGGACTGGCAAGAAGTATTCAAGGTGATGAAAAGCAAGGACCTACAACCAAGATTACTCTATCCAGCAAGGCTATCATTTAGAATGGGAGGGCAGATGAAGTGCTTCCCAGACAAGGTAAAGCTAAAGGAGTTCATCATCACCAAGCCCTTTTTATACAAAATGTCAAAGGGACTTATTTAAGAAAAAGAGGATCAAAACTATGAACACTAGAATGACAACAAACACAACTATCAACAACAGAACCTAAAAAACAAAACAAAACAAAACAGACTAAGCAAACAATGAGAACAGGAACAGAATCATAGGTATGGTGTTCATTTGGAGGGTTATCAGCTGGGAGGGGGGAAACGGAGAAATAGGGAAATGGTGCAGGGACTAAGAAGCGTAATTGGTAGGTATAAAATAGACAGGGGGAAGTCAAGAATAATATAGGAAAGGGTGGAGCCAAAGAATGTATATGCACAACCCGTGGACATGAACTAAGAGGGGTGGGATTGCTGGAGGGAAGGGAGGTACTGGGTGGAGGGGAGCAAAGGGGAAAGAAATTGGGACAACTGTAACAGCATAATCAATAAAATGTACTTAAAAAAAAAACACTGATGGGTTTAAGTTGTTCCTGGTTATACCATAAAGGGTAAGGGTGTGCTTTTTAATTGCCTAGGTTTCCTCTTTCATGTAGTTGAAATACACATGTGGTGGTGAGCCACGGGGACAAGGACAGCACTCTAGAGATAGTGGAGCACTAAAAGAGAAGGAACCTGGGCCCTTCCATGAAATGATACAGCAGAGCACTAGACGGCTTGCATTCAGATTTTTCTGTGACTCTCTTATTTTGGGCCCCAATTATATAGGCTTCTTTGTTAGAGCAAACCTGTACTCTACTGTACTTTCTTTTGCTAATAATACACTGATAATATACTTACAGTGTTCTATATACAACTTCTGGATCTTACCCTGTCTTTGAACAGATAGTTCTAGATGAAGACTTCCCTCATCTACTGACAGAATTTTTTTTTTTTAAATTCAGGTAAAACTGGTTAATAACATGTAAGTTTCAAAGGATCCAAGATGGTGGTGGAGTAGGTAGAAGGTGCACTAACCTCCTCCCAGGACCAAACTGGAACTACATACAACTAAATTATAGAACAATCAGCCTGAATAACCAACTGAACACTAGCTGAACAGAAGTCTCATAACCAAGGATGCACAGAAGAAGCCACATCAAGACTGGTCAAAAGGGCAGAGGGGGGAAAGGGCTGGCCTTGCTTTCACGGGTGGCAACTGACGCTCTGGAGGAACAGCTCAGCTGCAAAGCTCGCCGCGGAGGAGCACTGGGCTCCGCAGCCCAGAGCATCCGAGCCAGGAAGTGGTGTCCACATAACATCTGGCTGTGAAAGTCAGCAGGGATTCTGTCCACCAGGGAGAAATCAGAGCCTGCTACACACAGGTGGCCTCTTAAAGGGCCAACACACAAAATCTCACTCACAGCCGCTCACACTGGCTTCTGGCAGAGAGAGTGCGAAGTGGACTAGAGTCATGCATGGAGAGACTGGGGTTTGTGGCTCTGGGGAGAGAGCTGAAGGGACAGCCATCGGGACCCCTGTGCTGAGTCCCTCTCCCACATCCTTCTTGGGTGGAGCACTCCTCTCCTTATGGCATCAGCCTGGGAGAAGGCAAGCCCCACATTCTGGGCTCCACCCTACAGAGCTTGTGCCCTGCTGAGGAGTCTGTTGCCTAGACAGAGGTGTAGAAGTCCAGGCAAACTCAGTGGGGGTCAGTGAGTTGTGGGGCTTTGAGGAAAATAACATTCCACCCACATTCCTCATGAACCTGACTGGCACCCCCCACAGACACAGGGCATCTGCTAGCCCCACCCTCCTGACTCCTGGGGGCGTGCCCTTCTGAGCTCAGGTCCTTGAGGAGGTCTGGGCAGAATCTGGGATGAGCTGAGTTGTGTGGCTCTACGGAGGGGGTCACTACTCCCACATATCCCCAAGCCTGACCGACATCTTTCCCTCACGGGAGATCCACTAACCCCAACCTCTCAACTCCTGGTGTCCTCACCATGCTGCACTCAGGCTCCCTACAGAATCTGGGACATACTGAACACCCTGAGTTGTTTGGCTGTACGACTGGGGCCATTTTTGTTCTCACACATTGGACTGCTTCAGAACCCTGCACTCATACAACTAAATCTTCGTCTGTTTGGGCCTGATAAAGTCTGATGGCTTCACCCAGGTGACTCCCTGAGACCCTACCCCACCACAAAGGTCTGAGGGCACCCAGTGATTGGCATCTAGACTTGGTGTACCCTGGGACATTTGCTGAGCAACTTCAGACCCAAGCATTGGCACCAAGTTTGAACCTGTATCAATCTGGCGGGCACCAATTGCCTCTACCTGGTGATTCACTGAGAACCTACCTCATGCAACCTCAGTACCACCAGAGGCTCTTTCAGTGATGGAACCTAACAGGCAGCTGACAGGCAGATGGGCAAAGGTCAATCTTGGATTGCCTTGGACCTCTTGCTGACCTGTCCCCAGGCTCAGTGCCGTGGAAGCTAGGTTTGGTGCGCAGCTTGGTCCTTCCCACAAACACTCAGACCCAGCAGAGGCAGCCAAACAATGTGGACTGCTTTGCAGCTTCAAACAGGTTGCCCAGGGTCAGTCACAGGAAGCGTCTGACATTGATCTGCACCAGAGTCCCTCCCCAAAAGCTCAGAACCAACAAACCCAGGGATCAGTTTCAGACAACATCAGAGCAGAAACCAACTAGATTCAACAGCAGCATATCCAAAGGGAGATCTCAGCAGTCACTGAACACCACTGAGGTGAATTCCACTTTGTGTGATCAGCACCTACACAGCAGCTCTTACACTGATTAGGGTTGATCCTCATAGTCAACCAGCCTGAGGGCCAGCCCCATGCACGAAGAGGCCGATAGCAATCAAGACTACATTAAAACAGAAGTGCTGGCATAAGCCACACAAGGGACATTCCTGGAGCACCCAGCTTAGGTGTTCAAATAGACTGCACCACTGCATTGAATCTATAGATGGCTTTGGGTCTTGGGTCATATGGACATTTTAATGACATTAATTGTTCCTATCCATGAACACTGTATATGCTTCCACTTATTTGTATCTTCTTCAATTTCTTTCTTCAGTGTCTTATAATTTTCTGAGTCCAGGTCCTTTACATCTTTTCAACCCTACATTCTTAAAAACTGAAGGTAAAAATTGTGGGAGTATCTGCAATTCTTCTTTAGTTCATTTCTCCTCGTATTATAGATGAAACAACTAATGCCCCAAAAGGGAAGATATTCTCATCAAGGGAGGCAACGAGTAGGTTAAACTTAGCACTTCGGTGCCAGTGCACGGCGTTCCCCACTCTATTTAAAACTACAAATCAGGCACTGCCTAGCAGGGCTTCTAATTTTATTTCCCTACTATATTTTTCTCTGTAGCACTGATCGTCTTCTAATATACTCTTTAATTCATATGTTTTCTTATTATCTGTCTCCCCATGCTAAAATATTCGATCTATGAGGACAGAGATTTTACTGTTCACTGCTGTAACTCCAGGCCCTGGAACAATTCCTGGCACATTCTAGACACTAAATAAATATTTTTTTGGAATAAACAAATATGCTTTTTTAAATCACATCACTCCAGAGCTTAAGAGCAATGAAATATTTAAAGCCCTTTGTTTACTTCCTCCTACAAGATAAGATATATTTAGTTTTTCATTACTTCACATGAGGCTAAAAGATTCCACTTACACAGCTGTTGGGACTCTAAAATAATCCATGATTTGAGAGTAAGGGAGCCCATCACTGCCCAAATCCAGGGAATGAACAGCTACTCGTCCGCAACCCCTCTCAGTCTAGCACCAGCCATACTAGTTTGGATTCTGGCAGCTGAAGCAATTATCCTCGCAACGAGAGACACCCAGAAATTCTGAAACTGAAGCATGATTGTTTTTCTCTCCTTCTGCTCCCTTCCAAATCTCACTGGTTTCCAGATACAGTCAACTCACTACTCGTGGCTCCATTATGCAGGTGGGATCAGTGAGCTTTGAGTCTTCCCGCTCTGGCTTGCTGCCTTTCTGAATCACATCCCTGTTCATCAATATCTCCTCCAGAGAAAATCAGCAAGGGAAATCAAAGATAAAACTCAAATCCAAGGTATTTTTCTTTGTGTTCATATCTCTGATAATAGGTTAAGGGATGGAAATGGCAATTATTGTCCCTAGTAAGGTGGACAGATTATCTGTGCATTTGCATGATCTTACATTCTCCTCGACTATGATCACAGATAAGTGAGAACTAATTACAAGCTGAATTTTAAACATTTACATCCTGGAAGGAAAGGACTTTCATTTGCACTGAGAACTATAACAGATTTTTTAAAATTAGCTGTGAAGATTTCTGTAAGTTATTTATTAACAATAGTATATATTTTCTTGCAATATACTTAGAATGGTAAAGCCAGGAAGATTTTTTAGAGAACATCTTCTCCAAGCCATTTATTTTACAGATGCAGACACTCAGGGAATACACCGATTAATGTTATATACACAGTTAACAACAGAATAGAGCCTGGGTTTAGTGCGATGCATTTTCCTATGTACCTGGTTGCCTTCCAACTTTAACAAGACCATGCTACAGTTTTACAAAAGAGAAGAAAAAAAGAGAGACCCAAATCAGGATGGACACAGACAGGAAAAGACCCATCCTTTTGGACTCGTTGAAGGTATTATAATTTTATAAGTTAACAATACCTAAGAATAATCATTGATACAAAAGTCATGGAAATCATTTGCATGGAGGAAGTCAAGGTCAAAGGGTTGCACCCTTTTACATACCATTACCACTTTCACTCAAGCTCCCAGGATAAGTGGACTTGTTTACCCCCTACTTAATCTTACAGCTATCTGATTCTAAAACATCAAAACTGAAAAGATATAAACCAATGCCCACTTAAGAAACCATTTGGAATGTGTGTTTAATGTGTGGGTGATGGGATCTCATTTCCCTAGTTCATTTCAAGGAAAACTATTTGAAGCTCAACTCAAGGTAGACTATTGCTTGGTCCTTCCAAAGACAGATCTGTGCCAGAAGCCTGCTTCAAAACCTTCATCGCATTGCATAGTGAACACTTGTTGATTGTCTTCCCAGTATCGATTGCTCTCTCCTGCCTTACTAACAGACCCAGATTCCCCTTCTGGCATTTTCTTTTCTCTCCAAAGCAGCTGAAGACCTTTTCAAGGGAAAATGACCTCAACCCTACCTCCCAAGCTTTAGAAGTAAGCCCTGAACTATATTTAAGGCAATTCGCCCATCCGCATTTCTCTGGCCACTGGTATCATTTGGCGTAAATATATATCCTCTAAGCTGGTCCCCCTCAAGATGAATTTCAGGAATTTTTCTTGGAATGCTAAGACAGAAGTACTTTCTTTTCTTGATCATGGGTGAAAAAAAAAGTTACTTTAAGAGGTCTTGAGAGCCATCTTGGTCCATGAGGGGGAGCCAGTCTAAGGATGGAGTTTACACTTCAATAGATAATGGGGCAAGACAGAAGATACTGTATCTTCAATTACATTATTAAACAAAAGAAGCAAACTAACCAGCACTGAAGACCATTCTACCTATGAAAACGTTCTAGAACTACAAATCAGTCAATGTACTTTATTGCTTAAAGTACAGTCTGAGTGGAATTTTGTGTGGTTTGCATTATTAGAGCATTCGAGGTGGGCATCTGGAAGAAGAAGCTTGAGAAGCATCTGTTAACAGGAACAGGCTCCTAGAACAATAGCAACTTTTGTTGAAGACAAAACAGAAGCCAACTCATAGCTATAGAGAAGAAGTTGATGGTTGCCAAAATAGAGGAGGGTGGGGGATGGAAAAATTAAATTAAATTAAAAAGAAGACAATAAAGGAAAGGGGGTGTGGTTTTTTAAAAATACCAAAAATGACTGGATTAAAGCACCATGAATTTCTCCTTCAAAAAATAGAAATAAAGTGGTTTGTTAAAATAAAGACTGCCATCCTGGCATTCCACATCACAGGAGCTTAGCCAGTATCAATTGTTGTGAGACCAGAATTTTATAAAAGGACTTAAGAGGAGATATGTTAGGTGCAAGTAAGAGAGGCAACTCCAAATTCCTGCTCTTACCTTCAATAGGACCACTACTGTGAAATTTTACATTGTCATTTTTCCCCGCTCTGTCTGCTCCCCATAACTTGTTTGAGTCTTCCCAATATGGGCTTTTTTGGCCCTGGAAATAGATCCACCAGGTAGAGAGGCAACACAATGAGGTAAGAAGGGTCATGAACTTGATCTCTAGTTATCCTCAGATGGAGTCACTGTGTGACTCTGAGCAAGTGTTTACATGCTCTCTAGATTTCTGTGGTGCCAGAGACGAAGGAGCTCCCCTAAGGCCACACATGTAAGCCATGACAGAGATAAAGCTAGAAGCCAGGCTCATTGGTTCCTGTTGGGCTCTGTGAATACGGATTCATCAGAGGTGAAGTGGGCCCCCAAGGAGTTCATAATCTACTTGAAGAAACTGTATACATCATCCAGAGGAAACTTCACTTCAGAATAGAATTCGCCCATTATCTCCCCATCTTCCTTCCTCAAATGCACATATTTAAGTGTTGCTGCTGTCTGAATGTTTGTGTGCACCCCCCAATTCATATGTTAAAATCCTAATGCCAAATGTGATGGTATTAGTAGGTTGGAATTTGAGGAGGTACTTAACACAGAAAGTCCCAGGATCAGATGCTTTCTTTCATTTGTAAATTTTACCTAAAATTTAAAGAAGAATTGATGCCAACCTTTCTCAAACTGCTTCAAAAAATTGGAGAAAAGGGAACACCCTTAAACTTATTTTATGAAGCCAACATTACCCTGATATCCAAGCCAGAAAAGAACACCACAAGAATGAAAGCTACATGTCAATATTCCTAAGGAATAGAGATGCAAAACTTTCCAACAAAATACTAGCAAACTGAATTCAACGGTACATTAGGAAGATCATACGCCGTGATCAGCTGAGATTTATCCATGGGATGCAAGGATGGTTCAACATACCCAAATCAATAAAAATGAATAAAAGACTTAAATGTAATATGCAAAACCATCAAAATCCTAGAAGGAAACCTAAGCAGTACAATGTCAGACATCTACTGTAGCAGTATTTTTGCCAATGTGTTTCCTAGGGCAAGGGAAACAAAGGGAAAACTAAACAAGTGGGACCACATCAGACTGAAAAGCTTCTGCCCAGGAAAAGAAACAATCAACTAAATGAAAAGGGAAGCCACGAAATGGGAGAACAAATTTACCGAGGATACATCTGATAATGGGTCCATTTCCAACATATATACAGAACTTATGCAACTCAACAGTATGTCCTTGCCAGTCAGTCAGGAAGCCTCATCTCCCATCATCAGGCTCCTTCTTGCCTTTCCACCTTCACGTATGTTCTTTATTCGCATGAGTATCTTTTCTTGCTCTTTTCAACGTATCCGAATTCCACTCACCATTCAATGTAGACAAAGTTCCAGGCCCACTGGATGCATGTTGTGGGTCACTAACAACTGTGACTATCTCTCATGTCCTTCCTGATGCTCTTACATTGCATTTATTCACAACCACACAGTGAACAATGAATTATTCTCCTTAGGTTGCCTTCTGACTTGTTTCTTTTATTACAATACACTTCTGTTTGTTCCAGCAAGACCTCCCAGTTCCCAGAAGGCAGTGAGTATGTCTCCTCTTGCTCTTGCATATCCATTATTCTCTACTCTCATCTCCAGCCCAGGACTAGGCACGCCAAAGTCTCTCATTCCAAATATCTGACTGATATGTGCATTAACAATAATGATGATAATAATATCCCTTACACATGTGTAATAGTCTATACTGTACAATGAGTTTTTCCATTATAGCCTTTCAATGGGTCTTTACAACTGTGTATAAAATGACAGTATCTTGTTTATTAGCTATGTGTGACCCTGTGAAAGCCTTTGACCTCCCTAAAACTTCAGTTTCCTCATCTGTAATAATACCTACTTCTCACAATCCTTCTGAAGATTAAACTAAATAATAGATACGAAAGCCCTTTATAAACTTTAAGACAGAGAGCTGCTTGAAACAAAACTACAAAGGTGCCTATAGTTTAAGGAGCTAAAGTGCCTAGCTAAGATCTTTGTGGACTGTGGAATGCAAAAATATGGGTGACCCGGTGCTTCTGAAAGAGAAATGCACCCTATGCCTACCATAGCTATGCATCCTGGAATGGTTCTCCTTATCTTGAATTCTCCTTGCATCATTATGGGCACTGGAAAGATTTGATTTTGGTAGCAGTTGGTGGATAGAAGAGAAAGAGTGAATGGGTGGGTGGGCTCAGGGCGTGGGCCTACAAAAGTCCTGGGTAGAAAGGAGTGTATGGACTCCAGCCCCTGGTTCAGCCCTGTGCTCTTTTGAATTTATCCTGCCATTGCCCTTAGCGCTAGACAGGCCGTCTCCGATCCATGGAGATGATGCGTGCCATCCCACATCAGGACCAGACCAGCTCTGAATCCTGGATCTGGGCTGTTTGTCAGCAATATAAATAAATACACATTAAACATGAAGGTAAATGAAGGTCACACATAAAAACATTAAGGTAAATCAAGGTTAATAAAAGCCATTCTCTAAGACTTATTTTTCCCTGTATTCTCCATTCTCCTCATCTTGTCTCTCTCTCTCTCTCTCTCTCTCTCTCTCTCTCTCTCTCTCTCTCTCTAAGTTATCTGCTTCTTCCCACTTTTTTGGTTGGTAAAGTGTCTGAGATATCATTACTCCTATATCTTTGCCAAGAAATGTTTTCAGGGAAATCATTCCCCTAGTTTTCAGTTGCGAGTCTGCTGTGTGCCTCGGTTCTACTCAATGGAAAGGTAGACAAATTATGAGGCCAGGTCCTACATTCATGACATTTGCAAATTACCTAAGGGAGAAGAAAAGCAAGGTACATGGAATAAAACAACGAGGGAACGGTTCAGAACTGTATAATCACATGTAAAAATAAGTTCTATGTAGATGTTGTTCAGACTTGTAGACTAAGTCCTACATAGACTATGTTCAGAGAGTTGGAAAGATGAACATCTTGTCATCTCATGCTGAGACTGCTATTACCCTAAATCAAAAGTAGACGTGGACAGCCCCCCAAAAGCTATATGCCAATTACACCCATGTACAGAAATGAAAAACTGCTAAATCAAAACATTAGCAAATTGAACCAAGCTGTGGATTAAAATAATAGATGAGAACCTGATATAAATTTGTTCTAGTTTGTGTCATGAATGATACAATAGCTTAATACTAAGAAATACACTAAGTGATTAATTAATCATTCATTTATTAAAAAAGAAGAAGAATATATGAAAGAGTGAAGCGGGAGAGCTTGTATGTACGAACCATGGGAATGGATTTGGGGGGGATTGCTGGGGTAAGGGGGGGTGCTGGGTGGAGGGTAGCAAAGGGGAAAATACTGGAACTATTGTAACAATATAATCAATAAAATATACTTAAAAAAAAGAAATACACTAAATGTAATTTGTCCTATTATTCGAGTAAAGGTATAAGACCTATATGATCATCCCGACAGATGCTAGAAAACACTCATAGTATTCCACACCCATTCGGAATATCTAAAAAAGAAAATAAGACTATTTCAAGCAAATTGGATAGGAAGACATTTCTTATACTAATCAAAGGAAGCTGGTAGAAATCTAGAGCAAACCTCGTGAAACATTGGCAGTGTTCTCTTAAAGGCAGAAAAAGGAGAAGGGTAAAACATTGTACTGCAGGTCCTAGTCAAGGCAAGAAAACCAGTGACAAAAAAAAAAAAAAAAAAAAAAAAAAGAGGAGCCTGGCTTATTCTGCAGGCCAGCAACCTCAGTCCCAACTTTCTTCTAGCGTGCCTGCGTGTACTGTGTGTGCTGGAAAGGGAAAACCTACATTCCCAAGGCCCTTCCCAGGCACGGTTTTAAGGGGTTTAGGTTCCACCAGTGAGTCGCACCAGTACACGATTTGATTTTGTAGCCGAGCTAAATAGTGAGAATGAAGCCGTTATGCAAGGAATCCATTGCTACATTGTGTATCTGGAAACAACAATCTTGAGGGTGGATTCCTGGTCCCCAGTCCCAGCTAAAGTAGAGGGATTTTGCAGCCAGCAGTTGAGGCAGCCATTTCCTAATTTCAACTTTACTGATCCTGGCAGAAAAGTAGCAGTTTCTTTGGCAGTTATTTGAGAAGTTGTTCCTTGAGGCCAAACCTAGATTTTAATCTGCCAGATTTTAAACTTTGGAATTATTTGGTTCACTGTATGAAATAGCTTTCTGCTTAGCATATCTGGGGTGGTTTCTATTATCTGCAACTGAACCTTGAATAATATGCAAAGTAAAAATAATAGAAACAAAGAAATAATACTTCCATTACTTCTAGATAATAATTATTAACCTACATTCAAGTCCACCAAAAGCTACTAGAAGCCAATAAACTGACCAGATATAAGACTGATACAAACAAGACAAAAGCTTTTCTGTATACCAGCAATAACCAGACAGAAAATGTGATGGGGGGGGTACTTTCCATAATAGTTACAAGAAGTATTTAATATCTAATAATAAAATTCTGTGAATATATGTAAAATTTATTTAAAAAGTGAAACTTGCTGAAAACAAAATACTGGTATAAAGATAGATTATTTGTTACATATAAAATTATTGAAAATATACTCATTCTTCCTCGGTTATGCATAAAATAAGTGCAATTCCACTCTAATTTCAAAAAAAATATTTTCATGGAAATTGACAAACTGATTCTAAAGATCACCTACAAAAAAATGTGCATAAAAATCAAGACATTAAAAAAATGACTTACAACAGATACTTGTTCCACAATGTATCAACACATATATTTACAGCCAGGGTGCCATTGATATAAGAATAGACAAATCGATGGAACAAAAAAGAGTGTGTGTATATATGACATATTTAATATGTGACACGTCAAAGAACTGGCAATTACTTGGAGAAAAATAAGTTGGATCACTACCTAAAACCATGCAGAAATATAAATTAAAGATATTGTAAAGCTTTAATTATACAAAAGAGAGAAAGAAAACCATGAAAGTGTTAGAACAATATAAAGGTATCAGCATATTTGTAAACT